>NW_027480457.1:963014-1284019 GCF_051401765.1 Calliopsis andreniformis
TTTTAACGATATAATTAAATTAAAGATACATATACCATCTCTATCTATTGTAATGTAGGCATCGATTCGCGTAATATAGAATAGGTACATGACACGGTGTGCGGCTTGTAATCGGGTAGGTCCGAGATGGAATCTCGGTCGATGAATAAATTCTTTTCTTTCTTTTTTCTTTCTTTTTTCTTTCTTTTACGTCATTAATATTATTATGATGACATTATATACGATGCAAAATGATAATTATCGTACATAAAAACGATCGACACCAGGAACACATAATGAAGGCTTGTTTGTTGTAATGACATTCTTTAGTTTTTATATTTTTCGGGAAAGCAACTTGATTCAGATTCAACAGTATTTCCTTTGTTGATGTCACATTAGAAGAAGGTACAGTACTAATATCAATCAGGTACAGTATTAATAAATGATTTTGCTTGAAAATAAAAATCTGTTCCTTTTTATCTTATTTTCTATAAAAGAACACTATATGCATGTGATCTTTTGCGATTAAATTGTATTATTATATAATTATAATACTGTATACTTTTGAGATCAAAATCTTTATGTGTAGCAACTAAATAATGGGAATTACAAAAAATTAGGAAATTATGAAGACGCGTTTGTTTATTTTATGCTCTAAGAATGCGTTTTAATAATCTGTAGAACCTATTTAAAATATGTTAAGTTTCAGGTGTCATTCCAACATTTATTTTGATATAAATTTCCAATATATGTACGACGTTTACTTCGTCTTTAACATGTAAATTTCAGATGTCTTACAGATGTCTAGAATAAATGTCTTCAAGACGTCTGAAATTTACGTCTTTAAGACGTCTAAAATTTACGTCTTACTGATGTTTAAAATTTACATCTTTAACAGGTCTTTATGACATAAATTCCAGATGTCTTTGAGGCGACCACAATGAGACGTCTTGAAAACGTCCAAATTAGGTCGTAAGACGTTCAGACCTAAAATAGACATAAAATAGGCGTCTTTAAGATGTCGTGTGCTATCTGGGTAAATGAGTTGAGGGCAATTACCATTACATTTATCAACTTCCATTCGTAACAACTCAAATTTTATGGCATATAATAGCCCGTTTTAAAGATCTTTTGTTGCTAGAGGGAGAAGAGAGACTAAAGACCAAAAAGAAATTAGAGAAAAGAATTAAATCTTTGGAAAGTACAATTAATACTATAAATACAGACGAAAATAATAATACACGGAACAGGTAAATTACATGTCAAGATGACGGTATTATTTCAATTCAAGTAAATCAATACTCACAATGACTTTTCTAACTTATAAAATACTTTCCTTAGTTTGAATTTATTTTACATGGCAACCGAAATTTAAATTGATGAAATTTTTTCAAGAAAGCTAGTTATTAGGTAACGTGGTAAAGGAAAAGCAAGAATCTTTTGAGTCCAAAATAAATAACGAAATGCGGATTTATTTTTCGGAAAGCGTTCTTACTTAAAAAACCAAAATAGTGTAGGTTGATGGAAAAGTAATTCTAATAGGTACCCAATATTGGTAGGAACAGCAAGGCAGTACCTACTATTCTTGCTACATAAACGTGCAGTGAACGCCTATTTTCTAACACTGGGAATATCGTGACTGCCCCAAGAACGAAATTAACATTAGAAAGAATGAAACAGTTATGCTTTCCTCGCTCTAGTTTATAATAAAATAATTTTTGAAATATACAGAGTGTCCCAGAACTGATGATATAAGCGGAAAGGAGGTTGATGGGAATAATCTTTCTAAACCACGAAAGATGTATTTTATTATAATTGAGATATATATATAAATTTTTGATGTGATACTTCGGTTTTGAGAAAAATGATTTCGAATTTTAGCCGAGTACAAGTATACCGAACTACAGTGTTAGGCGTTTGAGGGTTAAACAGGGAAAGGAGAATGCTTCTAACGGACACAGTCTTCTTGATTCTGTCAGAGTTAGATTGAAAGGACGCAGGGAATTTCGAATAAGCTTATGCCGGCTTACTAGAAACATCGTTCTGGAAACTTCGCTCAGGCATCGTCAGTGTTTAAATTGACATACCGACATTCTATTTCAACTTAGGTTCTAAATTAATTCTGTAGCTCAATTGTTGTAAAGTTAACATATTTCTAATGTTTTTAACTAATTTTTTATGAATAAATATAATTTTCCTTACTTATTTGGTACAAATGTACATAAATATTTTCTTTTTAATAAATTTAAGTTGCAGAGTATGTCCCGTAGACATGTAATGGCAAATAGTTTACTGATACAGAGTAAACAAAACACTTTAAATGTGATATAATTCGATTTCTATGATTTATTGTTTGAAATAGAAATGCAGAAAGTATATAAACATTAGGCTTTTAATTTTACAGTAATACAATAGTAATTGAATTATTTGAAATTATTAACAATATTGGCGCACACAGTAAAAAATACATTCTTAAGGTGATATAATTTTATTCTTACAGTTTGTTTTTCCGTATAGAAATATAAAGTAAATACTATTTTATAAGTTTTGCAGTATGATAATGGCTAGTATAGACATAAACAACCGGTAATAGAATACATGATAAGTAAATCGTATTGCTTCAAATTCGATTTTCTCGAAAACAAAGCCTCAGATGAAAAAATTGTATACCATATTTTTTCCTTATTTTTGGATTGTTTACTATTTTAATTGTGGAATGTGGCGTGGAAAACATACAATATTAATATTTATTACGATTAAGTTAAAAGTTAACATAAGATATTGTAATTGAAAACTCAAACACACTTTCACATTTTCCACATCTTAATATCCGTAACATTGAAAGCGGGAGAGACCCCATAGTCTGTACCATTCATACACATACATATCTCGCACGTCCATGGCGCTGTATAGTGCATGATTTGAATTTTGATTGATCGTAACAGTTATCTTTTTACGTTAAATTATTCCGTGGCCGGTTGTACTATGATTTTCCACCCACCCTGTATTATGGGATATTTTGTAATTCATTTAAGGTCCCCTACCACCCCTTATAATATTGAAACGTGTACGTGTTATAGCCTGTATAACATAATTTATATTATAGAATACGATATGTGCAAATTTGCAAGTTCAAGCGCAAAACTTGATTAGAAAACAATGAAAAAGCATGATATTTATGTTTTTAAAAAGTTTCCAGATTTATAAACACTCTCAAATCCGCTTTTAGGATTTCGGGTACCAGAAATTTCCAGGTATCCAAAAGTTTCAGGTTGCGACCTGAACCCCAAAAAAATACTCGACCCGACCTGAACACGAAACTTCGGGTATCTGCCCACCCCTAACACTCGTGTAAAAATAGTATTCGTAGTAATAGTAAATAGTAGTTTTATTCGCAAACCTATTCCCACTGGTACAATGCGTGGCAGTTTCAGGCCCTCGGGTGCACTTCAAACCATAGGAATGGTGGTGAAATGGGGTTTAAATTTACGACGACCCAGGCATGGAGAAAATCGGGTGTACGCTATATCAAGCATAATCTGCCATCCCACGTACACGCGTGCAGACGCACATCAACAATTTGTGGGTTTCATTCTAAAGTTGTTCATTCGATCTACATATTACTCATACACGTGAACTATATTTACATATATTTATTGCTATTAGCAAAATGCACATTGATACAACCAAGAACAAAATATTTATAACTGCAAATAGCAATAGTTATACAATTACTCTAATTAAACAAGTTACTTCGTGGAAATCGTATAAATCTAATGCAATATATGTACGTATCATTAAATTATAATTATATATCTTTTCAACTTTAAATCATTCTTTTATTTAAAGAAAGATAATATCATTCAGTTACATTTTCAATTCATTCTTCAAGGTCGTGATAGAGATATGCAGTGTAATTTTTCTTTTAATTAAAATTTTGTTTTTGCTGTGATCGCAATAGAAACCCTGTGGGCATTTATAAATATAGAAAAGATACAGAAGTCAAGTATTTGCAGGGTGTAAAAAAACTAATGCTCACAGCTTTAAGGAGTGAATTAATACCTCTGAATCGCTGAACATTTCCAAAGAAAGTCCGCCCGCAAGATTGTTGTAAAACATTGAAAATTAATGAAAACTAATTATATTTAATTATATTCAATTAATTTTATTTATATTAAACAAAGTGCGAAAGCCATTAAAGAGAGATCCCTGAGGTGCTTCTAACCAACTTCTTCCTCTGCAACAATGCCCTCTGAAGCTTTGTTAACAAGTTATTAACGAAAAAACATCGACCAATCAGAGAGCTCAGATAGTGATTGCGTACAAACTACGCGCAGCAGCGTTTGCTCTCGCCGTGCTCAAGCCTTGCACAAAAAACTCAAGATCTTTACATTATTGCCAAATTTCTCTTTCTACAATCAGGAACACGTTAGCTATCGCGGCACAAATTATGGAATTCTGTCAGATTTTTAAATCAATGATTCTAGTTGTAAAAAATAAAAAACGAGAGAAAAAAATTGAAAAATGCCGATTCTCTATTGCAGTAATACCGAAATAATAATTTAACAGATAAGTATCACTAATACCATTGTTCTCAATTTTTTCACATTTTTCAATTTGATACACCACGGTAAAAGAAAAAAAAACTCAGTACCGTCGATTAGCTGTCGCGATTTCGAGTAACAATCGGTCATGTTCGGTTCGCGTCGCGCATCGCATCGCTCGCTCGCAGCCTAGCGCGTTACCACCTATGTATACACACAGGGTGTCCCGCGTAACACTGTGCAGTCCATTATTTCCTAACCTGTTTAAGATATAAAAAAACTGTCTACATGAAATTTACATGGTATAAGGGGGAAAATTTATTGGCTATAACAAATTATTTTTTAGTTCACGCACACATATGCGTGATCTTCATATTAATATAAAAACAATATTTGGAAAAAGGGTCTATCTCGAGAAAGGCGTCGATGTGGGCAAACAATGAATAACATGAATGTAGTGGTATTTAGAATGTCACATCTGTAAAAGTTAGACACATACAAATAACATGGGAAAGATGACTGCGAGAATCGCTTGTCTCCGCGAAATATCTGTGATCATAAACGGCCATATCTGCAAGACACTCGTTAACCGTTTCCTACACTAATCCGACATGCCTTTGCTTCCCCCCATGAATTTATCTGCGACTTTTTCGACCTGAAGAAGAGACTACCACCTCTACGAAAAAAGCCTGACCGTGGAAGACCCTCACTCGGTTATGCCAAATAACAAATCGTATTTGAGTACTTTGACGAAGTGATATCCCTAAGAAGTCGCACCTAGAATGATGCGAGGGAAGAAGGAAAGAAACTTCGAAAAGAATCGTCAGTATCAGTCATGATTTTCACCGCCGAAGGGTACAACCTTTCCTTTTTTTTTTGTTTTTGCCGCGGAGTGCCGAGACAACGCGGAAGTTGCGGAACAGATGCACCGCGAAAAGTACCCGAACTGACCGTCACATTTCAGGACTACATTATTTCTAAACGTAGAAACGATGTCGTTCTAAAATAATCCACGACCGTGGAGTTTTTTATTCGGTACGTGTTGCGGTTGTCAGATGTTTTTCTGTGACGGCGTATACCTACAATCAGTAGCTCCTATACTACGACTGTTTTATACCTCAACGGCCGGGATCGGCGGCGTGACCTTGTGGATAAGTATTCAAGCAGCAGATGAGTTCTTCTCCGAATGAGAGAGCTTTAACGATAACAATTGCATGTCTACTTATTTTCTTATCTGAAATTTTTTGGCCATTTTTTGGATTAATGCACCATAGTCAAAGAAATAAAAATCGCTGGTTACGTAGTTTTTATGGGTTGCATTTTGCAGCATATGGCATTTACGGGTTAGGTTTACAATTCTTAGGAAAAAAACATTTTGATATGATTTCCAATGTTTTAATACGCATAATAATAGTGTTGAATCCGTAGAAACAACGGAAGCATTGCTTTCCTTTTTTACTGTAGTGTATCAAATTAAAAAAATGTGAAAAAATTGAGAACAATGGTATTAGTGATATTTATCTGCTAAATTATTATTCCAGTATTGCTACAATAGAGAATCGGCATGTTTCAATTTTTTTTTCTCGTTTTTTATTTTTTATGGCTAGTGTCATTAATTTAAAAATCTGACAAAATTCCATAATTTATGCCGCGGTAGCTATCGTGTTCCTGACTTTTTGAATAATTTTTCATCTAATAGTATAAGAGATTGAGTAATAACGTAGAGATGTTGAATTTCTTGTATAAGGCTTGAGGCGAATAATATAAACTGACTCCAACTGATTCAGCTCTCAATTATTTTATTGTCACACTCATATGCAGTATACAGGAATCTGTAGACGTGCCTACTCGACTGCTCCGAACTAAGTGTTCCGCGTTTAGAAAATTCCGCTCTTAAATCCTACACGAAAAGAAAGATAGTGATAGTGGAAAGAACGAAGAAGGAAAACGGAAGGGACAGAAAACCGGAGAGAAAGTTGAAAGAAAAGAGTCTTTAAGGTCGCCCTGATCTGGTCGCCAAATGTGCTTGATGATGACCAGGCCAGGACGAACACTTGAGAGCGTAGAAATCGAAAGAATAGACAGGAAATCGTAAATACGTCAGGAAAAGTAGAGAAGAGAAAGCTACGAAGACTAAAGACAAAAATATACACTAACAACGAATTTATCACAGCAAGGGCGAGTTGGCCGTTACACACGCCACAGGCTTGAGCACGGCGAGAGATAACGCTAAGCGTAGCTCGTGTACAGTCACTGGTCAGCCGAGCGCTCACTATCCGCGCTCTCTGATTGGTGAATATTTTTCGTTAATAACTTGTTATCAAAGCTTCCGAGAACATTGTTGCAAAGAAAAAAATTGGTTAGAGTCACCCCAGAAATTCCTCTTTAACGGCATCCGCACTTTGTTTGGGACTCCATATATGTATATCTAATGCAAATATATAGAGGTAACAATTCAAAGAAGAATAATTAAAAAAAAAAACACAAATAAGACAGAGTCAAGGATGCATCGGCGACGACTCTATTTGACTCCTTTTCTTCGTTATAAATTAATGCAATTACAATTACAATTTCAATTATTATTTAAAATTACAATTATAAATAAGAAATATAACAATTAGAGGCTCACCAAATCTACTGATTTTATTTCTTTATAAAATTTTGAACTTGGTCAGTAACCACAAAAACCAGATAATTTATATGTAATAATATAATTTATTTATTTAAATGATATTTAAAAATCAATTTTGTAGATCAAAAAGATGAACTAATTTGGGTCGCTAAGCACACGCATACAACACACGCGGTTAGAAATATATTTTACACTAATATTACTTACTAAGACAAAGGATTAATAATAACATAGAAAGAAATAATAACTAAAGAACTGAACTGAAAGTTGAATGTATTTAACAAGGAGAAATTCTACGTTGAACTAATGAATCCTTTTCGTTAATGGAACTTTGGCTCTAAACTCAATTTTTAGAAAATAGAAAGGGAGTATAGGTCCCACGGACTATTCCATCACGCATCTCGCGACTGTAACATGTAGAGTGTCATAGCGTGAACCAAACCGCTGGTGCTGTCTTATTGTAGTACCTTGATAAGGCCCGTTTTTCTCACCAGATTCGTGCAGTTCGCTAGAAACCACGCGTTTGTGCATACATGCGTGATTCTCTTATTCCTGCATTCCTCAACCAGTAGGATAGGTGACGTCTTTATTTTCACATTCATTCACACAATTATAATTATATTGTATATTTCTATATATTACCTATGAATTGAACGAATAGAAGGGATTCCCCAAAACGCTATACGTTTTTGATACATCTGTTATGAAAGGCAGTTTTATTATTATTGGATTAAATTTTATTGGAGAACCACTGGTTGATCCAGGTAGTCTTCGTGGGAAAGATATTCAAAAAAAAATTTAATCGTTACAGTAGAGAAAACATTTAAAAGGAACCATGTGCTGTAAACGAACCGTTTAGTCAGGAAAAATAGCTAATGATTTGCTAGCGGTTTGATTGTGCCTAGTGATCTGAAAACCTTGAAAATGCGGCCAAAATTCAAGTTTTCATCGGATGTTTTTAGAACTTCTTAATATAGAGTTTTTGAGGTTGCTGATGTCGAATCTGAAATAAAAAAGTTCAAATTCAAAATGACGAAATCAATACGTGGTATATAGTGGTTTGCAATGATATTTATATCTTTTTTTATGTTCGAAGGTTTTCAATATTTTTTTTAAACATAAATTAACTTTCTACGATAAACTTCGATTAAATATATTTATAATAATATTTTTATCAGTAGCTAAGATACAAAATATGGAAAAATATAGCTGAAAATTATGAACTATTATCTATAATTCATCTGAATCTAATTCCACGTTATCGAGATACTCAAATATCGCTAAATTGTTTACATCTTCTTCATCATTTTCATTATCGGAATTTTCGATATCACTGTCACTGCCATCTATTGAAAAATTGGACGACGATGGTTGCGACTGTGGTTGAGAAAATGATGGGGGATGTAATAGATAACATTTCAGGTGGAAATTTGATTTTCTTTTGTTAAATTATCGCGCTAATTCATGGGTTCATTGTGCACGTGTTTGTCTCTTGTCGATTCGTGACTGTTTGAGGTGATCCTGTTTGGGCGCTGCGTTCTTCCGGTTGTAGTGTGCCCCGAGTAACATGTGGAAAAGTAACGTTGAGAATTGCGCGCGTAGTTAACTTATCTTTTACAAAATAAAGTGTACCGCTAACCGTTAGAGCGAACCACGCTCAAACTAAAATAATAAAGTCTAACATCTTTTGGTGTTGTTTTTTATTCTCTTTCTAAGTGACATGTTTGAAATAAATGAATCTAAGGTATCCAAGGCCTTATGCAATACATCTTGCAAATTATTTTCTCTACTCCTTTTCCATGCATAAAATTCTCTATCTTGTCTATAAAATTTATGGAATATTAAGCTCTAATAATTTATTGATTTTATGGTGTATGCTTTCTTTCTCTCTAAAAATCTTTTATGTTGCTGCTTTTACGTATTTTAATCTTAATAGTCTGCAGAATCTAATAGATTGTGGGACGTTATTAGTCGATAAAATAAATTGTTTGTTATTATCGGTCGGAGTGGAATTAATGTTGCGGCCAAAAGAAAAGAGTCGGAACTAGTTGAAGCTCTTTGAATTTTTGTTCATATAATGAATGGCTACTACTGCCATCAAAACCATAGCTACAGATTATTTCGTATTCAATTATATTATTATTCATTTCAGAGATCATATTGTGAATTACTTCTGTTTGTACTAATATGAACCACTGTACTATATGGTCTAAAAGATTTTGCAATGGGATTTCTACATTTGTATCGCTTAATGTCATCCCTGCTGGTCTTGAATTTTATTTCCACTCATGAACAACATCGTATTTTGGAAATGTATCACAATTTCTTGGCTTTAATTCTAATCTGGTACTAATATATTATCTTTTACTTAACGCATTGTTGACCGGCCACGAGTTAACACGTGTTTTCATGGCCGAACGTTGCTGACCGGCCACGAGTAAATTCGTGATGCGCTTGTTTTATTAATTTATTAAATTTATTAAAGTTTGTTTATATTGTTTTACTTCCACATCCAATTACGAAATAATAGCCGGTGACATGAGATAAATTTTCAGCAAAATTGCCGGTCAACAATGTGCTAAGTTAGTATTGTACAGCAAAACCAAAGTTTCGTCAAGGGTAAATGGGACTGGTTTTTTCTTATCATAGGGTAACTTTTTCGCATTTTTCTTACCTGTTCGGGACTCTTCTTTGTTTCGTTTAAAATAGCAGCTAAATCTTTTTGCCCTCTTTTTCTGACAGTTATTGCAGTTGCATTCACTATTAAGGACTTACAGTTGTCGTTACAGGAATAGTATTATCTATAGGCATGTAACTTCCCAACGAATGGGAGAAGGAGCCACTCTGTGACTCCTCGTTCACTATACACATTACTACATGAGCCGCATGTACGTGAGCTCTGCCCCTCGGACCACTTTGGATAGCGTCAAAAAGTCGAGAGAGAAGGCGATTATTAATCTTATTCTCTCACACTTGAACCGCTGTATTCAACTGTTCTGGTCGCCGGCAAGCGGCACGAGCGACTACCTACGTGACTTTCATGATTACTCTTATATTTTCACTTTCTGACTTATGTTGAAAAGGGACCTTTCAGTGAAACTCCTAGAGATTTTTATAACATTTTGAGGGACAAGTTTGAAGATCAAACAATGACATTCTGTAGAATATGTTGTGCCAATGTGCATTTCTTATGAACAATTAAAATCACTCTATAGACGTATATTTAGAAAACAGTAGATTTTTCAGGGAAGGCGGTTGGATAACCACAGATAGTTTCTTTCCGAGTGGCAGATCCTGGAATTTCATACCTACCGTAGAAAATCAATTTCCTCATTTCTTTAAAATACTTGAAGGGAATGATAGTGATTACAAGCGTTTTCACCGGAATTCACTTTTTATTCAACAAAAGTATTAAACTCGAGAGTCATGTCCCAACTGACTCTCTATCGGACAACAAGCCTCGAGCTAACCCGCACGCCGAAAAACGTGCGCCCTCTTTTTCTTTTTCGCGCGTGGGTGCTGGCCAATCGGCTTGCTTTGATTCCGACATTTGCACCCTCTATTTTCTTACACGCTAAGCTTAAAACTAAGAAAACGCGCCCGCCTTGTGGGGGTAAGTTCCTCGTGGAAACTTTGGTGACTCATCGGAATTTCCGCCGGGCCCACGCTTGCCGACGAAGTTGACCGCGAGGTCCACCGATGGTCGCGCACGTGCGGACCCATCGCCGTGAGGCCCTTTAGAAATTCCGGGTTTATGATGCCTGCATTGCTATTGAGGCCCGAAACAAAACTCGACGAAAACATGGATACAAAAGAGAAGTTAATAAAAATTTACTTGGCTTTCTCAAAAATAGCTTTTCCGACTTTGCCAGCGTCATAAACCTTGTCACCATCTGCACGCCAAATGTTTCATTTGTTCATGCAGACGAACGCCACATACTTAAATTATTGTACGTAAGGTTATTTCATAAATAGTGCAATTTTTGTATACAAATTTTTATTTATAAATATATAGAGAGTCTTTTTGAACAGCACGGGATAAAAGGGGAATTCTAGAGACTATAATAAAAAAAAATCAAGCATAACTGTTAGAATCGCTGAAATTCAGGGATCTAACGGGGTCCGGATTGGGTGGTTGAGAGGAGGGTGTGAAGAAAAAAAATTGTACAAGTAATCAAATTTAAGTCGGCCCTGATAAGGGCTTAGATACGACGTTTATTTTGACTTTTTTTCGTTTAAAAGAAAACTTTGGGATGGGCCCTTGGTGGTGACGCTGGCCTGTTTCCTTCAGCGACGCTGGCGTCTGGAAAAGAAAATAGCGGTAGAAGCGCACAGGTAAGCGAGCGTATTGCTTTCAAGCTAAACCGTGTCTTTCCGACTCCAGGCTTCGAAAACGAGCCTATGTGGAGGGGGGAGCAATACCTTGACGTATCGTTAAGGTAGTGCAGTGGACTGTATTACCGACGTTTCTTCGCTCTGAAGAAAGCGTCGGCAGACGAGTGTGCAGAGAGGAGGGAGCCTCCTTTTCTCTGATTAACCTGCCTTCCAGGAAGGCTTGCCTCGTACGAATCACGGTTGTAAGCCGAGATTCGCGAGCGTGCGACCTACGGCACTAGCACTAGCTAGGCTTGGTGGCTGATAAAGGCCAGAGGTTGTATCACTCACCGTTCACCGCGACGTACGCATCTATTCATCGCACGCGGGCTGCTACTAAACGGGCGATACAACACGGGCAACGCAGAGTTGATACACTTACGTTTACCCTCTCAGTTTGGTGCCAATATCGTGGCTCAACCAAGAAGAGGTCTTGATTGCTCCTCCGACGAATAGCAAACTCAGGAAATCGAGGTAACCACCGATCCAAGAGTGCAGTTACTCGCCTTTTAAACTATCGCGACTAAACAATCGCTGCTCCTTCGCACGTGTAGTACGTGATTCTCGAAGGGAGTTATAGCGAGCTGCAGTACGATATTACAGCGTAGAAGGCGTCACGAGCTAAGGAACTTGGTGCCCAAATTTCTTAACTCAGCAGACTCTTCTGTAATTGCTGTTCCTTGCTACCGTGCGAGCGATCGGTGCAAGACTAACTTCGACATGCGAGCGCGAGACGCTCCGCGAAAATCGCGGAGTTCCCGAAAATCCGCTACGCGGCGCTCGCTTATCATTGTCTATCTTTGTCTAATGTACCGATTTTGCTCTCTCTCTTTGTCAAGCTCCGATACCCCCACTCGATATCGGGCCTGAGATTCAAACAGTTGATCGTGATCGCTCACCTGTTCGAACTTCAACCGCATCGGATGAAAAAACGAGTCGTAATTCGAAGGTACCGAGTTTATTGTCAACGCAACTGAATCCCCTACCGAAGGCGACCTTCGGTCGGTCACGTACGTTAACGTACTGCGATTCTTGCGGACGAAACAAAGCTTCGAAATTTAACTGTATTTTAAACAATAACGGTGTCTTGTTTAAGGCTTAGTTTGTTAGTTATAAGCATCTAAAAATTAAAAATTTAGTGGAAAGCACCAGAAATAAGCCCGCATGGAAATCTCGAGCAGAGGTTGTCGAACAGCGGAATAGTACTGACGCAAGGGAAGGGAGATATCAGTCACCGTCGAAAAACTGCTCCGAAATTTTATGACACTTGACAAGGATACAGTATCCAAAATTCAGTTAAAACTGACAAATATGATTGAATAACAATTACCTTGTCTATTCATTTTAATCCGCAGACCAACTCCAAACACTCACTATGTGATGGAAAAGGTTAATATGTCCACCTTCATGTAAACTGTCTGTTTACACATCTCAATTCCTTCATTCGCTAATATTAAAACACCATACGAGGGTATCATTGAATAACGCTAAACCTGCCCACTCTTTACTATCCAGAGGGCAAGTGAAAACATGGCCTATGAAATTTTGAAGTGAAAAAAGGGTTACTATGTTAGCCTCCGATTTACCTTCTGGTCCAAATCCACACATGAAAAAACTGCACTCATAATTACACGTCTTCGCGTAGAACTTGAAGGAAAACCGGACTAACAACAGGAATGTCGCGAGACAAAAAACTAGACTTGGAGGAAAAGTCGGCATGTATCATGAATATTGGCACAAACGTTCAATGCGAAGATCCGTCGAAAAACTAACTGCGGCTTCTTGAAAAACTCGTCGAGGACCCCCATAAGACCTAGGGTTGTTAAATACCTTGGTCTTCCTCCGAATGCCCTTAGGTTTACTATAGTCTCTTCGAAAACGGAGTCAGTGCACAAAGTAGGGTCTTCAATGTTTGACATCCAAATTTCTTGCTTTAATGACTTCTGTAAACAAAATTGAACTAACTACGTGATTTAAGTAGCACCCGGCATTTACGCCTCTTGCTCTAATCGTTAGTACACTTTGTTTTCTTGACCGAGTGTTACCAATAATTGATAAAGGTAAAAGTATTTTCGGTAACTCTTTAGGATTAAGGCCTCCCCACTGAGTTTTCTGCGCCTTTGCTACATTGTAGATTTTGACGTGTAGATTAAGAATCTGGAAGAAAAAATTGTCACTTACTTCTCGTTTTCGAGATATAAAGGTTTATATTATGATGCGGGCACTACTGTATCAGTTATACAGTACTGGTGGAATGGAGTTCATGCACATGCGCTAGTTCTGCGGATTCATGGAATGCGCATGGCTACTTCTCAAAGCTTGAAAATCTAGCAAAAATAGTTTATTAGATAGAGTGGCCTTTGTTTATTCGGCAAACATTTTGGAACAGAAATCTTAATTTACAATAATTAATGTAGAAATAAATATTTGGTTTAACTTCACCGTGTGTTTAGAAATATTTATATAGAAATTATTTTTGACATAAATATATGTATAAGTATTGACTTCTTTGCTTCTGGAAATAAAAAGGAATGGTTTGACTGCAACCCCTGTTTTATAAATATATAAGTTCAGGTGCCTGCTCTATATTGCAAATTAGTAAAGTAGATATTATACATGTTTACTTTATCAGTACATACACTAATATGTTTGCTACGTATTGCATACTATAGCAGCTAGTATTATAAAAAGTCACTCTAAAAGAACATAGTATCATGTCTGTATTGCATGCAACGAATTGATAAAGCAAGCATATTTAATAATATTTGTTCTATTAGTTTGTCGCAACAATGAAGATCAACTATCATTAATTTATACAAACGTAAAGCATGTAGTTTCAGTAACGCTAACTTCAAAATCATGGTATGTATAAGAACATTATTACTTTATGTACTTATAAAGCAAGCATTTTCAATCATGTTCACTTCATACGTTTACAATATAAAAGTAGAGCAATAGTTTGTGTATACTACTTGTTTAGCAAGGACATAAATTAATGCTCTTTTGCTATATTGCGAACTATATTTCACTAGCATGCATAAGCGTTTCATAACTCCGCGTAAGATGCGCATGCGCATGAGCTCCATTCTGTCAGTACTGTATAACTGATACGGCGGCGCCTGCATCATAATATAAACCATTATATTGTTATGTCCTAACTAGTTATGTCTTTAACACTTTAAAGTGTTAAAGCACACCTTGATTAAACTTTATCTTATGTGTAGTGGAAGGAGAGAGGGGAAAGTGAGCTAGTAGATTCCGTTTAGGTTTAACAATTTCATATATATTAAGGAAAGTTACGAATTACATACCAGCTCGTCCGGTCTGTCAGTACAATTTCAGCGTTGCCACATTGTAAGTTATCGGCTTGCTGGTCGCTGTTGGTCGCTTCTCAACGCGGTTTTCCTTGTCGTACAGACTTTCCTATTTCGAACTTCGCGGATTCACTCAACGCGGTCTATGGAGGCGGATTTGGATTTCGCGCAGTACGTTCAACGAGACCTTCAACTCTTATGGGGTTTTCCGGTTCAACGTTACTATACGCCCTCGCTGTTACAATGTTACAGCTCTCGCGTGGGTGGCAATCAGAGATTCGTTCTGATCTGTCACTTTTCCTACTCGAACACGAATTTGTACTTGAATCACGACTGGACTAACTCTGTCTCTGGCTCTCTTTCAGACTGACGCGCGCTGACGACTGTTGTTCTTATATTATTCCTTTTTGTGTCATAACATCAAATAAGAGAACTCTTACATCAGTTTGCCGAATCAGCTCGATAGAGTTAGTCGTAATCGTTCGCACGCTTGACTACATATTTCGGAATGTATCAGCATTTCTTGCTGATTGACACCAAAAAAGGGGACCAGGTGAAGGCCGGTTGTAACAATATTTCGAAAACGAGAAAAGGGCGATAATTTTTTCTTCCAGATTCTTAAACTACACATCAAAATCTACGATGTAGCAAAGGCGCAAAAAAATTGGTGGAAAGACCCTAATCCTAAACAATTACGTATTTTCTTGACACTTAAATAAGCGTGTCAAAATGAATTCGAAATTTTGCTTCAAACGAGTCTACTCCGAAATTCTTTTTGGATATTCGTAAGCAATTAACGTAGATATCATACTCTTCCGAGTGTGCTGTGGATTTACAGTGATCGTGCAGTGACCTGGTTTACAGTGACCCCGCGCGGTGTTATACACACAGCAGTGCACAGGTAATTCGTAATCAACGCGACCAACCAACAAGTTTTGTGTACTGGCAACTGCTTAATTTTGCGAATTTCGCAACCGATAACGCAAAATCTTTAGGTTAATTTTGAAACTGTATTCAAGAAAGATGTAAAAAGTTTAAATTCGTCCAAGAGTTAGCTATAGAGTCACCGCAGAATCGCAGCATGCTTAGAAGGCACTGGTATGACAATTGCGTATAAAAAATATTGCATATTATTGCGTATAACAAATTGCAGTTCAAAAAGAATTTCGGAGTGAACTCGTTTGAAGATGAATGTCAAATTCAATTTCAATATCATAGACCGATTGTGAACAATTGCTTTATGTAAACAGAAAGTAGAAATTTGCAGGTGGTTATTTAAAAATACGTGAATTATGTTATCATAAAATGGGACATGATATTTTACTTTCAAAAATGTAACCGCACGTTGACTGATTTCAAACTCCGTTTATTTAAAGATCAAGAAAATACATCTAGCTCTATCAATTTTTGGTAATACCTCCTTAGGAAACCAAAGACTGCTGGCTATTAGTGCAAGAGGCGTAAATATTGAGCTCGATTTAACTAATGTAGTCAGTGTAATTTTATTTACTGAAATCATGAAAGCAAGAAATTTGGATGCCAAACATTGAGGACCCTACTTTGTGCACTGACTCCGTTTTCGAAGAGACTATAGTAAACCTGAGGGCATTTGGAGGAAGACCAAGGTATTATCAACCCTAGGTGTTATGGGGGTCCTCGACGAGTTTTTCAAGAAGCCGCAGTTAGTTTTTCGACGGATCTTCGCATTGAACGTTTGTGCCAATATTCATGATACATGCCGACTTTTCCTCCAAGTCTAGTTTTTTGTCTCGCGACATTCCTGTTGTTAGTCCGGTTTTCCTTCAAGTTCTACGCGAAGACGTGTAATTATGAGTGCAGTTTTTTCATGTGTGGATTTGGACCAGAAGGTAAATCGGAGGTTAACATAGTAACCCTTCTTTCACTTCAAAATTTCATAGGCCATGTTTTCACTTGCCCTCTGAATTGTAAAGAGTGGACAGGTTTAGTGTTATTCAATGATACCCTCGTATGGTGTTTTAATATTAGCGAATGAGGGAACCGAGATGTGTAAACAGACAGTTTACATGAAGGTGAACATATTAACCTTTTCCATCACATAGTGAGTATTTTGACTTGGTCTGCGGATTAAAATGAATAGACAAGGTAATTGTTGTTCAATGATATTCGTTAAGGGCTTAGGGTAGTCACGTGACTTTACGAGATTTCTTGGTCGGTATCTGCCGTTACAGTTTTCTTTACAGAAATAAAATTATCCACAGACATGTGGCTGCCTAATGAATGCGAGATGGAGCCACACTATGATTCCCCCTCCACCATACACACTACTATACGAGCCGTATGTACGTGAATTCGGCCCTTCGGATCACTTCGGATAGCTTCGGAAAGACGAGAGAGAATGCAAATGTCAAATCTTACTCTCGCGTTTCTGAAACGCTATTGTGGTTTGGTCCAAGTCGCTCGCAAGCGGCATTGAGCGGCACGAGTCACTCGTAAAATATTTCGAGTGGAAACTCTGGTTTATCTGCAAAACTAAATCAGTTTAATAAAAATTACTTTTCGAGTTTATGTAACTTGAATGTAAAAGATGATATACTTACAAGTTTTACACTTTCTACGTTCTTGATACCAGCCTTTAAAAAACAATTAAAACAAGTTCATAATGATTTCATATTAATTTACTTACAAACAATAACAGTAAACGAATTTTAGTTATCTCTTTGTATATGTGGCGAATTATTTCCAATTCGTTTCTCCTTCCGGTTTGGTCTGGGTTAGGTCAGGGTTAGCTCTGGGTATATACAAAATAAGAGGAGACGTTGCTAAAAATACATTAATTTAATATATTTATAATAATCATCAGAATCTCGGTTGCCGCTGCGACCCCGACCGCGGCTTCTCCCATACTTCCATTTACGGACTTTCTTTTTAAAATCCCAGAACTGTAATATGAAAAATAGACACATGTTATTCACGAAATTTACTTCGTTCTTGAACAAAAAATGAATAGATAAATTACTTAGCGCTTTAGCATAAGATCGCCTATGATCTACGTATCTTTTGTCGTCATGCCTCCTCTAAAGCTTGCACTGACTCCGGCGTCGGCGTCGGAGTCGGCGTTGGTGTGGGCGTCGGCGTCGGCGTCGGCGCTAGCTTTAGAGGAGGCATGACGACAAAAGATACGTAGATCATAGGCGATCTTATGCTAAAGCGCTAAGTAATTTATCTATTCATTTTTTGTTCAAGAACGAAGTAAACTTTGTGAATAACATGTGTCTATTTTTCATATTGTAATTTCGGGACTTTAAAAAGAAAATCTGCAAGCGGAAGTATGGAAGAAGCCGCAGTCGGGGTCGTGGCAGCAACTGCGATCCTGCCCTGGGGGAAGAGGCGGTAACGGAGGGAAAAATTTAATTATAAATTATTATAATTAAAAAGTAAACATATTAAATTAATGTATTTTTAGCAATGACTCCTTTTATTTTGTTTATATCCAGACCTAACCCAGACCTAACCCAGACCTAACCCAGACCTAAGAACATATAAATATTATAAACAATTTATATTCTTTATTTTTAGTTTATTATTGCATGTAGAATCGCTCTTTCTCGATTGTATCAGCTTGTATATCAACTTGTTTTAATTTAATTTTTCATACAAAATACACAGAGAATGTCATCGTTTGATCTTTAAACTCATCCCTCAAAATTTCATAAAAATTTTTGGAGATCTGACCGAAGAAACTCCATTCGAGTCGAAACGTGAAAATATCTATATCAAAAAGATTGCGCGTGCCTCGTTGCGCTTGCCGGTGACTTGGACCTAAGCGTTTCAAGCTTCTTTCCGAATCTTTCCGAAGCCGTCCGAAGCGGTCCGAACCGCCGAGCTCACTTTCTGTTCGAACCTTACAATGTCACTCGGAATGAGTTTTCATGGGACTTCTTGTGGGACATGAACGAAACACGCAGCTCGTATAGTTGCATGTGTAGTGGTACGTCAAATTCTCGAAACTCGCGTGCCAACTCAGGGCAGCACGGGCCTCCTGATTAGGCGCCGCCTGGTCTGTTCAAGCGGAACTAAACTTGTCACTTTTTTACTCTGTTTTATCTCTAACCTCGCAAAAAGCACTGCAAAATCGCGCTGTCGCTTTACGTCCTTATATTGGAAGGTTTTGAGATGGAAAAGGACTCATTCGATAGAGGAAGGTTCAATCTAGCCCGCTCTGGTCATGATTTCGCTCAGAACAATCCCTAAATTAGCTAAAAATGCTTAGATTTCATGACTGTGAATTTGTCGATTTTTGCTTTACTTTGAACACTCATATTACTGAACATCAGCAGAAGCTGATTAAATAATGACCAGAGCGGGCTAGATTGAACCTTCCTCTATCGAATGAGTCCTTTTCCATCTCAAAACCTTCCAATATAAGGACGTAAAGCGACAGCGCGTAAACCTCTGTTTTTGCCTAATTTTGTCGGTAATGTCACCGCCCTGACATATCTGATCCTAGGCCCTTAAGGGGGTACGATCAGATATGTCAGAGCGGCGATATTACCGACAAAATTAGGCAAAAACAGGGGTTTACGGCCTGACACTTTTCGTCCTTATATGAGATGATTTTAAACTGGGAATGGGTTCATTCGAAAGAAAACAGTTCAATGCAGCGCAGTCAACTCGCGATTTAACGAAATTCTACTGATATTTAGTAATACGAGTGTTGTAAAGTAGAGCAAAAATCTACCATTGACAGCTATGGAAATTTAAGCATTTTTATGTAATTTAGAGAATGTTTTGATCGAAATCGCGAGTTGACTGCGCTGCGTTGTACTTTTTTCTATCGAATGAACCCTTTCCCAGTTCAAAATGTTCCCACATAAGGACGAAAAGTGTCAGGCCGTAAAACCATACAACAGTATTGCTTTTGGCTGGGTTATCGATAAAACAGAGCAAAAAATGTGACAAATTTAGTTGAGCATTTGCAAACCAGGCGACGCCTAATTTGAAAGACTGCCGATGTGGAATCGGAATCTGTGATACCCAAATTAACGATGCGAGTTACTGAAAATTTCCCCCTCCACTACACACACCACCTTTGGAGTCGCGTGTACGTGAGCTCGACGCTTCGGGCCACTCCGGCCATATTCGAAAAGTCAAAAGAGAACGCAAGTGTAAAGTGAACCTTACTCTCTCGCTCTTTAAATACTGTCCAAGTTGCCGACAAACGACACAAACCGCGCGCGATATTTTCATTTGTCCAGACATATTTACGAAAGCCCGAGAAGACAAGAATACGGAGCCCGTCTTTTGCTATCATGCAGGTTCAAATCTGTGACTTTTTTATTTCATACATAATTTTTAGTAGCTTTTTAACTTTAGAATTCCTCGCTTCATATATTACTTCATTTATAAAATACTGTAGAAAATATAATTCATATTTTAGCCACACAGATAGCCATAAAACACAGTTGCATCGTTCTCATTTTTTTACAACCAGTCTTTTATGGAATGAAATAATAATTTGAGTCATAATAATATAAAATCAAATTTATATAAAGATTGGAATTGTATATTAAAATTACTTGTAGAATAAAAAAAAAGTTGCAGGTTTGAACGGGATCGGAACTCGATCAATGGTAAAGACATAGATGACAGGTATAGGATCCGTGCATCTTGACGTTCATCATTTCATTACGGTTACGAGGTGAGATTGTGAGATCCTATACACGTCTGATGTCACAGTTACATTGTGTATAATGAAGAAATAAATGCAGTAGATCACATGTATGTATATTCAAAACAGTCGTGTGCGTTTGGATACACCACCAGACATGCATAGGGAATTGAAATATCTCAATACCGTCGATTAGCTGTTGCGATTTCGAGTAACACTCGGTCATGTTCGGCTCGTGTCGTATATCGCATCGCTCGCTCCTAACCTAGCGCGTTACCACTTATGTATACATACAGGGTGTCCCGCGTAACACACAAAAAAAAACACACAAAATTAAAAAAGTGTTTACATGTCATTTGCATGGTATAAGGGGGAAAATTTATTGGCTATAACAAATTATCTTTTAGATTATTATTTTCAAAGATACGATAATCAAGTTTAGTTTTTTAAATAGAACTATATACTTTTTTTCAAATCATTTTGTAGTGCGTTTCAAGATAAATTTAACGACATAGAAATTATGTATCTGTTTTCAAATGGTTTTCGAGATATTGGATACGAAAATTTAGTGTTTTTCAGTACAGGAAAATCTGCTCGAGTAGAGAGCATCGCAGGAAATCTCGCCTACGCGTCAAGTGCCACATGCCATACATTGTTCCTTCAAACCAATACGGGAGGGTCTGCTGCAGGAACAGTAGGCCCAAATTCTGGAAATGGTTTTCCTGTGAACCTGACTATCATATCTTTGAAAATAATAATTTGAAAGATAATTTCATCTAGGCAATAGATTTTTTCCTGTATATGTGTAGATACAGTAATGTTGCCGACGAGAGCTGTTTCGTCTACACGGACGAGAGCCGCGGTCTATCCCCACTACCTCGTATGATGTGTGCCTCCGTGTAACCAATTCTTGGAACCATCGCGTACAAGCTCGATACCCCAGAACAAGGCGGCCATAAAAAACAAAGATAGCATTAAGGATTTAAATAGGAAAAATTGAAGTTTCTTATTCGCAAACAGATTTTCACGCACGTAACACCAGTAAATTCCTTGTGCTCTCCCGATGAAAATGATATTAAACACGACAGGATTCCGATTATTTATAACATACATAAAACTTGATTTATAGAAAGAAAGGTCACGTTCATTTACGTATACAGTAATGTTACAGACGAGAGCCGTGCTCGGGTCTCGTAACGGCTCTTGTCGTGTGAACGAAACGGCCCTCGATCGTATTATTACTGTATTTAGAATCCAACGATCCTAATCCAGACCTAACTCAAAATATACATACACACATACATATATATATTAATATTTCTATTTAAAATTGGTTTGAGTTTCATTAGTATCTACTTATATATGTAAAATAATATATACTTCTATATTCTATATTCTATGTATATATAAAAAGGATGAATAATATCTAGCGAAATAATAAATCGGAAAACGGACAAGTAAGCTCTTTCTACAAATTAAGTTATTAAGTATCTTTATTATAAATAATCGGAATCATGTCATATTGTGATATCATTTTCTTCGGAAGAGTACAAGGAATCGATTGGTGTTACTTACGTGAAAATCCGTTTGCAAATAAGAAACTTCAATTTTTCCTATTCTTAATCCCTAATGCTATACTTGTCTTTAGTAACGTCATTGATTTCGGGCATCGAGCTTGAGCATAGACGGTCGAGCGAAACCCTTTTTTTTTGCTTCTTCGGTCGTGCATCAATTATCTTGGCGACCGAGAGTAAAGGAAGCCAAATCGACTACCAGAGAAAGGCATCGACGTGGGCAAACAATGAATAATATGAATGTAGTGGTATTTAGAATGTGACACTTGTAAAAGTTATACACATACAAATAACATGTGTCGTTTGATAAATACCACTACATTCACACGATTCAGTGCTATATTGTATCACAGAAAATATCTTAGCAATCGGAAACATCGCGCGTGGCTCGTGCCGCTTGCAGGGATTAGAACAGTTGAATATGGCGTTTCAAGACTGAGAGAGTAAGACTCATATTCGCACTCTCTCTACTTTCCGCAAATGTCCGAAGTCGGTCGCGAAGCGTCGAGTTCACGTACACATAGCTCGTATAGTAGTGTGTGCAGTAGAGGGGGAAATTTTATAAGCTACCTCCCGAATTCGAAATCATAGAAAGGCTCCATCTTGCGTTCATCAAGCAGCCACGTGTCTGTGGATAATACTATTTCTGTAACGAAAACTGTAATAGCAGATACCGACCTGGCAATTTCGAAATGTCACGTGACTACCGTACCCCCTTAAGGGGGCAGACTCCTTCGGGGCCTACTCCGAATCGATCGAAGCGCTGTTGCGAAAAAACGGGCATTAGTGAAAACATATAATTTATACATGCGACATTTGATAATGTGGCATCTAGCGTTATCCTGTTGAATTACAAATGAGAAGTGCGAAGGTATAATTGCCAAATCGCATCGTAGGAAAGTTCTGTCACGCTGTTGCCACATCAATTACAATTTTATGCATCAGTAAATCTCTACTGAATACGCCTTGAGCCGATATTTTGCTTCATACGAATATAGAAAAGGACGGTGCGAGCGACAAAGAAAGAGTATCACGAATGAAACAATACATATGTGCCCAAAATTATGAAAGTGGTCTAAGAAACAACATTTTCGTATGAGATTCACACAAAATTTCACATTTATAATAAATGTTCATTAATCAACACTAATTATAATGTTACGTAATATAAAAATATTTTCTAATTTATTTAAATGTAATCCTTTAAATATCCCAAAATAAGAAATATACAATTTAGACCACTTTCATAATTATGGGCATATATATATACTAATATGTGAAATCCTAAAACTTATATATATAGAATAAATAATTCATTAAATTCATGCTACTCATTCAATCATTCATTCATACTTTTTAAGAAATAAACAAACGAAATTATTTTAATTTTTTTTTACTTAAAAATAAAAATTTTATGAGTGGTATAATTGTAATCTGTGAAAAGGTATACAAAAATTAGAATTATTTAAAATAAAAATTGAAAACAAAAAAAATTAAAAGCTACCACGAGATTCGAACCGGGCACCTACAGATTATGAGTGAATGCCTAATTCACTCAACTAAGATATTTTCGTGTAAAATTAGTGGATTAAACTATAACTTCTGGAAGAATTCCAATTGTTTGTTTATAGTAAATAATAACTATTGAAGAATAATGATTTGTAAATCACCTTTACTTGCTACATTTTCATCGATGCAAGGGTCACTCACACTGAACCTCTCGTACTGTTTGCAACGAGTGCAAGACGTTGCGAGTATTCATTAGCAATGTTATAATTTATACATTTAGTGAACAATAAACATGTATCATAATATAATGACAAAAACATTATAGGGGTATATATTTTTCGTAAAACCACTCGTTTCAGGGACCAATTTCGCACAAAATGCAGTTTAACTAGGAATGTTATTATTTTGTTTATAACGTAAAAATTCAAAATTCTATTTTAGCCGTGTTTTGTGTTTTGGTTCATAGTATTTGCATACAAATTTGCAAAACGATCGATCAGCATGTTGTCAGTGAAAACAACGCCAATATACTATATTTTAATATATTTTTTAAATAAATTAATATTTTTAAAAACTATTTACATAGGTGGATTCGTCGTTTAAAAATACACAATCGCCCCATTTATATCATTTTGCTATACGCACTAGTTTTGGAGATATTAAACGAAATATGTTTTCCACCCCCAACTTTGGGGGTGGAATACAACGTGTCGAATATTTTCGGCTATTCTACAATCCTACAAAGTTTCATCAAAATCGGAGACTTTCACCTCGCGATGTTCCCTTATTAGTAAGAATCAAAATCTCGGCTGGAGTTGGATTCGTTCAAGTTTTCCTGATGGGCAGAATTGTAATATGTACATACATATATGTGGCAACAGCGTGACGAAACTTTCAATACGTTTTGGCAACTAAGCCTTTCTTGCGTCTGTATTCGTGTATTCGATGAATACGCCATTCAGCTGTCAAATTCTAGATTACATTTACCGACTGATCTGTATTTTTATCGATGCTGATGGTAATATGACCAAATTGATTGAGATATATCATTAACGCTTTTAACGGCAAATCGTTGAACTATTTTTGTGTCAAAACGGGTGCACAACGAAAATTACGCTTTACGCCTTCAAGAAGTGTTAAATTGAGGAAAATCGCATTTCCACGATATTGTGCTAATTCAAGGAAGGGTGCTCTGGTGTGCTATGAGTGAAAAAACCATTAAATCGTGAGATATTTGCGAAAATGTCACTTCGGCAGCCATCTTGCTAGTTTACAACAGCGTCTGTTTCATGCTTACAGTTTATAATTTTACAGTTTTCTCAACGTATAGTGTTTATTGGAGTTTAAACGGACCAGAGCACCCTGTAGTGAAGTCTACTCGTGGGTTCTGTAGCCGCGAAAAATTCATTTATGCAAGTATCGAGACGTAAAGCGTAATTTGCGAAACCGTTGGTCTCTCTCGCTCATCGCGTATACTTGTATGACTTTCTTTGCTTGTGTGAGCGCACGCACACAGCTCAAAACACAAGGAGTCTGCCCCCTTAATTTTAACTGGATTTCGGATCCTGCATCCTTGTCGGATCTCCTAAAATTTCCGAGCAGCTATTCGACGGTGAGTAATCTTGCCCGGCCCTTGCGTCTGTGCTATACTGCTGTACGGACGACAACTGCTCGAGGTCTCCGTGCTGACTCATTCCTAGTGGTTTCCACTAGATTTTTAAACGCTTGTGAATAACGAATAATGTTTCAAGGGCGAAATCGGTATTCTTGATTTTCGTCTTATTTTGGTGTCTAGAATCACCCCTTGAAGTTCCGATTCAAAAACACAGTGTATGTACTCTCTACCGCTATCAAGTATTTCGCTTTAGTTTTGTAATATTTATATTTGTAGCAAGGTATTTAGTCACTTGAATAAGTATATAAATAAATGATTCTTCGTTTCTTTGTTGATACTTGTAGTTATTAATTTATGTACTTTTTTTATAGGAACTGTACGTGGCGAGATTCTTGGCAGGTGTAGCCTTAGGATTATTCATTTGCGTTGGTCCGATGTATATAGGTGAAATATCGTCTCCAGATACACGAGGTACCGGAACTGCTTTAATAGGCATAGTATACAATACTGGCATCCTTGTAACATTTATTGTTGCTCCTCATCTATCATTATCTTTAATGGCTAGCATATTTTTGGTGATCAATATTGGTTTCGCCATTACTGTCTGTTTTATGCCAGAGTCACCATATTTCTTGGTAATGAGAAACAAAACGGATGAAGCAGAAGGAACATTAGAAAAATTAAGAGGTAAAACTGATGTTTCTGATGAACTTCAAACAATTGTTAACTCGCTGTCAAAGACAGAGAAAGAAGTTGTAAAAAGTGGTAGATTAAAGGACATTTTCACATCTCGCGGCAATTTTCGTGCCTTCATTATTGTTACGCTCTTTAGTGTGACACAACATTTCGGTGGTTTCTTTACAATTCTCATATATGGTCAGTTAATTTTCAAGTCAATTCGTAACGTAATGTCCGACTATACAATAAATATTGTTATTGGTGTTACACAAGTGATCTCCTCACTTATAACAAGCTTCTTGGTCGACAGAATTGGCCGTAAGCCATTGATACTTGCATCTGGCGTTGCTGCTGCTATTTGTAACCTCGTGATTGGTCTTTTCTTTTACGCGCAAAAATATTTGGATGTAGATGTGCAGATGTTCACTTGGGCACCGTTTATATCTTCCATTGTATTAGTCTTCACATTTAATTGCGGCCTAGTTTGTTTACAGATTGTTCTAATGTCAGAAATTTTCGCTACTGAGATTAAAGCAGTTGCGACATGTCTTGTAGGTGTAATGACAGGAATATTAGGTACATTAGGGTGTAAACTTTACATATGGATAGCTATAACATTGGAGTATGGTCATTCAATACCTTTTTTAACATATTTTGTAATTGTTGGACTTTGTACTATAGTTGTCTTTCGTATTACACCAGAAACAAAAGGTAAAACATTTGTGGAAATTCAAAAAAAATTAAATAAACAGTAATACGAAAATTTCTATATAATTAGCTATGATAATTATATATTTTGTAAACATTTGTAAATTTGAGTTGATAAATACAGAATTGGATTGTTTGAAATCATCAATGGAAAGTGCAGTGTTTGTTGTTCCTCGTTGTGTGGAATATTGAACGATAATAATCTATCCAATCGAATATCCAAAAAATCTGCTTTAATATGGTGTAGGATGTTGAGGGTAAAGACTGGTACACTCAAAAGTACTTTAGGGTGTAGAAATATTAATGGTCACGGTCTTAGGGGGTGAATTTACACCTCTAGATCGGTGGATATTTGTATGTAAAATTACTCCGCAAAATTGTTAGTAACATTAAGCATTAATCTTAATTTCTTTTATTAAGTAGTCGTACCCAGTTCGTTGAGTAGAAAAATGCTTAGAAGGAAAAATATGCCGCAATCGAACCGTTTAGTCAGGAAAAATTGTTAAAAATTTGGCGTCGGTTTGATTGTGTACAGTCACACGTAGAAACATGGGCCTACCACTACTCTGCAACGCGGCAACGTCTACCCTGAACGTGAGACCCAGCATAGTTGTGTGCGTTCTCCAATACAGGAAATATAGAATGGTGCATTGATCCTATAGATCCAAATCGAATAAGTAGCAGAGTAATGGCGGGTCTTCAACGATTATGGGGTGCGGAGGGGGGCTGACGTCATGGGAACGAGCGGGGATGATATCATCCAGGTGCTAACGTCACAAGGGAGAGGGAGAGGACCCCCACAGGATTCTTTATCCAGACTTTACCAACAGATGGTAAGCAGGTAATCTTAATAACCGGACCGTCAATAATTTAAAACTTACACATTATCCATCGTGATGTAGGTAATTTTAAAAATTAAATCGTCGATAATCCGAATCTTCTACATTATCCACATTGCTTGTGTCAATACACATTGATGAGTAATACTGACAATACTCTGTTAGCTTTTGTTCTCTTTACTCACACCCTCATTCTTTATAATACTCAACATTTCCTATGCTGCATCGTGTCATTGTGCTGTCAGACTTTAATGCAGTTGATCGTAGAGATTGTTTCCGAGAAACCACATACTGTTCATCGAAAAGGAAGTAGAAACGTAAGCGTAGATAAAAATAAAGTCCTCATTCTAACATAATGTATTATACAAATCAAATCTTTTTATTTTTCATGTAATACTAATATTAATATTTTTACCATTTTATAGTATCTGTAGAAAAAACATAAAATAATAAGGAATCTTAACAAGTTTAAACATGTTGCATACTTTGTGACGTTGCGCATAGCGCCGTCCCCGGGTATCGCAGTCGGTAATATTAACGAGAAGAAGGACCGTACGGGCCCCTTGCGAACACCTGCTGAGAGACGTCTCCTGGGGGAAAAGTCGCGTATTAAGAATAGTTGCTAATTTCGGGTGCCTCCGTGCCGAGCGTGCACGACATTTCAGGGCCGTAGAAGATACCTGAGGGACCCTGAGGCCGTCCCCGTCCCCTGACCGTGCAGTTCCAGATTCAGGCGCAGTAATGACACCGGATGTTGCAAGGGCCCTCCACCCTCGGAGTTGAAGGACTTGCCGCTTCCGCGGTGGACCAAAGGGCCGAAGAGGAAAACCACCACCAGATAGATGGTTCCGCGGCGCCGCCCTTCTCAAGAGGCTCAAACGGAAGGCGAGGGTGGAGGCGAGCCCGTAGATCGTTGCCCAGTCGGCCAGAGCCACAGAAAGTCCTGGGGGAGTCTCCACATTGGCGGACAAATGCAGATCGTCACCGGAGAGGAGCGGGGCCTCGCTCCTCACATACGCGCCTGGGCCAGAGCGAGTACGCGGTGGGGCTGTAGCGCTTGCGCTGGGGAGGGACGTGCCGCGAATCGAGGGGGGTCGCATGCGCGCGTGCCGAGTGTCGTCACTCGTTGTCGAAGCGGCGAAGATAAGCGAGCGAAATTAGGGTAAGCCATTTGATTACCTTGGTTTCAGAAATTTCTTGGGCACAGAGTGCCGGTAGTGCGAGGCGCGACTCGGGTTTTCTTCCAGGGCGTCTTTAATACCGCGATAACGTATTCGCGTCTGATTTGTAACGCTAATTCGACTAAAATTGTGACGGGCGAGTCCGCGTGTGCCGAAGCGTCGGACACGTGTTTGTTAACACCGACCACCTGTGGTCTTCCTTCACCGTGCCGTCTGCACGGTGCCGAATTTGTGATAAACATCTGTGGGAGACAAATTGAGTTTAGTTTTGTTATCGCGATAGCCCGCTTTTCCTGCGTTTCCGGACCACGACCCGTCCTCTTCCGCCGAGCTAGCCGAGAAAAGCCGCCGTGCGCGTTCTGCAAGTGTCGCGTAGTGTTGTTAGATTTCCTTAAATCGGTACAAAAGTGCCTGGCGCCCACCCGGACAATCGGTCTTTTAGTAGAGCGACTTGCAGGGCGGATACGGCGAAGTTATCAGGTCGTCTTGCCTCAAGCTCACGGCAGCTCGACGCAGGAGGGCTCCGCGAAAAGAATTCAACAGAGAGTAAAACACCTGATAACTTATAACGTATAAGCATCTACATTCCTTTAATTTTGAGAGAATTTGTATGATGAGATGTTTCATAATCTTTTCTATTTTAATCTTACAGAAGAAGCAGTATCCATTAATTAATGGTTACAGAAAATTAGCTTATTGAAGGAATATTAGCAGTTATTGGAGATGGCGGGGAGATTTAATTGTACATGAGTTGTGAATTGAGGAAGAAGATTGATAACTTTTGGGGCTTAGAAGATTATTTAGGATGGATTATTACTACATCGACTGGGAAGAATGATAGTGTAACTGTGCATTATCGGGCTTTTTCCCCGCATCGAGCTGCCGTGTCCTCGAGGCAGGGATACGTGATAACTTCGCCGTATCCGCTCCGCAAGTGGCTCGGTAAAAAGAACTGTTGTTCAGAGAGGCGTCAATCACTCTTCGTTCCAATTAACGAGAAATTCAGAAAGCTCGCGGCCCTTGCAGCGCAGGTACAGCGAAAGCCTCGGCTAGCTCGTGGGAGAAAAAGTGTTGTGGATCGGAAACGCTGTTAGCCTTCAATTGTTAGCCTTCACGGCAAGACAACAACAACACGGCGTTTATTATAAGAAAATCGGCCGCGCGTTATGGCACGGCAACGGAAGATCGGTACGGATTTTCGGTAACCGATTCAGGCACACGCCCGCGACAAATGGCACGCGTGGACTTGCTCGTTATAAATTTTGTGTCGGTCGTAATGACATCCGAATCACGCTGGAGTGATCGGCGCGGATTATCACAATGATAACGTTCGAGGCAGCCCTGGAGGAAACCCGAATCATGCCCAGCACTACGGCACTTCGTGCCTGATAATTGAGACCAAAGTAATCTGTGCAGAGCTCTGCAAAGAGCGGAGCCGTGTTTCGCAAGGGAGCCGTACGGTCCGTCTCATTACTAGGTTCACTAAACCCGGGAATGCTGCCATGTGCAACATCACGGTATATAAGAATTACTCAAAATTTAATATTACATAAAACTCAAGTGGATGGTAGTCTAAATGTAAATATAACAATTATTCAAAATAAAAAATTTAGTATAAAAATTATATTTTTTGTCCTCCACCCCATTATAAATAGTTATCTGAAATATAAAACAATTTCATGTACAATTTAATATTTTCTTACTGAAACATAGTTGATAATTTGAAACTCTATACTATCCGTTTCGATTGTGCTAATGCATATTAATCAAATATACTGAGAAAACGTAAATAATATTTTAGTCGCATTTACTACGAATCAATTGGTAAAATGCAAATATGGTGTGGAAATGTCAAGAGTGATAGGTGATTAAGTATATAAAGTTAAAATTCAATACTAACTTTTTAATTAAATGTTTCAGAAGTCATTTAAATGTATAAATGACAATAGAATCTTATATATTAAGTTTTGTAATTTATATAATATTAAATATCAGTGTTGTGCCAGACAACGCCCATCCGAGTAACATAATTGCGTCACCTGAGAACGCTCTAGAAAGACACGCGTTCCGCTAAGCACGTTCCGCTAACTCAGCATCGACATCTCAACATTGTTACTAACAGAACCATATATGGTAATGTGCGACCTCACCAAAAAACGCCGAACAGAACTCGAGAGACTCGGAAATCGAGGAGTTCGAGAAAAGCCACGGCCGAGAGCTGGTCGAAGCGATCACTGTAACCTTCCGAACTGTTCAGTACTTCTGCTCAATAAACGGAGTTTTGTTGAAATCACCCGGTGGATTCTAATCCTTTAACCACTCGCGAATCCTAAGGTCATATCCCGTCCCTCGTCCTGCGAAGTCACCACGCGGGGCACAACATCAGCAATGTAGATAAGAACATTTAGAGCATATGCCAGTAGTTGCCAATCAATCAGAGAATCCTCGTCGAAATAATTATTGTTACGTATGACATCAGCAATACATGACAAGTCCGATTTAGTGTAACACCATTTTGTTTTAGAACATTTACAAAATTTACAAACTGTACATTAATACGATGCGTATTTTCATACAATTGTAATGCTGTAAAATTAATACATTTTTCATGATTAAATGAATTAGTGTTTACAAAAACCTTGTTTTTATACCCTGTTTTTACAAATGTTTTAAACTTTGTTTTTTATACCTCGGTATAAATCTGCGATTTTGATGATATCAATTTTTGGTTTAAATTTACTAAAAAATATTATATTTTCATTGTTTTCACTGACTAAATGTTGATCGATCGTTACACAAATTTATGCGCGAATACTATCAACTAAAGCAGATAATACAGTTAAAACAGGATTTTGAATTTTTATATTATAAACGAAATAATAACGTTCCTGGTTAGACTACATTCTGTGAGAAATTGGATCCTGAAACGAGTGGCCTTAAGAAAAATATATATCCTTATAATGTTTTCGTCATTATATTATGGTATATGCCGTTTTTTGTTCTGTAACAACCAGCTGCGATTTCGACTATGAGGAAATCGAGTTTTGACAGACAATTTTCTTCTTGTATTCAATAAATAATGAGTGATAGTTTGATCCGAATAGTGGCAGTGATATAAACCCCTAACTTATAACCCTAACCTCAAATCCCTAATCGAATCCTCGCGCCAGCGACACGCGGCGCGCGTACGCACACACAACGGAACACTTCCCATTACGCGTGCGCACGGGATCAGTACGTCACCAGAGCGACATCCTGTGGCGTGCGATAGAACACACATTGACAACAGGATAATAATAATAATAATGTTTGTATGGATTTAGCTTTCGCTAATACAACGGTTTGTTACTACTTTTCTTTTCTTTTTCCTTTTCTTCTTCCCGTTTTATTTGGTATCTGAAAGATTTTATTTTATTCAATTATTGTAATTAGTTCTGTTCGATCATTTATATTTGTGTGTTCATGTTGGCAAAAGCCTATGCTAGGTTGGTTATTGTTTTTATGTCGTTGCTAAAGGCTAGTGCCCTAATGTCGTGTAGAGCTTGAAGCCCTTTCCTTTGTAGATATTGATTAAAGATGTCTGTAGTGTCTTTATTTAGAGGATATGTGAAGATCATGTGGTTAAGGTCTTCTTCTTCATATCCACAGCTGCATTTGGGTTCTTGTATTATGGAAAGTTTATGTAGATGTGCTTTGATTCTGTGCTGGTTGCTTCTAATTTTATTTATTATTGATATTGTTTTCCTATTTGGTTTTTGTTTATATTTAGTAAATCAGGGCGTACTTAATTTTATGTTGTTATCTGTTAATTTGAAGTAGCTATTGTGATTTATTTGTGATTTTGTCTCTAAATCATTTTTCCAGTTTAATATATTTCTTGAAATCTTCTTGAAACCTAACCCAGTCCTGTTGGAATGTATTTCCCTGTTTCTCTTCCCCGTTTTGCAAATTGGTCTGCCTTATCGCTATTTTCTATTCCTATGATGCCTGGGCACCAAATGAACAAAATTTTTTTGTTCATGGTCAGACATCTGTATACTAAAAATTTTATTTCCATTATATAAGGATTCTCTTCTATTTTTTGGTTTGTTTGATTTAATTTTTTAATGAGGTGTTTAGCATCCGATATTATTTTGCATGATTTGTAGTTGCTGGTTTTAAAGAATTTTATCGCTTCTATTATTGTTATTGTTTCTAAGGATTCTGACGAGTGTTCATTTATTAACTTAAATGATTCACTTTTATTTATTTGGGGGACATAGAATGCTACTCCTGCTTTTGTGGTTTCTTCGTTTGTATTATTTCCTTGTATTTTTTGTAACGTAGATTTTATGTTACGCCATTTCCTTAATAGAAAGAAGTTATATCTATGCGTTGTAGATTTTTTGGATAAGTTGTCTATATATTTTAGTTTTGTTTTTAGCTTGTGTGATGTATGCGTGTGACATTTGGCTAGATAGTTATTCGTTATTATGTCAGCTCTTTGGTGTATATTCATCTCTTTAGACATGTGCCATACTACTGTGTTTGGGGTTGTTTGCATCAATTCCAGGCATTTTGTTAGGGCAGTTTGTGTTAGTGTGTTGATTCCTTTTAGGTCTGTATTTGATGCATTTATGTATTGAGGTAGGCCCCATTCTATCGCTGACCTCATAATTGTTTTATATACTAGCAGAAGGGTTTCTGGGTGTGCTCCTTAATAAACTCTCGATAGCCATTTTAATATTGTAGTTGCTTTTATAACTTTTTCTTTAAGGTATTTGATGTGCGATGACCATTTTAGTTTGTTGTCCATCATTAGTCTAAGAAATTTAGTTCCTTTTGTTGGTGTAATTGTTTTCCCTTCTATGTCGATGTTGTAGCCTTGGGATTTCCTTTTCCTGGAAAATATTACTAATTCTGTTTTTTCAGCAGATATATTCAAATTTATTGATTCTAACCATTTACTGAGTGTTTTTGTTGCGTCTGTTAGATTTCTTTTTATTTTGAGTTTATCTGAGTTTTTGTAGTATAATACAATGTCGTCCGCGAACTGGGGGATGGAGCAGTTGTCTCCTATGTGGTTTAGTGTTTTATGTAAGTATATGTTAAATAGTAACGGACTTAAAATAGATCCTTGAGGGAGACCTTTTCTGCATGTTCTTGTATCTATGTGTGTTCCATTTAAGTAAAAATGAACTGTTCTTTCTGTTATTGTATTTTGAATGAATTTAATTATGTTGGGTGGGATTTTCAATTTATTTAATTCGTTTATTAAGATTTATGGGTTTACATTATCAAAGACGCCTTCTACATCTATAAATAGTGCTCCCAAAGATTCTCTCTTAAGAAATGCTAGGTAGATGTCTGTAGTAAATAGGTTTAGGTTCTATCTTGACAGGATTTATTTTTCCTAAATCCAAATTGAATGTTTGGTAGTGTCAGATCGTTTTCAATGTAATGTTCAAGTCTAGTTTTAATAATTTTCTCTGTTAACTTTAAGATGTTTGAGGCTAATGATATTGGTCTGTAGCTGTCTTTTTTTGGTTTTGGTATTAGAGTGGTGTTATATTCTTTCCAATCTGCTGGTATTTCTCCTTGTTCGATGATGTGTGATATAATGTCCTTGAGTCTGTTTATTATATTATCTGGTAGGATTCTTAATATTTCGTTTGTGATGTTGTCAGTTCCTGGTGCAGTGTGTGACTTTAGGGATGAAATTATTGCTTCTATTCCATCTGTTGCGACTTTACTTTTCCATATTGATGGGAGTTTTGTTGCTTTGTTATGTATTTGTGTGTAGTTCGCTGTTGACTGGGGGGGGGGGGGGGGGGGGGGGGGGGGGAAATTTCCTGCGTATATCTTAGCTGATTTTATTTGTTCTTTTGGTGTATGTTTGTTTGTTACGTTCCAGATTCTACTATTTTTTAATGATTTTATTATGTTCCACATGTCTTTCATATTTGTATTTGGGTTAATTTTATTTATAGTTTCTTTAAAACTATTTGATTTAACGTTTTTAATTGTTTTTCGTATATTGTTTATTTCTTCTTTCCATTTGATTAGATTTTTATTAGTAGGATGGTTTTTATATTCTAGACAAGCTTCCTTTCTTTTGTTTGTTATTTCTTCGCATTCTGCATTCCACCATCTGAGTGGTGGCCTTTTATTTTTATCCTCTCTTGTTGAATTTATATTGCTGTCGTTTGTGTTTTTTTTATTTTGTTGTGGGGTTTTAAACTTTCATGCGCCGTTTTCGATAAGAACGTCTTGTATGAGGTTAATTAATGTATTGTATTCTTGTATTATATTCTTCTAACTAATGTATTATATTCTTTAGTATGTTGTTTTTAAAATTTGTTTTTTCTAGGTCAGTTTTTGTTTTGACCCAATCCACTTTTGTTGTTATTAACTTTGTTTTATTATTAGTGAACTTTTGCGATTGTATGTTGGTTCTATGTGCATTGGAAGGTGATCACTGTTCATGGGATCTGTTAAATTTTTTACTGTAATATTGTTTATTAAATCTAATGAGACTATTTGTAAATTCGGTGCAGTTAGTCTACAGTTTATTTTGGGTATCATTGTTGGTTCATTTTTTTGAACTATTATTAGATCTATTTTGTTTATTGCATACATTAGGTTTTTTCCTGTAAGGTTGTCAATTTGACTTCCCCATGTTTTGTGGTTGGCGTTGAAATCTCCGCATATGATATGGTTTTTGGAATTTGATATGTTTCCAATTTTGTTTAATAGTTTATACCATGTTTTTCCTGTTGTTTTGATTTGTGGAGGTTTATATAGGTTAGTTATGTATAGGTTTGAGTTTTGTTTGGTTTTTATTTTTATTGTTTGAATTGCAAAGTGATTGAAGTTTGTGTAGTCTTCATTAATTTTATCGTATATTATATTTTTGTTTATATTTTGTTTATAGCTATTAGCGTGCCTCCACCATGGTGTATGGCTTGTCTGTCGTTCCTTTCAATGTTAAAGTTTCCGATATTTATGTAGTTTCCAGCATCTAACCAGGTTTCTTGAAGAGCGATTATGTCGTATTCTTGAGATATATTTTTTAGATCCTCAATTTTATTTTTGGTTCCTCTGCAATTCCATTGAAGTATTTTCATTTTGATTATTCCTATTTCTTGTCTTTTAGAAATGTTTTCGTTATATCTATGTTAGTGATATCTTCTAATGTTCTGGATCTAATTTTTTGTTCGTTTGTGAGTTTTTTATTCTCAATTAAGTTATTATTTTTTGCTATACCTTTAATTTTAGGCTTTATTTGAGTTGCTGTTGATGTGTGGATTTTGTTTATTGTTGTTTTCCCTTTTCTATGGTATGGGAAGGTGTTATTTGAAGACGTAGCATACATGTGTGTATCTTCTATTTCTTTGTTATTATCCTTGTTCTCATTTGATATGTCTTTTAATAGGGAGTTTTCACTTTGTATGATTGTTCCTACCTTTATTAAATCATTATTTTTATTTGTTTGTGTGTCAATTGTTCTATTCGATATGTAGCTTTTGTTGTGCCCCGCGTGGCGACTTCGCAGGACAAGGGACGGGATATGGCTTTAGGGTTCGCGAGCGGTTAAAGGGGATTTGAGACTTTCACGGCTCGGCATCATACAGTTCTCACTGTTAAGTTTTCGGGTGTACGCCGTGTCCATTTGGAATTATTTTCCCAACGTTTCGCCAGTATTGCAACTAGCTTCATCAGGGGGGGTCAAGAGACACACACTGATACTGATGTGTGCCTTGAAGTGTTCTGTTATTATACCGGAATGTGTTCATGTTCCGGATCACTGCCCACCAATCAGAAGTGTTTTTAATTTGTTCAGCTGACCAAATCTCTAATTAGGCAACTCTACGGGGAGGCCATTCTACAGAAAGTTAATTCTTTCTCTAAATCCCGAAAAAGTGTACAACAACATCTTTGTATCTTGACGTTCTTGAAACGGTGCCGTGACCGGAGCATTGTGCCCCGCTTTCTCGAAATAAAACATACTATCACCACATCCAAATCAAAACGCATCCTGGAACACACAAGTTTTGGCTTACTTCGTGAAAGGATTGGTTACATCAAGAAGGAAATCTCCCGCATATCCAACAAGCTCCTTCACCTTGAACTAAGCATTCATATCAATCCAGAACTGTGGAACAAGGTGGATCGACTCAGCTATGAACAGGCCCTGAGAGTACATACAATCCGTACTCAAAAACAAAAAGAGAAGTTCTACAAGCTGTTGAAGCCTAAAACGCAAGTCGAACCACTGAAGAACACAGTAAAGAACCTCACTGATCTGCCCTTATCCTCCGATGCTCTATCCGTCCTAGCCAAAGGTCATAACTTTGCCATTGCTCCTAAAACAATTCCAACAGAAGAGATTATCAGCCAAGTTGAGAACGTCATCTACAACCTCCCGCCAGAAATGGCTAACGAAGTTAGAAGGCTCACCATCAATGCCCTAAAATTAGCAAAAACACCGAAATCCAACCTAACCAAGGCTGAAAGAAAGGCACTCTTGGAATTAAAACAACGTAAAGACATCCTCATCCTACCCGCAGACAAAGGTAACATGACAGTAATAATCAACAAAGACGAATACATAGACAAGGTACACAACTTACTTAACGACGAAACATACAGGACCATAACCAAAGATCCCACAAAATCAGTAGCAAGAATAACAACCACTGTGATAAAACAAGCCAAACTACCGGACCACATACAAAAAACCATTCTTCCCAGAGAACCCAAAGCACCCAGACTATACGGACTCGCAAAAATACACAAGCCTGACATTCCACTCAGACCCATAGTAGGCACACTTGGATCACCTACTTACAACCTGGCAAAATACCTCACAACAATCCTCAAACCCCTTACAGGTAATACTAATAGCCATATCCAAAACTCAACCCAGTTTGTCCAACTAATACGCAACATCCGAACCCAACCAGGTGACATCCTCGGCAGCTTTGACGTGCAATCCTTATTCACAAACGTACCCATTGACGACAGCATCGACATCATCAAGGACAAAATGCCTGTTAACCTCATACCCTTAGTTCATCACTACCTCATATCCACATACTTCCTCTTCCAGGGCACCTATTACGAACAGGTGTCAGGAGCAGCCATGGGATCACCCATCTCCCCAGTCATTGCTGACATTTTCATGGAGCATCTGGAGGATCGAATCCTCAAGGGAGCTCCACTGAAACCATCGCAATGGTTCAGGTATGTGGATGATACTTTCGTAGTATGGAGTCATGGTAAGGACACCCTCAATAACTTCCTCAAGTACATTAACTCACTACACCCAAAAATACAGTTCACTATGGAAACCGAGACTGAAGAACAGACAATACCCTTCCTCGACGTACTTGTCACACGAAAACCTGACGGAACCCTAGGACACCAAGTATACCGAAAGCCCACTCACACCAATAGATGCTTACCCGCTTCCTCCCATCACCATTCAGTCCAAAAGAACTCTGTACTCAGTTCCCTAATACATCGAGCCATCAACATTTGTGAAGAAGAACACCTTCCTGAGGAACTAAACCATATCAGGAACACTCTTCAGCAGAACGGTTTCTCCAAAAACAAAATAAATCGCACAATAGACAGAATCTTGCATCCAACAGATAGACCATCCACCTCCGACAATAAAGAAAAACAAAACACCACCTTCCTACCTTACATACAAGGCACTACTGACCGCATTGGCAGAATCCTCAGGAAACACAAAATCAGGACCATTTTTACCACCCACACCAAGATCAAACAGGTGCTCACCTCCCCCAAGGACCCGCAACCACAGCTATCATCAGCGGGGGTTTACAATATGCACATGCGGAAAGGTTTATATTGGCGAAACTGGGAGGAGTATGAGCACACGACTCAAAGAACACGAACGGTGCACCAGATTGGGCTACCTTCAATCAGCTGTTGCCGAACACCAGAAGGCAACAGGACATAAAATACTCTTCAACGAAGCTAAAGTTATAGCTAAAACCAAAGGATACTTTCCCAGAAAGTACCGCGAAACGTTGGAGATAACGAAACACCCTAACAACATTAATAGGGATACAGGACACACCTGAATCCAATCTGGAGCTCTCTCCTCCCAGTTTTTTAATTGCTCAGCTGACCAATTAAAAACACTTCTGATTGGTGGGCAGTGATCCGGAACATGAACACATTCCGGTATAATAACAGAACACTTCAAGGCACACATCAGTATCAGTGTGTGTCTCTTGACCCCCCCTGATGAAGCTAGTTGCAATACTGGCGAAACGTTGGGAAAATAATTCCAAATGGACACGGCGTACACCCGAAAACTTAACAGTGAGAACTGTATCAGCGGTTAAAGGATTAGAATCCACCGGGTGATTTCAACAAAACTCCGTTTATTGAGCAGAGGTACTGAACAGTTCGGGAGGTTACAGTGATCGATTCGACCAGTTCTCGGCCGTGGTTTTCCTCGAACTCCTCGATTTTCAACTCTCTCGAGTTCTGTTCGGCGCTTTTGGTGAGGTCGCACATTGCCATATATGGTTCTGTTAGCAACAACGTTGAGATGTCGATGCTGAATTAGCGGAACGTGCTTAGCGGAACGTGCTTAGCGGAACGCGTGTCTTTCTAAAGCGTTCTCGGGTGACGCAATTATGTTACGCGGATGGGCGTTGTCTGGCACAACACTTTTTAAATTTCCTTTGGTTGTAGTCTCTTTTTCCTTGGGGTTTATAATTTCTATTTTTTCTAGAGTTATTGGGTTCATAAATTATTTTTCGTTCCAGTCGAATAATGCTTTTTTGTTTATTTCCTTATAATATTAGTTTATTATTTGATTTTCGCTTATGATATTGTTTTTTCCAATTATTTCTTTGACTTTTTTATGGTCTATGTTGTAGTAGCTCATTGTAGTTGCCAGTACTTTTTGGTATTGTAGTGAGGGACAATTTATGTCAAATGTTTTGTGGAATCGTTTGCAGTTTGCGCATTTGATTATTTCTTTGCATTCGTTGATGTGTGGGTGTTCAATTTCTGCACATGTTTGGCATTTTTTCTGTCCTCTACATTCTGCTTCTATATGTCCGTATCTTAGGCAATTATTACATTTTTTGATATTTTTTTTTATTGGTGCTACCTTGCACTTAACGTACCATATTGTTATGTGCTGAGGGAGTATGTCACCTTTAATTACTATTTTGATTGCCTTTGTTGAGGTTAGTTTGTCAGTTATTTTGTCGTATCCCATCAGTCTTTCTATTTCTAATACTTCTGGGTTAGAGTCATGTTCTTCTATTCCTTGTCTAACTTCTTCTATGTTCATCTCTTTGGGGATGTCGTATACTATTATGCGTCTGCATATTTTGTAGTCTGATATGTACGTATACCATTCTGTTAGTTTATTTTTTGCATTGTCCACAAATTCGTTAGCGTGATTATAGTTATTAAAGGTTAATTGTATTTTATCTTTGCCTAATTTGTTTATTTTTTGAAGCTGGATAGCAAGTAGCGCAATTTTCTTTCTTAGTTATAGTGGATGTAAGTTTCCTAGGTTTTATAGTTCGTCTTTTGTAGTCATTTGTACTATGAACGATCCAGTTATGTTGTTACTGTATTCATTGTTTTCTTGCATTTTATAGAATTTATTTTGTTTTGTTTTTTTATTTATTAGTTTTGTATTTGTAAAGTCATTTGTTAATGTTTTAGTGTATTCTTGTATTGTTTTTTTTAGTTTATTGTTTTGTTGTGTATGGCAATAGTGTTGTTGAGTAGTGTTTATTCCTAATATTTCCCTTAGTTAGTTGCTATTTGGTGTCAGTGTAATATTATTGTTGAGGTTTTTATCTTTTGTATTATCCTCCATTTCCATTTCTTCCATGTTTTTAGTGTCGAGATATATGTTGTGAGATTTGTAGGTTATTTCTCTATGCATTTGCCTACTGCTTCTTATCTCGTATCAATTATATGTTGTTGTATTCTCCTTGCTCCTGTTTACTTTTCCCTTGTTTAATATACTTAGTACTTAAACTTCACTCTGTTTTAGAGAGAGATATGAGGTGATTATTCAGAAGACACATAAACGTGTTTAACTGAAAACTGGTTTATTATCAAGCTAAAGTGCAAACTACAGAAGTTTGACTCCGACTGTCCTCGCGCCCTCACATCATCCTTTCTTATACCTTACAAACTAGAGATAGTAACAGGAAGAAAGAAGGATGGAAAGAGGGCTGGAAAACGAAGAGGAAAGCGGACAGAACAAAGAGAAAAGTGAAGAAAGTAAAAAGGGGAAAATTGTCCTGAGCCTCGCGCAGATCTGGCCGCCAGATGTGACTGACGATGACCAGGCCCATGCCAATCCTTGGGACAGGATGTAGGAAGAATAGGCTGGAAATTGTAAAGCATTAGAAGAAAAGGTTAAGAATGTGACCACGCTGTGCGTGGTCGCCGGGGGGAGCGAGGAAGAAGGTGCCGCCTCAGTCGGGCGCCGGGTTCGTGTAGCGAATGAAAGGAGTCAGCTATATCTCGGTTTTTAAACAGTCCTTTATTGCTTTCTAGTTACGCGCGGCGGGAGAGGCCGGATGCCCCTCGTCTACGATTCGGAGTGGGAGCCGCTGCTCCTTCTCGGCGGGTGGGGAGTCCCACCTAGTCGCTCGCGTTGGGAGTCGTAGCTCCCCGGTTAGTCGGCGTCGGTAGGTCGGGAACCGCTGTTCCCTACGGCATGCGGTAGAGGGGATCTGGTATCCCCAACGGCGGTGTCGGGGAATGTTGGGAGCCGCTGCTCCACGCTGTGCTTACAGTACGCAGGGGAGTAGGATCATCGGGATTGGAATCTGAGGTTGACGCTACAGGCCACGGCGGCTACGCCACCCGTTGAGCATGGGCCGAAGAGTCCTTTGCCTGTGTCCACCGGGCTACGCCACGGGTGATGCACAGAGACCCGAGGTTGGTGACACGGAGAGGTAACTCTCCCGTCGAGGATCACGGTTATTACCACAAGGAGCGGTTGGAACACCACCTCCAAGGGTCCGTTGGAGGACTGCGGACAGTCTATTACAAAAGAGAGAACCAGCTTGTGTGCTCGTTGCGGTATCGCTCGCTGTAGGCACGCTCGGTAACTGGAACACTATGCCGCCTGGTCCGGCCTGCCCGCCTTTTATTCTCACGGTGTCGCGATTTCACTCGCGAGATCGCGAGACTCCGCGGTTGCCGCCTGGCGGCCGCGGCGCGAACCAGGGCGGCCTCGAGTGGGGAGTTCGCGGCCTTCCTCTTACTCGTTACAAGAACAGAGAAAGTCAAAGAGAAAGTCAGAACAGAAAACGGAAATGGAAATTGAGAGAAAACGACAAGGCCGTGGTGGCAGTGCCGAACTGCCACAGATATAATTTGTTTGGGTTTCACCACTTAACTTGTCGTATACACTTATTTGCGTTCAAACCGGAAGTCTTGACGACAGGATGACGATCGGATGATGACAGTACGAGCCGAAAACCCGGAACCAATTGGGAGCACGTATTCTGCAATGACTCCTGAACGCGCAGGTGCAACACGACGCTACCCGTACAGCGAGGACAGTCATTGGCCCCCAAAAAGGGAGGCAATTTTCCCGTATAAATAGGGCAGCGCCAGCACCAGCAAAGGGACGGAGACGAAGATAACAAGAGTCTGAAGTACAGTTTTCTCCGAATTTCCAAATCCATACCGAGGCAGCTTTAACTAGCTCCTTGATTCCTTCGGTCTAGGCAGCTTTAGCTAGCTCCTAGATCACTCCTAACTGAGACAACTCTAACCAGCTCCTAGGATCCTCCGAATCGAGGCAGCTTTGACCGGCTCCTTGATTGCCTACCGAGGCAGCTTTAACGAGCTACTTGGCCTTTCCTTGATCCGCATTGACACTGATCATCACTGACATCTGCTCAAATTATAAGTAATTAATATTCCGTCAAGATAGAACCTCGCGACAAGTATCGATTCAAAGATTAGCAAGATTGTTTAACGCTTCCAGCAAAACAGCAGGCGGACGCTCGCTGAACGACGTCCTCCACGTAGGACCGAAACTACAGAACGATATCACCGCTGAATTAACGCGGTGGCGTCTGTATGAATACGTGTTAGTAGCGGATATCGAGAAGATGTTTCGACAAATTCTCGTCGCTGCAGAGGATCGTCGATTCCAATGCATCGTGTGGCGCACGCCAGAAACCGAACGAAATATAGCGTTCGAGTTAAAAACCGTGACGTACGGTACGGCGTATGCCCCATATTTATCGATGCGAACACTTCTCGAGCTGAAAAAACAGGACGGCGACCGCTTCCCGCTCGCCACTCCTATCCTCGAAAAGGACGTCTATGTTGACGACGTGTTTATGGGAGCTCCGGACAAACTATTGTTGGAGCAAATCCGTAAACAAACGTGCGAGCTCTTACAGCAAGGTGGATTTAACCTTCGTAAGTGGGCTGCAAATTCGCCAGATTTATTAGGCAACATTCCACATAGCTCGCACTCACACGCAGTCGACCTTAATTTGTTTTATAATTCCGAATTAAAGGTACTCGGTCTGCAATGGATTCCATCAGGAGATTTTTTCTACTTTAATCTGCAACGCTTCCAACCGTCTGCAACACCGATCACAAAGCGTACTTTGTTTTCGGAAATTGCAAAATTATACGACCCTCTTGGCTGGCTTTCGCCAGTCGTGATTCGCGCGAAAACTTTAATGCAGTCCCAATGGCTGGAAAAAATCCAGTAGGATGAGCAAGTTTCCGCGGAAACGCTCAAAATGTGGAACACAATTTGTGCGGATTGCAGCAGATTGAACAAGTGGAAACTTCCCCGATGGATCCGATATGGAGCTCACACGATTTCTGTGGAACTGCACGGATTTTGTGACGCATCGCTCGCAGCCTATTCGGCCGTCACTTATTTAAGAGTGACGACGATAGACAACGGTGTGTATACATCGCTATTGATGGCAAAAACAAGAGTGGCTCCAATAAAAACACAGTCGATCCCAGTTCTTGAATTGAACGGGGCCGTACTGCTTGCCGAGCTAATCTTGCACGTGAGAGACTCACTTGCAATGAAAATAGATCAAGTAGTCTGTTGGACAGACTCAACGGTCGCTCTCGCTTGGCTGAAAAAACACCCATCGACCTGGAAGGTTATAGTGGCCAACCGAGTGTCAAAGATCCAAACGGCCCTCCCGAACGCGGAATGGCGTTACGTGCCGACCCGTTTGAACCCCGCGGATTTAAATTCGCGCGGGATCGACGCGGCAGAATTTCTGCAGCCGAACCTATGGACGTTTGGACCGACTTGGCTGAGCGAAGCGGAAGCGGAATGGCCCGCCATACTCGCTTCCGTTGAGACCGATGAAAGCAAGCGCTTAGCGCATGCACACGTAGCAACTCCGAAGCCGGAATGGGATTTTCTGTTCCGTTTTCAATCATGGACAAAACTGTTACGTGTAACGGCGTACTGTCTTCGTTGGCGAAGACCGGCGCGCGTCAATCAAAGGTCAAACGCCGGTCAAGTAATCGAGGCGGCAGAAATGCGTAACGCAGCTGAGCGCCTCGCACGCCATATACAGGGCTCGCATTTCGCAGAGGAATACCGATGCATAAAAAATCATCGCAGTATCCCTGTGAAGTCTCCCTTGAAAAGTCTCAACCCGTTCCTCGACGATAAGGACGTCCTGCGAGTCGGTGGAAGACTGGAGAATGCGACGCTTGCATGGGAAACCAAGCACCCGATAATATTGCCTAAGCATTATGTTTCGACATTAATAATTAGGCAGTGCCACGTAGATACGTTGCATGGGGGCTTGCAGTTGACCTTGCACACTGTCAGGCAAAATTATTGGATTCTCGGTTGTCGAAATGCAGCGAAAACCGTGGTCAACAAATGCATGCGATGCGTAAGGTGGCGAGGCAACACGTCCACGCAAATAATGCAGCATCTGACCCCGGAGCGCTGCCGCCCGTCAAGAGCATTCGACAATTGCGGAGTGGATTACGCGGGACCTTACCGTGTCCACGACTCCGCGGGCCGAGGCAAAACAGCTCACAAAGCGTACATCGCGGTGATTGTTTGTTACGCTACGAGGGCTGTCCATATCGAACTCGTCCATGACTACACGACGAGCGCGTTCTTAGCCGCACTCGATCGGTTTGTTGCACGACGAGGAATCCCGTCCTGCATTTTCAGTGACAATGGAACCAATTTCGTCGGTGCCGATCGAGAATTACAACAGCACTGTCGTGCAGTATTTTCTGCAACGGATACGCATAATAAATGCGGTGCTATGGGCATTCAGTGGCGGTTCAATCCACCCAGTGCCCCACACTTCGGTGGAATGCAGGAGGCCGGCGTGAAATCGGTGAAACACCATTTGAAACGCACGTTGGGAGAGTTCACACCAACGGGAGAGGAGATGCAGACGTTGCTCTGCAAAATCGAAGCGAGTCTTAACTCGCGACCGATCGCTCCCCTGAGTGACGACCCAGACGACTATGCGTCTCTTACGCCCGGTCACTTCCTGACAGGCGGACCACTAAATGCGATTCCGCTGCAGTCCGTGGAAAATGAAAAACTCTCGCGATTGTCGCGTTGGAGAGCGATTCAGAAATTCCACGAGCAACTGTGGAGGCATTGGACGCGCGATTACCTCACGCACCTCCAAAATCGCTACAAGTGGCGCGCCACCCAACTGCAACTGCAACCAGGAGACCTGGTGCTAGTGCAGAATCCTCTTCTTCCCCCCAATCAGTGGGAGATGGGAAGAATTGAGGAGGTGTTCCCGGGGAAAGACGGAAATGTACGTGTGGTAAAAGTACGTACAGCGAAGTCAACATACACACGCCCAATTACAAGGATGTGTAGGTTACCCGTGGATGAGCCCGCTACGACGACCGGCGCCGAGGTCGAGCGGGCAAAATAAACACCTGTAAAGAATTTTCGAAAAAACCAGGGAGACACCAAGGTGAGACCGATTGTTCTAGAAGAAAATCGAACGATCGGGAGCCCCTCTCCCTGGACCCTTAAGCCGCGTGGAAGGGGAGACGAAGTATTCCCGTCTCTATCTCTCCAAGGGAAAAAGCGCCCCCGCGAAATCGCGGGCGCCGCCGAAATCGGCTGCGAGCGTCGCGACGGCCGAATCAGTACTGAGTAAACCATGGCGGACGAAACCACAGTGGTAAACCCGGAAAATCACGCCGGCCTGAACGCCGAAATTTCGGCCACGTTCAACCGCTGCATGAAACTGGGGGAACAGGCGCTGCAGGCCGACATTCCTCCAGACAGCGCGGAGGAACCGACGGGGCAGAAACAGCAGGATTGGATCCTGCTAATCGGGGCCCAGGATTCGCAGGCGCCGGGGGCCCAGGAGTTGCGGGTGCCGGGACACATCCCCCGCACGACCAGGCGGTACAGATGTACCGTCCCCGGAGGCCGCTACGTCCTCCGCTGGGACAAAGAGCAGCGACTGACGTCGCTGCTCCGGAAGCCGGCGGTCGCGCCGAAGTCGACGACACCGAGGCCGACGACTCCGAAGACCACATCCCGAGACACCCCTGCTGGGGAAGGAACGCAGGGCAGGAGGCCCTCCAAGCAACCGGGACCGAGGGTGCGGGAGGAAAGACGGCGCCGCACTCCCGCGTCGCCGAGGGAAAAATCAAAGCACCAGGCCTCTGGTAGCGGCCGCCCCCGGCAACCACCAGGACCCACGGGGCCGACTTTGGAGGAGCTGACGCGCGCAGCAGTCGGCATCGCGGTGGAAACTTCGATGCGGCTGCTGCAACAGCAGCAGCAGCTCCAACAGCAGCTGAGCACGGCTCCACCTGCTAATAAGTAAGTTCAATTGAATTCATATTTTGATTGAATATACGACAACGCTGCGAGTGAGTTCACTTCAATTGAACTTCACTTGCAGCACCTCTCTCTCTCATTCGCGAAGAAAGTATTAGTCTTTCGAGTCTCGCGTTACGATGTGCATACGACAGAGCATTACCGATTCTCCGTTGCACGGACCGTGCAAGGGGGGCGGTATGTTTAAAAAGCGGTTATATAACGGGCATTTGGCTCGTCCGCGAGATTCGTAATTTGTTGGTATACGTGACCGACCGAAGGTGGCCTTCGGTTGGAGAATCCGTTGTCCTAGCAGCAAAACACGATCAGTTGTCGTATGACTCGTTTTTATCGTTAAAATTGAAGTTCAAACAAAGTAAGCGTTGTCGAGCAACGGTTTTGAACTCCAGGCCCGATGTCGAGTGGGGACATCGGAGCCTGAAGGAGAGAGAGAGTACATCGTACCACATTAGAACGAAATAAAAGATAATTGGTGAGCGCCGCGTAGTGGTAAAATTTAGCACGTTCCCCTCTTTGCGGAGACACACGCGGCTCTCGCCCCAGTCGTCTTACGACAGCCTAGCTTGCGACAGTCAGTGCGACCGTTCGTGAAGCGTCTCTCAGCTTAACCAGTCTCAAGATTTCAAGTAGTTTGGTTGCCAGACACTTGAAATCTCACTAGCTCTCAAAAGCTGAACCTCTGTCGCCGACAGACTAGGAAGCTCTGCTCGATTCGTACGTATAATACGTACGAAAGAGCACCTGGTTTGTTTTAGGAGACAATTGATCGAGATTTGCACTCTTGGAATCGGGGCCTGCCCTGATTCTCTGAGTCTCGTTTCGTCTCGGAGCAACAAAGGCCGCTGCCTGTTGGATCCCTGAGAGACGGGTTACAACAGAGAGAGATAACGTACGTGCCTATCACCTCTGCGTTACTCGTGCTCTGCCACCCCGTTTAGTAGCAACCCCTGTGTGACGAATAGAAGCACACGGTAAGGTGAACGGAGTCGCGGAGCCTCTGGCCGTCCTCAGCCTCCAGGACCAGCAATTCGCTGGTTATAGCGTGTCCCTCCGCTCACGAATCCCTAAATTACTTGGATTCGTACGGAACGAACCTTTCCAAAAGGTGCAAGGCGAAGAGAAGAGGTCCCTCCTCCTCTCAAGTCACTCGTTCATCGACTTCTTCTTCGCGCCAGAAGAAGAGTCGATAATACAGTCCACTGCATTACCTTTGCGTTACTGGCAAGGTTTTGCTATCCCCTCCAAATAGGCTCGCGAGCGCAGCCTGGAGTTGGGAATCTTTGGTATAGCCAGACTTACACTCTTGCTTACCGCCGCGGTTCCGCCGCTATCTCTTTTTCAAACGCCAACGTCGCTAAGAGGAGCGCCGGCGTCACCACCAGCCACGACCACAGGGCCTCCGATCCACCGTCCACCCGAGCCGACGAGGACCGGAGCAGCACCCAGCCCCCAAAAAACCAGACTTTAAATAAACCTCGCTCAAAAGCCCTTTTAAGGGCCAACAAAATATAAAACTTGAGTTTTCGTTTCTTTCGCATTCCCTCCATCTCACCTCATCCGGACCTCCGTTGGATCCCTTATTTTAAGCGATTCCAACACTCTTCAAGAGCGAAAGTGATTACCGCAGCTATCGCTAAAATGATTATTACGGACTGCCAACCAATTTCCATCGTCACGGACACAGGTTTTAAGGATCTTGTGAAGGAATTGGAGCCAGGATACACTATGCCACACCGATCTACATTCTCGAAGACTATCATTCCGAGAATGTATGAAAACGAGAAGAGGAAAATCATGGAAATGATAAAAACAGATGCGGAAACGGTAAGTCAGTGGACACTCTATACTGATCATGAATCAAGTTAAGTTAAGTGATCAGGAAGTGAATTCTTTATATTAATATTTACAATGATCTTTTATATTATTTTTTAAAAAGACACTTCCTGCATAGATATACATTGTAATAATATTTTTTTAATATTTTGGATTAAGTTCGAACATTCGAAAATTCATGCTATGCAAGAGGCACACAGTAGTGAAAATTTAAACGAATATTTGAAAGATGCCCTGGATGAATGGGGATTGAGCAGTCCAGAAAGAAACATTTTTTTCGTTACAGATAACGCAACGAACATCGTGAAAGCTATTAAATTGACAAATACGTAGGAGCGTATTCCGTGTTTCGCACACACCTTGCAGGTAAGCAAATAATAACAAAGAATTGTGTAGGGAGCGTGAGGTAACTCCCTAGTTACGCCCACAGAGGGCGTAGCGGCGCCACTGCCAACTGGGAGAAGAGCCGGGATACTCTAGGGAGTTTTGGCCCGAGGTATTCTCGGCGTCCCCACGCGACGAGAAAGAGTCTAGCTCAAGCGAGCGCAACGAGCAGAGGAAATAAAGAGAATTCCACTGAAGACCACGTGTACAATAATTTTCCGTGCCCCTAAGATCACGTGACGTAGGCCAGAGCCTACAATTGGTGACCCCGACGTGATCTCGACGCAGTATGGAAAAAGCAGCTCAAAACAGCGCGGTGGCGATCCACGCCACTAAGTTTTGGCCTGAAAAACCGGCAATTTGGTTCGCACAGTTAGACGCGCAGTTCAATTTGCGCAACATAACGCAGGAAGATACAAAGTTTTGGCACGTGGTCGCGCAGCTAGATGCCAAGTCGGCGCAGGAGGTGGAGGATATCCTCCTGAACCCACCAGAACAGAATAAATACACGAGGCTGAAGACGGAACTCATCACGCGTCTGTCGACATCTAAGCAGCGAAAAATCAAACAACTCCTCGAACACGAAGAAAAAGGGGACCGCACGCCGTCGCAATTTCTGAGGCACATGAAGAGCCTCGCAGGAGACGACGTGCCTGAGGATTTTATTAAAACATTGTGGGCAAGCCGGTTACCGATAGCCATGCAATCGGTGCTGGCGACGCAAGATGGCGTCGAGTTAGAGAAAATGGCCGTCCTAGCGGACAGAATTGGCGAGGTGACGCCCATGCAAGCGCAGCCGACTTCATCCTCAAGCAACGTCGCAGCACTCGGCGATACCAACGCCCTCGTAGAGCAGATCGCGGCGTTAGTGACAGCGAAGCTGGAAGACAGAGGACGCGAGAGGAGGCGCAGTGTTTCCCGCGGTCGGTACCGCAAGCGCTCGAAAACAAGGTTCGAAGAGCGCCCGAAGGGTGTCTGCTGGTACCACTGGCGCTTTAAGGGGGTACGATCAGATATGTCAGAGCGGCGATATTACCGACAAAATTAGGCAAAAACAGGGGTTTACGGCCTGACACTTTTCGTCCTTATATGAGATGATTTTAAACTGGGAATGGGTTCATTCGAAAGAAAACAGTTCAATGCAGCGCAATCAACTCGCGATTTAACGAAATTCTACTGATATTTAGTAATACGAGTGTTGTAAAGTAGAGCAAAAATCTACCATTGACAGGTATGGAAATTTAAGCATTTTTATGTAATTTAGAGAGTGTTTTGATCGAAATCGCGAGTTGACTGCGCTGCGTTGTACTTTTTTCTATCGAATGAACCCTTTCCCAGTTCAAAATGTTCTCATATAAGGACGAAAAGTGTCAGGCCGTAAAACCATACAACAGTATTGCTTTTGGCTCGGTTATCGATAAAACAGAGCAAAAAATGTGACAAATTTAGTTGAGCATTTGCAAACCAGGCGACGCCTAATTTGTAAGGCTGCCGATGTGGAATCGGAATCTGTGATACCCAAATTAACGATTCGAGTTACTGAAAATTTCCCCCTCCACTACACACACCACCTTAGGAGTCGCGTGTACGTGAGCTCGGCGCTTCGGGCCACTCCGGCCATATTCGAAAAGTCAAAAGAGAACGCAAGTGTAAAGTGAACCTTACTCTCTCGCTCTTTAAATACTGTCCAAATTGCCGACAAACGACACAAACCGCGCGCGATATTTTCATTTGTCCAGACATATTTACGAAAGCCCGAGAAGACAAGAATACGGAGCCCGTCTTTTGCTATCATGCAGGTTCAAATCTGTGACTTTTTTATTTCATACATAATTTTTAGTAGCTTTTTAACTTTAGAATTCCTCGCTTCATATATTACTTCATTTATAAAATACTGTAGAAAATATAATTCATATTTTAGCCACACAGATAGCCATAAAACACAGTTGCATCGTTCTCATTTTTTTACAACCAGTCTTTTATGGAATGAAATAATAATTTGAGTCATAATAATATAAAATCAAATTTATATAAAGATTGGAATTGTATATTAAAATTACTTGTAGAATAAAAAAAAAGTTGCAGGTTTGAACGGGATCCGAACTCGATCAATGGTAAAGACATAGATGACAGGTATAGGATCCGTGCATCTTGACGTTCATCATTTCATTACGGTTACGAGGTGAGATTGTGAGATCCTATACACGTCTGATGTCACAGTTACATTGTGTATAATGAAGAAATAAATGCAGTAGATCACATGTATGTATATTCAAAACAGTCGTGTGCGTTTGGATACACCACCAGACATGCAGAGGGAATTGAAATATCTCAATACCGTCGATTAGCTGTTGCGATTTCGAGTAACACTCGGTCATGTTCGGCTCGTGTCGTATATCGCATCGCTCGCTCCTAACCTAGCGCGTTACCACTTATGTATACATACAGGGTGTCCCGCGTAACACACAAAAAAAAACACACAAAATTAAAAAAGTGTTTACATGTCATTTGCATGGTATAAGGGGGAAAATTTATTGACTATAACAAATTATCTTTTAGATTATTATTTTCAAAGATACGATAATCAAGTTTAGTTTTTTAAATAGAACTATATACTTTTTTTCAAATCATTTTGTAGTGCGTTTCAAGATAAATTTAACGACATAGAAATTATGTATCTGTTTTCAAATGGTTTTCGAGATATTGGATACGAAAGTTTAGTGTTTTTCAGCACAGGAAAACCTGCTCGAGTAGAGAGCACCGCAGGAAATCTCGCCTACGCGTCAAGTACCACATGCCATACATTGTTCCTTGAAACCAATACGGGAGGGTCTGCTGCAGGAACAGTAGGCCCAAATTTTGGAAATGGTTTTTCTGTGAACCTGACTATCATATATTTGAAAATAATAATTTGAAAGATAATTTCATCTAGCCAATAGATTTTTTCCTGTATATGTGTAGATACAGTAATGTTGCCGACGAGAGCTGTTTCGTCTACACGGACGAGAGCCGCGGTCTATCCCCACTACCTCGTATGATGCGTGCCTCCGTGTAACCAATTCTTGGAACCATCGCGTACGAGCTCGATACCCCAGAACAAGGCGGCCATAAAAAACAAAGATAGCATTAAGGATTTAAATAGGAAAAATTGAAGTTTCTTATTCGCAAACAGATTTTCACGCACGTAACACCAGTAAATTCCTTGTGCTCTCCCGATGAAAATGATATTAAACACGACAGGATTCCGATTATTTATAACATACATAAAACTTGATTCATAGAAAGAAAGGTCACGCTCATTTACGTATACAGTAATGTTACAGACGAGAGCCGTGCTCGGGTCTCGTAACGGCTCTTGTCGTGTGAACGAAACGGCCCTCGATCGTATTATTACTGTATTTAGAATCCAACGATCCTAATCCAGACCTAACTCAAAATATACATACACACATACATATATATATTAATATTTCTATTTAAAATTGGTTTGAGTTTCATTAGTATCTACTTATATATGTAAAATAATATATACTTCTATATTATATATTCTATGTATATATAAAAAGGATGAATAATATCTAGCGAAATAATAAATCGGAAAACGGACAAGTAAGCTCTTTCTACAAATTAAGTTATTAAGTATCTTTATTATAAATAATCGGAATCATGTCATATTGTGATATCATTTTCTTCGGAAGAGTACAAGGAATCGATTGGTGTTACTTACGTGAAAATCCGTTTGCAAATAAGAAACTTCAATTTTTCCTATTCTTAATCCCTAATGCTAAACTTGTCTTTTGTAACGTCATTGATTTCGGGCATCGAGCTTGAACATAGACGGTCGAGCGAAACCCTTTTTTTTGCTTCTTCGGTCGTGCATCAATTATCTTGGCGACCGAGAGTAAAGGAAGCTAAATCGACTACCAGTCACGGACGAGAGCCGCGACCAGACCCAAGCGCGGTTCTCGTCCGTAACATTACTGTATATGTATACGTATACTTATGTACACGCACACATATGCCTGATCTTCATATTAATATAATAACGATATTTGGAAAAAGTGTCTATCTCGAGAAAGGCATCGACGTGGGCAAACAATGAATAATATGAATGTAGTGGTATTTAAAATGTGACACTTGTAAAAGTTATACACATACAAATAACATATGTCGTTTGATAAATACCACTACATTCACACGATTCAGTGCTATATTGTATCACAGAAAATATCTTAGGAATCGGAAACATCGCGCGTGGCTCGTGCCGCTTGCAGGGATTTGAACAGTTGAATATGGTGTTTCAAGAGTGAGAGAGTAAGACTCATATTCGCACTCTCTCTACTTTCCGCAAATGTCCGAAGTCGGTCGCGAAGCGTCGAGTTCACGTACACATAGCTCGTATAGTAGTGTGTGCAGTAGAGAGGGAAATTTTCTAAGCTACCTCCCGAATTCGAAATCATAGAAAGGCTCCATCTTGCGTTCATCAAGCAGCCACGTGTCTGTGGATAATACTATTTCTGTAACGAAAACTGTAATAGCAGATACCGACCTAGCAATTTCGAAATGTCACGTGACTACCGTACCCCCTTAAGGAGAAGTCTACCAAGTGCACGCAGCCGTGCTCATACGCGGCGGGAAACTAGAAGCAGAGTCGCTGATGGCGACAAGCGGCCCTGAGCGAACAGTACGTCGCCTGTTTGTTACCGACGGAACAACGAGGACCCAGTACCTGATCGACACCGGGGCTGAGGTGAGCGTTTTCCCGCGGAAGAAAGTGAATGGTGCGCGAGCGAAGTCAAACTTTTTACTCACGGCAGCGAACGGGTCGCTGATAAACACTTACGAACAGATAGTGATAAGTGTAAACTTAAGGTTACGCCGGGCATTCCCGTGGACGTTTATCATCGCAGACATTGAGCGACCTATTATTGGCGCGGACTTTCTAGCGCGATACGGCCTCCTGCCGGATGTTCAGGACCGCCGGTTAATTGACAAGATCACCGGACTTTCGGTACCGGGAACAGTGCCAATCGGAGGGGTCGAGTCGGCTCAGTGCGTGGCGCCGGTGACGGACAGTGAAGTGTATGCGCTGCTAAAGAAATACGAGTGCATCACGCGGCCGGCGGTATGCACCAGTGCAGCCAAGCACGAGGTAAAGCACCACATCGTCACTACACCGGCACCTCCGGTGTCGCACAAACCGCGGCGTCTAACGACGGACCGGCTAAAGGCGGCGAAGCAGGAGTTCGAGTACATGCTGCAACAAGGCATCGCACGGCCATCGAAGAGCGCGTGGGCATCGCCGTTGCATTTGGTGCCCAAAAAGAACAGTGAGTGGCGACCGTGCGGGGACTATCGCGCGTTGAACGCCAGAACGGTACCCGACGCGTACCCAGTGCCGCACATTCAGGATTTCGCGCAGAGCCTACACGGGAAAGCCGTTTACACGAAAATCGATCTGGTGCGCGCATATCACCAAATCCCGGTCGCGGAGGACGACGTACACAAAACCGCGATTACGACGCCGTTCGGACTATACGAGTTTCCGGTGATGACCTTCGGGCTGCGAAACGCCGCGCAAACGTTTCAACGTTTCATGGACGAGGTCGTGCGCGGGTTGGACAGTGTGTATGTGTACATAGACGATGTGCTAGTAGCCTCGGACTCTAGAGAGCAACATATGAGGCACCTTGAACAACTATTTCAGAGGTTCGCGAAGTTCGGAGTAGTGATTAATTCTGCGAAGTGCGAGTTTGCGGTACCGAAGTTGTCCTTCCTCGGTTTCACAGTCGGCAAGGAAGGGATCCGGCCTTGGGCCGATAAAGTAGAGGCCATCGCGAGTTACCCCAAGCCGGTAAACCAGGCGGAGCTCAGCAGGTTCCTCGGTATGGTAAATTTCTACCGACGTTGCATACCGAGAGCAGCGGAAATCCAAGCCCCGCTGGTGAGCTGCCTGACGACCGGGAAGAAGAGGGATGTGGTCGATTGGTCGCCCGAAGTCGAGGCCGCCTTCAAAAGGACGAAAGCAGCGTTAGCTGATGCAGCCACGCTGGCGCATCCGTCATCCAGGGCCAAGCTGGCCATGATGGTGGATGCCTCGGAGGTTGCAGTGGGAGCGGTGCTGCAGCAATACCAGAACGACGCATGGGAGCCGTTAGCCTTTTTCTCAAGGAAACTCAATCCGGCTCAACAAAAATATAGTGCCTATGAGCGGGAGTTGTTGGCGATATACTCGGCAGTAAAGTATTTCCGGCACGCCGTAGAGGGGAGAGCTTTTACGATCTACACAGATCACAAGCCACTCATTTTTGCCCTCAATCAGAGACCAGAGAAGTGCACACCTATTCAATTCCGGTATCTCAATTATATCGCTCAATTTTCGACAGATATACAGCACGTCAAAGGCACGGAGAACACCACCGCTGATGCACTGTCGCGCATTGAAGAGGTGATCGCGCCGGGGAACTACCAGGCGCTCGCCGAAGCGCAGAAGTCGGACAGCGAACTCCGGCAGATGATTGCAAATCCCAGAGGTCTGATCATCAAGAAGGTTCGCTTTATGCAGCCCAACGTAGACGTGTTCTGCGACATTTCCACAGGCCACGCTCGTTCTCTGGTGACATCAGCTTTCCGCAGAAGCATTTTCGACAGCCTGCACAATCTGGCTCACGCTGGACCCAAAGCAACGGTGAAAATGGTCACGCAGCGTTTCGTCTGGCCGTGGGTGAAGAAGGACTGCCGAACCTGGGCAAGAAGTTGTTTGCAGTGCCAACGGGCGAAGATTACACGGCATGTGTCGACGCCGGTAGGGGAGTTCATAACCCCCACCGCGCGGTTCGACCATATACACGTGGACATCGTTGGGCCGCTGCTGTATTCAAAAGGGTACACCCACTGTGTAACGGTAATCGATCGGTTCTCCAGGTGGCCAGAGGCCTTCCCGGTGGCAGACATCAGCGCGGAGACAGTTGCACGAACGCTGTTCGCGGGCTGGATCGCGCGGTACGGCGTACCCCTCAGGGTAACCACCGATCAGGGTCGGCAGTTTGAGTCCGTTTTGTTCAGATTCTGGGCGAAGGCGTTGGGAACGGAGCACCATAGGACATCCGCCTATCATCCGCAGGCCAACGGGGCCGTCGAGCGCCTTCATCGGCAGTTAAAGGCGGCGATTATGTGCCATCAGGAGGATAGCTGGTCAGAGATACTTCCGGCAGTGCTGCTGGGCATCCGGGCAGCAGTTAAAGAAGACAGCGGGACGACACCGGCAGAGATGGTCTTTGGGGAAACCCTACGCCTGCCCGGCGATCTGATCGCGGGCAACGACCAAGTGGAAGTGTCCGTTTTCGTGGAGCAGCTGCGGGAACGTATGAAATTGTTAGTGCCAGTCCCGAGGGCGCATCACGGACATAAGCGCGTGTTTATTTTTAAAGACCTGAACACGGCGTCGCATGTGTTGGTGCGCCGCGACGCGGTTAAAAAGCCGCTGCAACCGCCGTACGAGGGACCGTATTTAGTTTTAAAACGTAGCGATAAGAACTTTGTAATTAGAATAGGACAGCGCGAAGTAAATGTAAGCAAAGACAGGCTCAAGCCAGCCTTTATTGTAAGCGAAAGCTAGGGCAATAGAAGTCGTAAGATGCCTAGCGTTTCATACCAAAGTGAGACCAAAGTTCCTATTTACAGTTTTTAGGTTAAGTATGACGTGCAATGTAAGTCGTATGTTGCGTGGAGGTATATTTTTCATATAGCGTTTTTATCTTGTCATTGTGTTCAAAAAGAAAAATGTAATATATGTAATCTTCGTGACTCACTCGCCGTCGCTGGCGGGGGGGGGGGGGGGGGGGGGGGGGGGCGTGAGGTAACTCCCTAGTTACGCCCACAGAGGGCGTAGCGGCGCCACTGCCAACTGGGAGAAGAGCCGGGATACTCTAGGGAGTTTTGGCCCGAGGTATTCTCGGCGTCCCCACGCGACGAGAAAGAGTCTAGCTCAAGCGAGCGCAACGAGCAGAGGAAATAAAGAGAATTCCACTGAAGACCACGTGTACAATAATTTTCCGTGCCCCTAAGATCGCGTCACGTAGGCCAGAGCCTACAATTGAAAATCGAAATAATTTAGTTATTATTTAATTTAATTTAATTATTAGTTGTTAATGTAACAATTTTACTTCAGTTGGTGATCGAAGACTCTCTAAATGCATCGAAACAAGTTAAAGAAATTTTAGAAAAATGCAGAGAAATCGTAAGATTTTTCCATAAATCTGCATCCGCATAGAATAAATTAAAAGAAGAACAGACCTTATTGTACCCAAACCGCAAACCATTGAAGCTAATCAATGACGTGGAAACAAGATAGAATTCTCAATTAGATATGATGAACCGCATGCTCCAAGTGCGACGAGCATTGAATGTTGTATTATATGAGCCACGAATGCCCGAAAATTTAAGCAGCTACGAATGGTCACTGGTTGACATGTATTGCCGGTCGTTAAAAATATTTAAAGAAGCGACAGAGTTAATGACCGTCGAAACCAGCCCAACAATACCCCACTACATACTTAGTATTCGTGGAACAGAGGAAACATTAAATAAAATAATAACAGAAAACAAAAATTCAGAAATTTTAGATTTTACGAAAAATGTATTGCTTTAAACAAAAACAAGGTTTGAAAGTATCAAGAAAAGCCAACCGCTGATTGTTGCAATGTTATTGGATCCCCGGGTCAAAGACCGATTATTATCCGAAGACGAAAAAACCGCAGCGGTTGAGATGTTACAATCAATTGCAATAAAGGGGTAATGAAATTTCTCATTGAAATGAAATGAATGCGGGTAATGAAATTTCAGGTGCGTATGAAACTATTTGAAAATTATGTATCGTTACATTTCGTATTGTACGCTCAATATATATTTTTTTTTTTACAGATTCATCGCCACAATTATCATCGGCATCTTCATCGTTCTCATCAATGGGAGCGGAAAGTGGGAGCTTATTTGAATTTTGTAGAAGTATTTCTCACGGGCAGCAAGAAAACGGTTATGAGCTAATGAAAAAAGAAATTATAACTTATACGACCGAAAATCTGATTTCATCGGACAGCTATATCCTGAAGTGGTGGGAGGAAAACGCAAACTGTTTCCCAACATTAATAGAGGTTGCTAAAGATTTCCTCGCTATACAGCGAAAGGCTTTTCGCTAACGCCGGTAATATTGTAAGCAAGAAACGAACCTGCTTGCTCACAGAAAAAGTGGAGCAAATTTGCTTTTTAGCCGTAAATACAAAAAAATGATTATTGTATCACCACTGTTATCGTATGAGGAGAAGGTGGGAGGTAGTTCCATATTGATTTCGGCTATTTAAGAAGGTATTCTAGTGTACAGATTCTTTTCTACAGCGTTCTTTCCCAAATTTTTTTATAAACAACCGATAATAGTTAATCCTATCAGGCTCTTTCGTACACATTTACTAACATTTGGAATAATTTCCTTGTTTTCTATATAAAAAAAATGGTTTAACACTCTCGAAATGTTAATAAATATGTACGAAAAAACCAGATAGCAAATAACTCTTATAAATTTTATGAGTATATTTTTAGCATTTGTTATCTTTGAAAAAAGAAAAAGGGCCCACAATGTGAGTAGCATGTACATATAATTTGTAATACGCCTACTGTAGCGGATAATTAAATTATGCAAAATATTACTTCTATAAACTCTAATATATTTACAAATTTTTTTCCCATCTTCTATAAATATCCATTTTTACCAACAAGTTATGACAGTCGTACATTATAATATTCACCTAAGTGAGAATACTTATTTTCAATCAATTATACAAGAAATTTATAAAGTATTTGCAAGTATTTCCGTATTATCCATTTGTTTTGGTTGTTGATATTTATCACTATTTATTAAACTATACGAATCAACATAAGTTTCTTCACACGTACGATTAAAAGAGTAATATTCTTCATACGGAATATTAAGAAAGATATACGACTTTTTTCGTCACACGAATCGTCCTTTTCAACTTTTCAAAATACTCGAAAAAATTCGAGCTTACTCGCTTCAAATCCGAGCCACTCAGTTTCAACCCGAGTAGCTCGGTTTTTCCGAGCCGCCCGTTTCCAAACCGAGCCGCTCGGTTTTTTCGAGCAGCTCGGTTCTTTTGAGTACTCGGATCGGATCGGTTATTCGATCCGAGTAAAACTCGGCTCGTTTTTTCCGAGTATTCCGCAGCTCTAGTGCTCAGTGATGCATGAACCACACTTAAGTAGTACACCGTACCAGACACACTTCAGCTTCAGTGTCTTTCGACCCCCTAAAGAAGCCAGCTGCAATGCTAGCGAAACTTCGGGAAATCTCTTCCTACCGGACACGGCTTACACCCGAAAGATTCAGCAATAAGAATTGTATGATACCGGGCTGGGAAAGCCTCAAATCTCTGAAACATGTGTTAGTTCCTTTTGGTTGAATGTGTGCGCGTAACGCATATACGTATTATATTGACGAAAATTTGCCTGAGGGGAAGGAAAAGGAGAAGAAGAAGAATCAGAAGAGAAATCATGCAATTTCCGACTGGTCCGTGACATGATATTATGATATCTCTGTTTGACCGATTTTATGGAATTTGGTCTTATTAGAAAGTTCAGATGTGGTTTACATAAGAAAAATGTTTTTAAATGTAGAAAATATTGCCCATGTGATGAGATATTAATGAAATAAGTTTCAGGTAAGGTTGGAATAGCCGATTCTCGAGTAAAGATATACGGCAGCGACATATACAGGGTGTCTCAAACTAAGTGCGGGAGCCGGAAATGGGAGATTCCTAGGGTGATTCTAAACAACATTTTCCTTTGCAAAAATGTCCTCCGAAGCTTTGTTAACAAGTTATTAACGAAAAACCCCGACCAATCAGAGAGCACGAATAGCGAGCTCTCGGCCGACCAGCGACAGGTCACAAGCTACGCGGAGCGTCTGCTATTCACCGTGCTCGAAGCTTGTACAAGAACCTCAAGACCTTTACACGTTATTGCCAAATTTCTCCTAAAGTATTGGATGAGACCTTATGAAAAAAATTAGAGACACGCTAACTATCGCGACACATATTGTGTAATTCTTTCAGATTTTTAAATTTTAGCCAAGTTGTAGAAAAAAAAAAGACAATGTTAGTGTTGATTTCTCATAAAGCATTGGACAAAAAATTATGAAAAAAATTAGGAACACCTTAGCTATCGCGACAAATGTTCTGGAATTTTCTCAGATTTTTAAATTAATTAACAAAATTGTAAAACAAAGAACGAGAGACAAGAAGGATACTGACTTAACTATCATGTTACAACATGTTAACTATCGCGACAAATATTTTGGATTCTTTTCAGATTTTTAAAATAACTAACAAAGTTGTAAAACATAAAAAACGAGGAAAAAGAGTTTCAAAATGCCGATTTAGAAAAGTAATGCTATAGTAAAAAAAATAAAAAGCAATGTTTTCGTAGTTCCTACGGATTGTACGTTATTTTACTGTGTATTAAAACATTGAAAGCTCTACAAGAATACTTATTTCACAATGAATGAACAAAAATTGGACGTATTAGTTGCTGTAATCGGTAAAAAGTACGGAAACATTGATTTTTATTTTTTTAATTATGACGGACCAAAGCAAAAAATGCTTAAATGATTTGAGATTAATAATATGTCTCTAGGAATACGAGTAATTACTATCGGTAAAACTCACCCATTCGGAGAGGAATTCACCTGCTGCTTGAACACTTGCTGCATTAGGTCGTTGTGCCGATCCCGATCAATGGGGGATGATGCCCAGGTAGCGCTGATCGCAGGTACCCAAGACCACACGAAGACGCCTTGCATTTACAACACTTCGCGGTCACTAACACTGATCACTTCACTAAACGAGCACTTGACCTCTTAATGACCGACAACCGATTACTTTGAAACGTTCTGCAGCATTCCGTAAATAAAAACAGGATCTTACACAGTTCGGCGGCGAAATTACGATCGATACTGACGATTTTTTCCGAAGTCTCTTTCCTCGTGCCCTCGCATTCCTCCAGCGCGACTTCTCGGGGTGTAGCTTCGTCAAAATACTCGAATTTGATTTGTTAGTTGACACCAACGAGGTTGGATCTTCCTCGGTTACTTTTCTTAGTGGAGGTGGTAGTCTCTTCTTGGGGTCGAAAAAGTCGCAAGCAAATCGCCAGTATCGATCGTAATTTCGCCGCTGAAGTGTGTTACATCTTGTTTTTATTTACGGAATGCCGCAGAACGTTTCAAAGTCATCGGTTGTCGGTCATTAAAAGGTCAAGTGCTCGTTTAGTGAAGTGAACAGTGCTAGTGAAAGCGAAGTGTTGTAAATGCAAGGCGTCTTCTTGTGGTCTTGGGTACCTGCGATCAGCGCTACCTGGGCATCATCCCCCATTGATCGGGATCGGCACAACGACCTAATGCAGTAAGTGTTCAAGCAGCAGGTGAATTCCTCTCCGAATGGGTGAGTTTTACCGATAGTAATTACTCGTATTACTATAGTCATATTATTAATCTTAATTCATTTAAACATTTTTTGCTTTGGTCCGTAATTAAAAAAAATAAAAATCAATGTTTCCATACTTTTTACCGATTACAGCAACTAATACGTCCAATTTTTGTTCATTCATTATGAAATAAGTATTTTTGTTGAGTTTTCAATGTTTTAATACACAGTAAAATAACGTACAATCCGTAGGAATTACGAAAACATTGCTTTTTATTTTTTTTACTATAGCATTACTTTACTAAATCGGCATTTTAAAATTCTTTTTTCTCGTTTCTTATTTTTTACAACCTGGATAATTCATTTAAAAATCTGAAAAAATTCTATAATATATGTCCCAATAGTTAACGCGGTCCTAATTTTTTTTCATAATTTTTTACCCAATAGTTTAGGAGAAATTGAGCATTGACGTAAACATTATGAGTTTCTTGTACAAGCCTCGAGCACGGTGAATAGCAGACGCTCCGTGTAGCTTGTGCCCTGTCGCTGGTCGGCCGAGCGCTCGCTATTCGCGCTCTCTGATTGGTCGGGGTTTTTCGTTAATAACTCGTTAACAAATCTTCGGAGGATATTTTTGCAAAGGAAAATGTTGTTTAGAATCACCCTGGGAATCACCCATTTCCGGCTCCCGCACTTAGTTTGGGACACCCTGTATATATATATATACAGGGTGTAACAAAAATGTCGCAGTTCCTTAAAAGGGGTGATTCAGGGGGTGATTTGAAACAACTTTTTCCTTAGCGAAAATGTAAGATGAGGCTTCGTTAACGAGTTATTAATGAAAAACACCGGCCAATGAGAGCGCGAGTTTGCCGTTCGAGCGACTGCGGTAGCGTTGGGTACGCGCTGGGTACTACGGTTGTACTCCGAACAAGAAAGTCGACATGCGTCGAAGGAAATAGCATTAGTGTGAAAATATTTGCATAACGTATAAACGAAAAAGCAATGCAACAAAAGAAATGAACGGAGAATTGGAGAATTAACGTTGAAGATAGAAACGTTGAAAGTAGTCTGCGTTAGATTTAAAAAATAATAATCATTAATGAATTAAATGCAATTCATCTGTAGTTTGTAAATCTGTGTCACTGGGTCACTGTACCGATACTGGTCATCGACCTCTGGAGTGGTTTATGGCAGAGTAGAATTTTTCCAAAGAAGCTCCTTGTACCCCCCACGTAGTTTAAGCACCTCAGACCTTCTTTGTTCGGACACTCCGAGATCATGTCTTCTTCGAAACCAAAGCAATAAAGCCATAAATTACCTAAACGCGTGCCCTAGCATAAACCATTTCGACAGTCGATGACCAGGATCGGTACAGTGACCCAGTGACACAGGTTTACAAACTACAGGTGAAGTTTGTTCTCTTCTTCCTTTATTTTTCGTTGTATTGCTTTTTCGTTTATACGTTATGCGAATAAGAGATTTACATATTCGTATTTTTACGTTGCACGTAGTTTTCCTCGATTTTAAGTAATTATTCACTTCAAGTGATAAACAAAAAAAGGACTCGGTGTTATTTATTATGTCGCTTTCAGTTTTCATACTAATGCTATTTTCTTCGATGTATGACGACTTTCTTGTTCGGAGTACAACTGTAGCATCTAGCGCGCGTACCCAACGCTACCGCGGTCGCTCGGGCGGCGAACTCGCGCTCTCATTGGCCGGTGTTTTTCGTTAATAACTCGTTAACGAAGCCTCATCTTACATTTTCGCTAAGGAAAAAGTTGTTTCAAATCACCCCCTAAATCACCCCTTTTAAGGAACTGCGACATTTTTGTTACACCCTGTATACACATTATGTCCCTCGAAATCCTGGACAGTCGATTATTTGCTAACCTATTAAAGATACGAAAAAAGTTTTTATATGAAATTGAATGGCAAGAGAGGGCTGATTTATTGGCCGTAACAAATTTTTTTTATCATTATTGTTTACAGAGATATGAAAGTTAAGTTTGGTTTTTTAAATGGGATTATATATATATTTTTTTGATCAATAGATAGTACGTTTCAAGACGAATTCAGCAAACATTAATGTATACACCTTTTTTCAAATAGTTTTTAAGATATTACGCGTAAAAGTTTACTGATTTTCGGTGGAAGAAAATCTGCGAGACCAGGAAGCACAGTAGGGAGTCTCTACTCTCGACCACACTTAAGATGCTACGGGTTAACACGTTCGACGCGCGACAGGGTAAATCTATCGAGTTGAGCCCGTTTCCCCGGAGAAGTATTGACCCGGCGGTGCTGCCGCGCGCTAGCATACAATCGGACAAAACTTTTTCGACCATTTTTTTACCCCCGCACGCAACGTGTTAAACCGTGCCTCTTGAAACTGATACGAAGAGACTGTGGTACGAACGGCAGGCCTAAATCTTCCACCGAAAATCAGTAAACTTTTACGCGTAATATCTTAAAAACTATTTGAAAAAAGGTGTATACATTAATGTTTGCTGAATTCGTCTTGAAACGTACTATCTATTGATCAAAAAAAAAAATATATATAATCCCATTTAAAAAACCAAACTTAACTTTCATATCTCTGTAAACAATAATGATAAAGAAAAATTGTTACGGCCAATAAATCAGCCCCCTCTTGCCATTCAATTTCATATAAAAACTTTTTTCATATCTTTAATAGGTTAGCAAATAATCGACTGTCCAGAATTTCGTGGGACATACTGTATATGTACACAGGATGTTACTTCATGTACATGGCGTCGAGACGCTACCGCGTCTCTAGATTAATCGATGCTTAGGTTTTAGAAGTCAAGATTTCATCAATATTTAATCCACATTTCTTTAATATCAACTAAAAACGTTCAATGATATCGTCAATAATTTTCGCTACTGATGATATTAATTATCCTGTACGCCCCCTATACAGAATAAAAGTCGTTCTCTTTCTCATTGTGTATAGACTTAAAGAGAATTATAATATTAAACACATTATGTATTACTTTCATAAAAATAATAATTACTTTTCCATTGTAAAGCAGTCGTATAGTTTCAGTGTTTCAGCTTATATATTACTTTAACACATAAGGAAAAAGAAAAATGTACTTATTTCGCAGCCATTTATAAAATTCCTGTTCTTTTAATGACTAGCAACATTAGATCCTTTTCTCATTCAAGAATATATTACGGAACTGCGTGAATCAAATTATACAATTCCTTATATTATCAAATAAGTTGCTTTAATTGAGAAAGGTGTGTAGCATTTCTCCTGTAGGCTACAATGAACTTAATTAACAATAACCAAACCTTTATTCAATATCACACAAAGGCGTGAAATTCCCCCAAAATAACTCAAAAAGCTAAACAAAAGCACGCCAAGTATATGCGCTCCCTTGAAAAATCTGCACTACATAAATCAATCGCCCACTAAGTATTAATGTTCGGGGAAAGCAGCATGCCCACGTCACTTGATAGTGGTAGGTCCAGTGAAACGATCCGCTATCGATTCTGCCGCAAAAAGCCTCTAGTGATTTCTAAACATGAAGTAATATATCGCGGAAATCATTTCTACGATTTTTAAGTCAATGTGAATTCCCACAGTGTGACTGTCAGAACTACCTGTAAATTGAACTATGGTAGAATTAATTTCAACAGGCGGCTCAGGGTTACTCAGCCCCTCACGCGCCTTTCTGGTGGGTTCTCCCATCGCGGCAGATCCCCGTGCGCGCGGACGCACTTGCCGCGCGTGTAGAATATCCGTGAGCTCACACCTCTATCTCACCAGAGAGGCGCGTGAAGGGCTGAGTGACCTTGAGCCTCCTGTTGAAATTAATTCTACCACAGTTTCAGCAATAGCATTTTCACTCGTATTTTCAAATGGGTTTACATGATATTGAAACTGGTGCAATGTACATATGTCATGTTTAGGCTCATTTTCATCAAAAAAATGTCACCAATTTAACAGTACTATTTTCAAAAAGATAGGATAAAAATTATGAAGATTCAAACTTTCGTCATGGGGCTACGTTACATTGTAATGCGCGAAACTGTCTCTAAGTTCCCGATACTCAGCGGGTCAGCGCACGCTAGCAAATTATTTCAGATCAAATAAACCATGAAATAAAGTTACAGTTAAAGTTGACAAAATTATTCGACGCTCACGATGAAACTCCACGATCAAAAAAAATAACCTTCATCCTTCGAATAAATTCTGGTTGAGTAAATTTTCTATCTATTATTCGTTATTTGAAATGTTTATCTAAATAAAATTTCGTCCATCTCTGCAATAAACCTTCACCTCTCAGAAAGTAATCACATGTAGCGAGGCCCGTATGGGACTAGATAACTTCCTAACCCATTTACCATTATCCTTTTAGTATAATTAATCAATAAACATAATAGTTTAACTCGCGTATCGTGACCGAGCTCTTCCTCTACTAAGAGACCGTTCTACTTTTACGACCACACTACCATTCCACATAATATTGTCAACAGCGATTGATTCATAAAAATTCAAAAAATGAACTTCAACAAGCATTATATTTTTAAACGGTGTTAAAAACTGTTCAAACAATAGATGTTAAACTCCAAAATCATGTAACGTTAATAAATAAGGTTTAATGAGATCAAAAAGTGTATATTCAAATAATGTTGTTATTTGTATACTGGAGACACTATACATAACGCTACAAGTCGGTTGTCCGATTTTGTTAAAAATGGCTCGTTAAGTAAACCTCCGGTTTAGCTTTCCTGCTTTGTTAGAAATATAAAGGTTTTAACGCACAGAGCTTCCCAACGCCATAAATATATTTTACAAAGGTAGTGTAAATACAAATTCGCGGAGGGTTTCCTTAATAACTGCAAAAGTGTGAATGCGTCCTGATTGTAGGAGTCTTAACGTTCCCTCTGCGCGTCGCTGTTACCAGGTCCTGCTATAGGTTTTTCCTAGGTTTTCCCCTGAGAAGGTCCCGGCTGTCGCTATCGCGAAAAAGCGCCAAGCCAACGCCCCCGGTGTTGAAATAATTGGGGAAATTCATATTTTCTTATAGGTTTTCATATGTATTCGTTATTTGTCAACCCATTTAAAATATTAATGATTTACCGTGATTTTCTAATTAACGTATTGTGGAGCACACTGTACCAACGAGGCAACTACTTTTGATTTCAATGCCTTCTTCAAGTCAAATAGATTAATGTTTTCTAGTGGTTCGTAATTACCGAGGTTTTGAGCACTTTTGTAAATTGGACAACTACTTTGAATTTCAGAACTTTTTTCAAATCAAATGATAATAAACATTTATTTTTTAGGGTGTTTCTTAGTTTTTGAAGCTTAATATTTTTTAGGTTTCATTTTTGTAGATTAATATTTTTTTAAGGTACTTCTGGGAGGTTTATTAATATATTTTGGATGCTTTGTTGGGGGTTGTTTAATACATTTTAGATACTTTTTTGGAGAGATTAATATTAAGAAAAAATGTATTGTATATTTAAATGAAAACATGAATGATTTGAAATTAATTTTGATTTAAGAAAATCACAGCAATGTATTGAAACTTGGCGTTCATGAAACATTCCATAACGACCGTAACAAAATATGTTGCGAACACAGAGATGGTCGAACTGTTTATCTCGTTTGTCAAATGGAGCAACTTCTGTCAAATATCTTTAACACCATTTACTTATGTTATCTTTTTCTTTGCATCCGTATCCATTCTTTATATACATTGAAATGCTTTTGCTCTCTGTATTAACATTTTTTCATAATCATTTCAAGTTAAAAAGAATGGAAATTAATGGTAACGAATTTTTTCAAAAATAAGTTAAATAGTAATGATGAATGTAGTCAATTAGTTTATCTTTGTTCTGTAAATATGTCATTAAGTTTTTCCGCTTTCTACCCTCGGTAGATTTCCTTAGATTGGTAATGACAATAACGTCTTATGAAAGTATTCTGTCCTCATTTAAATTAATTTCCTCTTCATCACACATCAAAGTATTCGCTCGTTCACATGCAACTTTAGTAATTTCTATTAATCTTTTTACATCAAAGGTTTCGAGTGCATTGTCTAACGTTTTCAAATTGTTTTTCTAACATATTAGAGAACTGATTAATTTGCGTGTATCTGACGCGTAGAAAGTGGTGAGCCAAAATATTAAATGCAAGAAAAAGTGGACGGCAAGTTTGAGGTTTGAGTAACTGTGTAAAATGTTAGAACGACTAGTCATGCACAATACACCTAGTGTGCCGATGATTATCAGAAAAAGGAACTAGATTTGACGAATATTTGGTACTTTTTAAGTCACTTTTAGCACACTTATTGTCGCTAACAGCAGACAAAGTATGACTTTCTGCAGTTTTGTTATCGCTAACAGCAGACAAAGTATCACTTTTAGCCTACTTGTTGTCAGAAATCACTGACAAAGTCTGAGTTGTAGCAAACTTTCCTTTCATATTACCTAATGAAGTTTTATTACTATTACTAGTATTATTATTACTAGTAATATTCTTTATAAACTCATGTATTTCTTATTTCTTTTTCTGTGTCTTGAACCTTGACATGTATCCTGGTTCTTTACTGAATATGTCCCTTTGCAGCTTCTAAACATTACGCCTGAATTACCTGTAAGGCAAGAACTTGTAATGCAGGACCATGTGCAATATTCTGTGGAAAATGTGTAACAACATGCAATTTAAACATATTAGATAAATGACAACGCATTTGCATATAAGTATACTTTACCTCGTCTGGACGAATGCCAATTAACAAGCAGGTAGCAAAGGCTATAGCAACTGTACCATAGTCAAAAGAATTTAGTTGCTGTTGAACTATTGGAAAATAATGTTGTTCTTAATATCGTAAAATAGATATAACTTTCTTAAAAATACCTCATGATCATTATGTAGCCACTTAATATTTAAACAACCAAATAAAGATATTTCTCTCATCGTAATAACTGCAAACCCAGTGACCGTCCGTGTTAGAAGTCTCACTAAATAAAATTTGTATGTAATCCTCATATGGTGACATAATAGGTTCAATAAATTCAGGACATTGTATCTTCCACATATCACGTAGTACACAATTGGCACATGTCGTTACAATGACATGAAAAATGTCTATAGGCCACAGTGTAACCAATCATTTTCAAGTAAGATTTTTTCATCATCCTTTGCCAATGACCCCATTGCTCTAAGCATGATTGATCTCATGTTGAAAAGAATTAATTAAAAGATATACTTACCTAATGCGTAACAACAATCTTGCCTCAAGTATGTGTTCTAGAAGTAAAGTTGTTGTTATTAACAATGATGACAAATATTGAATTGAATGTTCTTTCATTTGTAACAATTTCAAAAAATATACTTATAGAATTCTTTCATTTATAACAATTTCAAAAGAAATATATTTACCGAATAGTGTCAAATATATACCAACTTTATAAAAATGCTTACATTTAGTAGCCTCCTTCTAAAAAATATTATCTAAAACATATTTTTCATATAATCTCCAAAATAACACCAGGTGTACAACTCCTAGAAATGAAATGTATCGTATGTGTAGTTCTTTCTTAAGCATTCGGACATGAATTATGTGTTACCATTCTCGTTCGTATGAATTGTATTTTATAGACTGAAGGTAGCTACAGACATCGAAATATCGAAGTTCAACGTAGAGCGAAATTCAAAGCTCTCTTAATAGGAAATAGTATTGTTAAAATGTACATACTTTGTCGTTATACTATTATTGTAAATATAGCTTTAACGTAATGTTTGTATATTGATACATAACGTTTTAGAACATTCGATGTGGGTTGCGAAATAAGAAAAAGCTAGTTTTCGAGTGACAGGAAACATTTTTGTGTTGATAGACCTTAACGAATTGACAATTTCGACTAAGTTACATACTGTCCTTAAATACTTCATTATCTGCCATGACGCTCGATTGTAGCTGGCTTACTCTTCAAAAGGGCTATAAATTACCTTAAGGGTTACTCGTTCGACTCGGGCCACTTTTCACTCTCTCTTTTGCCGCGTGGATTTTTCGTTACATAAATGTTATAGTAAATATCTTCGACTTCCAGCGACTCGGGGGTGAAGTGCAGAGTAAGGAGGATCATCACCGATAGGGGATGAGCTTTTTCATGATTGGGTCTTTGGGTCCAGAGAGGAGGATTTGTGGAGGCAGATGATTTTGCGTCAAAGGTTTCCTCGACTCAAGGAAAATCTCGGAGAGTTAGATAGATTTTCTCTCGCTTACGATCTCGTATGCCTTACTTATTTAAGAATAAAATTCTAAGTTTTAACTTAAACTTCAATTCCTTATTTTGAATATCCTGCACTACTAACAACGAGCAGAGCGGTTTAGCGCTCCACGGGTACTAACCCATCGCCCGATAAATTCGAGAAATTGAACATTCGCAACATATGTAAGGCGTCTTCATGCTTTAAAATACAAATCAAAATATAAACGATCGAATTTTAAAGAACGACTATTTGTTAAATACGAGATACTGTCGTGTCTTCTGACCATGATTTTCATTTTGAAACTGCACTTGAATATTGATAATTTGGGGATGTAACTAGCCTAGGGAAATGCAAATTAATGCAACTGAGGCTGCTTTCTGAAATTAGCTGATAGCGCTGAAAGTGCTGCAAATACGTTCCAAATTTCAAAGTACTGGTTTTACTGAAATGTCAACTATTTTGGTACTAGCTTTTCACATGAGTCGATCTTAGGGAACTAGGTACTCATTTCCGGCGATTTCTGTTGATCCGTAAGAGGTGGTGTAGCTTCAGCAATGCATAAGGCGGATGCTACATGATGGCTGTTTCTATGTACCTACACTACCGTATAGTGTACAGTTTCACATTATCCCATTATCCGTTTAGTTGACGCAACGACAGGACCGTGTAAACCATGGCACGTAGCTCTTTGTTTTATTGTAAGCTTTTGTGAAAGTTCTGTATCATTCAGTTTTTGTTATTAGAATTAATAACACATTAATTATTATTATATTAACATATTATTAATATATATTATTATATTAAATATTATTAATTATTAATAATATATTTTCGTCAGTAACTCTATGTCTGTTTCGTTTTCATTGTATTCATCATTAAATGAAACTACTAATTTCATTACTAAGGTACAAATTGTTGTCACAGTTGTTGAAATATCTATGCTTGAATAATATAAATATAACTCTTGACTCACGGTTCAGTTTGAAATTTGAACCTGCTGAAAATTGCCGTTATTTTCGTTCCAAATTACAATCCTACTGTTAGTGGTGAATATTCTAATGTTCAATTACAGTAGTGTTAGCAGTTTCGGCTAATTTCGGAATGCATTCCGAGTACACACGAGTCAGCGAACATCGGGTTCGCACCATGCGTTTGCTACCCCTGGAGAAGAAATTTAGCGCGAACTATACCGTCATTCAACTGTTTATGAGGAAACCCAAACGCACCAAGACGTGTAAATAACGCTTCATATTATTAATTGTTATTTTATTGATATATGTATTATGACTTGGTATTTTATTGATATTTAGCTTATGAATACAATAAGATCACCGCATCCGAGCGATTCAGCGTAGTTTTTAAAAATTTTGAAACTATATTCTATATGCCTTCCTATACCTAATAATGCCACAAATTTTGCATTTTGTATTAATTAAATACTTTTCGGTATTGCAGACTGAACTGAACTGATTATGAGTGAAATAAATAATTAAAACAATACGTATTGTTTTTTCCCGTTTTTAACATTTATATATTTTATTTTATTTTATACGTATATTTACACATATTTTAATAATTTTCTTTTTATTTTTAGTGAACGACGATATTGCAAATAAATTGCAGACCATGCAAGGTAAGCTATTTTAAATAAATTTCAAACATTTTTTGCAGCTAATTTCTTTGCGCAGTCTATTGTTTAGTGATTTGTACATAAAATGCAATAATGTTTAATTTCTTTTTCAGTCACTGAGCAGCCTGAGGCAAGTGCTAGCAAGTGCTGCAGCAGCTTGCTCTATATCAGCAACAACCACCAGAGAAATCAAAGAAACAGCAGCATTCATGTAAGTTATACTTTAGCATTTCACAAAAAGTTATGTAAAAGACAGTAAAGAACAGTAAATAAGTATCCATATTTACTTTGTGTACTTTACTAAACAACTTAACTTGACGGGGGGGGGGGGGGGGGGGGGGGGGGGGGCGCAAAGGTACCAGTGATGGTGGCCGCGGTCTTCATAATCAATAAAAATATAATAATTTAGTGTTTTCTTTTATTTCCTTTTATCTTTACCTCATCTTCTTATAATAATTTAGTGCAAAGAATAATAATATTTTGAATACATTAATGACAGTCGCAGTTCACAGTGGTATAAACGCTTAAGTATAAAATATAATAAATAATAAAAGCCACAATGGTACAAACGGTTAAGTATAAAATATAATAAATAATATAAATATATATTAAACACAATTTATTTTGTATTATTAATAATGGCTGATTACTCGTGAGCAACTTCTCCAAAATTTTTAACATTGTATCAACTCACCCTTTAATCTGTAAAAACTTTCCCTGTATTAGAGAATGTTGTTACAAGAGTGCTGATTTTTTTATTTGTTGCTTCTGATGTCTGTTATTTTTTTATTATTATTCTTATACTTTATCAGGTGTTTTATTTCTCGTAATGGACATTATCCGCGGAATCCTCCTGCGTCGAGCTGCCGTGAGTTCGAGGCAGGAAGACCTGACAACTTCGCCGTATCCGCCCTGCAAGTCGCTCTACTAAAGGACCGATTGTCCGGATGGGCGCCAGGCACTTTCGTGCCGATTTTATGAAATTGGACGACACTATGCAACACTTGCAGAACGGGCACGGCGGCTGTCCTCGGCTAGCTCGGCGGAAGAAGACGGGTCGTGGTCCGGAAACTCAGGAAAATCGGGCTTTCGCGATAACAGAACGAAACTCAATTTGTCTCCCACAGATGTTTATTATAATTTCGGCACCGTGCAGACGGCACGGTGAAGGAAGACTACAGGTGGTCGGTGTTGAACAAACACGTGTCCGAACGCTTCGGCACACGCGGACTCGCCCGTTACAATAATGGTCGAATTAGCGTTATAAATCAGACGCGAATACGTTATCGCGGTATCAAAGACGCCCTGGAGGAAAACCCGAGTCGCGCCTCGCACTACCGGCACTCCGTGCTCAATAAATTTGAGACCAAGATAATCAAGTGGCTTACCTTAATTTCGTTCACTTCTTAGGCCGCTTCGACAACGAGTGACGGCATTCGGCACGCGCGCATGCGACCCCCCTTGATTCGCGGCATGTCCCTCGCCCGCGCAAGCGCTACAGCCCCTCCGCGTACTCGCTCTGGCCCCGCCGCGTATGCGAGGAGCGAGGCCCCGCTCCTCTCCGGTGACGATCCGCATTTGTCCGCCAATGTGGAGACTCCCTCAGGACTTTCTGTGGCTCTGGCCGCCTGGGCGACGATCTGCGGGCTCGCCTCCACCCTCGCCTTCCGTTTGAGCCTCCTTAGAAGGGCAGCGCCGCGGAACCATCTGTCTGGTAGTGATTTCCTTCTTCGGCCCTTTGGTCCACCGCGGAAGCGGCAAGTCCCTCAACTCCGAGGGTGGAGGGCCCTTGTAACATCCGGTGTCATTACTGCGCCTGAATCTGGAACTGCACGGCCAGGGGACAGGGACGGCCTCAGGATCCCTCAGGTCTCTTCTACGGCCCTGAAACGTCGTTCGCGCTCGGCACGGAGGCACCCGAAATTAGCAACGATTCTTAATACGCGACTTTTCCCCTAGGAGACGTCTTTCAGCAGGTGTTCGCAAGGGGGCCGTACGGTCCTTCTTCTCGTTAATATTACCGACTACGATACCCGGGGACGGCGCTATGCGCAACGTCATAACTTTCATTATTAATCTTTTCGTTCAAAATTAACGCGCAACAACTTCCCCTGTATTAGGGCATGTTGTTACAAGACTCCTTGATTTTTGTATTTATTGCTTCTGTTATCTATTATTTCTTTTTATTTATTTATTATTATTTATTATTCTTATGCTTTTGTTATTAACCTTTTTGCTCAAAACTTGATAGATTTTGACAGCTTCTTAGTGTGGCGACACTGACACATTCCGAAGCTGAAGGGCGCCAAGATTCAAAACGTAAAGTTCACTTCGGTAATCTCATCTAAAACCCAGGAAGTGTGAAACAAATTTGCTTCTTAGCTTCCCGAATATTGGCACTGATCGTCTTGCAGCTCAGTTATTCTTTTTATTTATTAGATAGGGAGAAAGAAATTCTTTTTTAACGCAATCTATTCTGCTATCCGCTACCAATCTGTAGAGACGTGTCTCTTGTATTCATTGTGATTATTATAAATGTTTGTGAATACAGAAGTGTAGAAGACATAAGAATTAAAAGTTTATTATAATGAACCTTGTGAGTAATTACTTCCGAAGGCTACCGATAAGGCATCCTTATCGGAAGAGATCCAGAAAACAAGAAACGAAGCCATGCTAGCTGTGTAACTGAATCCTTCTAGCGGCAAAAATATGAAGATCAGAAAACTACCTAGTGTAAAAAATGTGGAAGCCAGAAAAAAGTATCCCCGTCGGACGAAACTGAGTACGTTAAATTACTCCTGCACTGTAAAATGAATATCTTGATATCTCAGCTCTTCCTATCTCCATTTACATGTGCGAGTGTCCATTTTACGCGTACGGTGATTGTTTAAAATACATTTAAATTTCGAAGCCTTGTTTCGTCCTCGAGAATCACAGTACGTTAACGTACTGTGACCGACCGAAGGTCGCCTTCGGTAGGAAATTCAGTTGCGTTGACAATAAACTCCATACATTCGAATTGCGACTCGTTTTTCATCCGATGCGGTTGAAGTTCGAACAGGTGAGCGATTACGATCAGCTGTTTGAATCTCAGGCCCGATACCGAGTGGGGGTATCGGAGCCTGACAAAGAGAGAGAGAGAGCAAAATCGGTACATTAGACAAAGAGAGACAATGATAAGCGAGCGCCGCGTAGCGGATTTTCGGGGACTCCGCGATTTTCGCGGAGCGTCTCGTGCTCGCATGTCGAAGTCAGTCTTGCACCGAACGCTCGCATGGTAGCAAGGAACAGCATTTATAGAAGAGTCTGCTGAGTTAGGAAATTTGGGCACCAAGTTCCTTGGCTCGTGACGCCTTCTACGCTGTAATATCGCACTACAGCTCGCTATAATTCCGTTCGAGAACCACGTATTACACGTGCGAAGGAAAAGCGATTGTTTAGTCGCGATAAATTAAAAGACGAGTAACTACGCTCTTGGAATCGGTGGTTACTTCGATTCCCTGAGCTTGCTATTCGTCGGAGGAGCAATCAAGACCTCTTCTTGGTTGAGCCCCGATATTGGCACCAACAGAGAGGGTAAACGTAAGTGTATCACCTCTGCGTTGCCCGTGTTGTATCACCCGTTTAGCAGCAGCCCGCGTACGACGAATAGATGCGTACGTTGCGGTGAACGGTGAGTGCCACAACCTCTGGCCTTTATCAGCCGCCAAGGCTAGCTAGAGCTAGTACCGAGGGTCGAACGCTCGCGAATCTCGGCTTACAACCGTGATTCGCACGAGGCAAGCCTTCTTGGAAAGCAGGTTGAGCAGAGAAAAGGAGGATCCCTCCTCTCTGCACACTCGTCTGCCGACGCTTTCTTCAGAGCGAAGAAACGTCGGTATTACAGTCCACTACACTACCTGAACGATACGTCAAGGTACTGCTCCCCCCTCCACGTAGGCTCGTTTCGAAGCCTGGAGTCGGGAAGACAACGGTTTGGCTTGAAAGCAATACGCTCGCTGACCAGTGCGGTTTTGCCGCTCTTTTCTTTTCCAGACGCCAGCGTCGCTAAGGGACCCTTCCCCAAATGTTCTGGTTGAAGACCACGGAACCAAATTGATCAATAAACGTCGTATTTAAGCCCTTTTTAGGGCCGACTCAAATTTGATTACGTGTACAATTTTTTTCTTGACACCCTTCTCTCAGCCACCCAATCCGGACCCCGTTAGATCCCTGAATTTTCAGCGATTCTAACAGTGATACTTAAGAATGTGGCAATCATTAAAATCCATTACACGCTGTGTCAAAAGAATAAATCGTTATTAAAGTTTTTGGATGGTTGGTCGCAGAAAAGATACATACATTACTAGTGTCACGCGCCACTCAACTACTTATCATGAGACGCTGCCGCGTTTTTTAATGTCGTTCGCCGCATAAACTCCTAAAAGGACCATAATACTAACTTGTTTATTTGATATAATATTTCAATAAATATAACTTATTACATGCACCTAGTATGCTGGAGTGGCATACGACCTTTGAGCTAACAGAATATGGTAATTAGGGGTGTGCAAGAACCCGTTAACCGGGACGAGGCAGGAAGATATCGGATCGGATCGGATTTCTGAAAATTTGGAGACTGTCTAAATTAACGGGATTTTCGAAGGTTTCCAGATTTCTGAAAATATTCGGGATCACCGAAGGAATCAGGTTTCTCGAAAGATTCAAAATTCATGACAATTTCGAGAATCCGGTTACCATTTCTCGAACTACTCAGCAATACTGCATAGTAGCTTATGAAATGTATAAATACGCAGTTACGTGTTTGTTTACATGACACTCTTGCAAAGAATTCGTGAAGATCAACATTCTTTCAATTTCTTCTATCAGTTATTGTAAAGGTATATTTATGTGTCAATAATACGGATTCTAAGTATATGTGAACTATTGTTAAATATTGTAACATGGAGGCGAATAAGATTGTCATTAGAAAATGTCGAAAAAGCAATTTTTTTACACACAAATTAAGAAAATTATACTTAGTACTTATGCGTGCATTCTTCCTACTCCATGTTCCAAATCGCATAATTTTGTAATAACAAATTCAATAAGTAAAAAAAGTAAAATGACATAATTTGCCGAAAACACCTAGAAAATCGAATATTCGTGTTACATCCGACCTTCACCTGATCTCCTTTTTTGGTGTCAATCAACGAGAAATGTTGAGGTATTTCAAAATATGCAAAATTGCAACCAACTCAATCGAGCTGATTAGCTCACCATCCGCGTGAGAGCTGTAACAAGGTAACAGCGAGGGCGTATTGTAACGTATAACCGAATACCGCGTAACTATGCTCTCATAGATGACTGTAACATGGATTTGGAAGAGGAAACCATGTTAATGTAAAATACAGCGATAAGTAACAAAAATGACAAAGCCTCCCCCTATTATTACTATGGAAACCAATCTGAAAAATATAAAAAAATTCCAAAAATTTCTTTTGCAAATAAGGAAGTGAACAAAAATAACTACACTATATATGGAAATGCGATTAATTACTATGAGTCCAGTATAGAACTACTTAAAGATTCAAAAATTCAATTTTATATGTTCACCTTAAAGAATAAGAAACCTAAGTCAATCTTAATCAAGGGTATTAAGGGAGACTAGTGTCGATGATACTAAAAATGAAATAATGGAATTACAAATTCTTAATAATAAAATAATTAATATTACTACGTTCATCTATAATAAGCTGCATCCGGAGCAATATCGCCATATAATACAATTAACACATGATAGTGTGACAACAGAATTATTTAAAATCAAATCATTGGCATATCAGAAAATAAAATGGGAATACCTAGAAAAACCTATGATAATCCAATGCAGAAAATGTCAGAGGTTAGGACATAAATCAAAGTCTTGAAACTTTTCCTTTCAAACGAAGTTCATAATTTAGCGTATCCTCAGCTTCAAGCAAAATTTTGCCCGACGATATTGTTTTAAGCATTCCTGCATTTAAAATATTGCACGTATAACAGGTACGTAATAAACAGACAGTTTCTTCATGTAATTGCACAGCTTTTGCAAATAATCAAAATGAAAAGTTTCAAAGTTTGTAGATTTGGTTTCCCTCGCCTAATTACGGAATCCTTCGTTCTTTGAGATATTGTGATTAAGATCACAAAAAATGACATTTTTTTGTATTTCTAACGATTTTAAAGATATAGATTCAACCAGATACGTGAGACACCCTGTATATGCAGCCGAAAAATTTAAGCTTAGGATTATTGCACTTAGGTGTAATTTCTTTTCTTGAGTTTTTTCAGGTTTCAAACATATACCTACAGATACGAATAGAAATTAAGAAAAGGAGGGAAAAAGAGTTGAGAACGTAAGGAATACGACACTGTTCTACAAGAGTTGTACAGAAGAGGGTAGGTCTGGGTTAGGTTTCGAACTTTAGCTAACTATTAATATATCCAGACAATAGACAACGCGTATGTATTTGTACGACCCCTTAGCATCAGAAATTTCACATAAAGGAATTATTTCTATGTGAATTCGTGCTGATTCATACACAGATTATTTTCTTGTGGTGGTTCCTCTGTGTAAGTCACGTACATCCACTGTGGTTAACGTACGATGTAAGTTCTCTTTGTTATGTAGAACTTGGACATTTCTATAAAGGACCTATATAGATAACGACTAGACGCTCAAATATTTCTATAGAAATCACAGGTTTTAATAATGAACTTTGTACATACGTATTATGTATAATGTATATCATGTATGATTGTTTATTTGTTAATTACTAAGAATCTTATATTTACAACTATCCATTTGTCTTATAATAAGTCAGATATCTGTTTTTCTATTCCAGTAAAGTCAAACCAATTCATAACGCTGCAACTATCTATTTGTGAATGATTCAAAAATTGTTTTTCTTTTGCAAAAAGGCACGTGATGTGTGAAGGAAAATAATATTTAATGAGAAAGAGAAATACAATTTAGACAGATTTCATGTTTCTATTTTCTTTGATATCGATTTCAGAAAAAGAAGACCACTCTTGAATTGCCGATACGTAAGTAATAGCATTACCATAACAGAAAAACAGATACCTGACTTATTGTAACATAAGTGAATAGTTATAAATATAAGATTCTTACTAATTAACAAATAGACAATCATATCACAATAATATGTGAAAATGGTTTTGCATTTAGACAAGACTACGTTTCTGTTCATATTATCGAAACAGTAATTACTGCTTCTATTTTTCAAACTATTTGGGTTCTGGACTGGTGAGCAAGATATCCGGATATGATCAACGTCCAGGAGTATTGTCGAGATCTTGCTAGATTTGTTATCTGGCAATAAACGACACACGATGATAAAACAGTGCTTTACACATGACTAGTAACAATTTTGATAGAAAACAGCAAAAAATTATTCAAAGATCTATTTTTGGGTTTCTTAAAGAAGTGTGCTATTATTTAGTCCCTAGCGTGTAATTTTCTGTGCTTCTGCTTCTTTACAGGCAACTTATTGGATTTATGCAACACTAAATCACTTTTTCATGTTTATACAAGGTAAAAGTTATACACCTATCACAACTTTTATGCTATCATAATTATAATATGAGAAATTAAATATAGTACGTTCTTGTACTTGAAGTCCGAACTGTCCGGTATTTTCCTTTAAAACGATATAATTCATCTTTACGGCCTTAATTCATTGACATGCTTTACTATTACCATATAAATGTTTTCCCCTTTTCTTAAATTTCCTAACTAAACTATGCAAGGTATTATTTAAATACATTTAATTGTTTCGTTTGCGTTCTCTTGCAATCTTCTACAAATATTCCTCACTCTCCATCACATACATTACACATAATATTGTAACTTTTCATTTATAAAAAAAAGCAGAAAACATTTTCTAATCAACTACGCAACAAATTTGTTTACGTACTCACATATTTATAAATATTTCAGAATTCTTGTTTCCCGCAAGAATGCCTCGATTAATCATCATTGTTAATAACAACATAACAGATATAGGTAGAACGCTTCGAAACAAGTAGAAAAGAAACTGTTGAAGTATGCAATGTAATTTGAACTTGACGGTGTTTACTTTGTGTGCGTGTGGCTGTGCCTGAGCGTGAGGATAAATGCTTCAGTCCGTTGACCAGAAGCAATCTCAAAGTAACCACGAACCTAGTGAGAATGTTTTGTATGTGCACTAACAATGAGTGCAAATTGTTAAGGCAAGGAATCAAATTACCGTTCTTTTCAATATTATAAAAACATACCGTTGTTTTTTGTTTATTTAAACGTAAATACAAAAAAGTACTAACTGTAAAACATTTATACATATATTATATTAAAATTCATATGAGTGAACACGTGTCTATCTTTTATACTAATCTACGTTAAAATTTTAACATAATAGCAGAGCGTGGTAAGTTGATTTGAATTGAATAAATATACGTGAGAGCACGAAAAGTTGGTGAAGACACAGAGAGCAACTACAGTACTCCCGGGATATAGGGTCGCTATTTAGGACCGGTCGCAATTGTTTATCCCGGGTGGGGTGCTAAATTCGCACTTCATTTGACATCGAGTGAACGGTTTGTTTAGGTTTAGATGATAATGTCGACCTTCGATAATCGAAGACAAGGATGCCTTTGAGAAATTATGAGAGTAAGTGAGATAGAATGAATCGCAGTCGAAGGAAAGAATAGCGTAGGGAAAAAGTAGGAGCGAGTGAGAAAGAATGAACCGATACTAAATGCACGTGGTCCGAATCTATGCTACGAGAAAGAGTGAGAGGCATTTGCGCTGCATACATTTACTCTTTTTCATGGTATAAAATCGTCGCTCGGATCTCGGACCGCGCACATTTAGCATTGGTCTATTCTTTCTTCCTTATTCGCTCTCCCTCTCTCTCATGGCGTAGGCTTGTTGCTCGAGCATCGGTCCGCGTGCGTTTATCATCAGTTTATTGATATCTAGAAACGTGACAGCGTCTCGGCGCCAAGTACATAAAAATCGAAAATCGATATATATATATATGTCAACTGTCGCTGCCGTGTATCTTTACTCGTAAACCAGCTATTCCAATCTAATCTGAAACTTATTTCATTAATATCTCATCACGCCTGCAATATTTTCTAAATTTAAAGGCACTTTCCTGATGTAAACCGCATATAAATTTTTGAATAACACCAAATTCAATAACATCGGACCACATATAACAGATATATCTTAATATCATGTCATGAGTTCTTCAGAAACGCTAAAAAAATTTTTCTTCTTCATCAGTTCTAAATTTTCGTCGACATAATACATATACGCGTTGTACGTACACATTCGGTCAAAAGAAACTAGCACATGATGTTTCGTTTGTCGACTCTCGGAAAGTATCGAATGATATTTCGGACGCACCGGTATGAAGGTTATCTGTAGTAGAAGGTTACGGAGAACGGAGAAGCATCTTCATTCGCACAAGTTTCTGAAAATTTATGCCATGCTTGTGTGAAATATGTTGTAACAAATTGCAGCCAGAATTCTCAATTAAAACATTATCAGTTGAGCGTTTTAACTGCTTTCAATTTTAGTTAACATGTTGGTAAAGTTATCTTCTGTGATTCTTCATTACGTTTGTTGTCATATAAGGCAAAATTATACGAAGGCTTTTTACACGTTTAAATTTATAGTACGTAAATTTAAAAAAACATCTATTGAATGAATTACCACATGCCTAAAAATGTTTTCCCAAAATTTCATCTCAATATTTCAACAATTTACTTAATTTATAATATTCATTCAAAATTATCTCAAGTCATTCCCTATGCAAATTATCCTTGGAAATAGAAGTGAGATCTTAACAAAAAACTTCAAAAATGTAAAAAACATTACACTAAGTATATGAAAAAGTCGAAGATGAAAAGAAGTACCATCAAATATATATAAAAAAAAGATTATGAATCCCAGAGAAAGAAATGATAATAAACAATACAAAAAAAGATGTGAAATCGAAATGAGTACATAAAGGTGTTTGCCAAGTCTCAAATAACATTTGAGGCAATGTAAGATTCGGTGCTTCTGCACAGCTAAAATACTGTGTTCAACTTGGCGTGCCCAAGCAAAGTCAAGGTGTCGATGAATAAAAATTATTTAGAAATTGCAAATTAATGAAAGTATACGCAATGTATTCAAACTTTATTTAAATTGATGAATTAGCTGTACGTCTGCGAAAGGCAAAGTATTAATGTCGATAAATGACCTTAGAACTATTTTAAAATGCAATACTATGAAAATGTACTCATATTGTCAGAGTTTTAAATTGACAAATTATCTGAAAGCCTGCGAGAGAAAAGGTATGGGTATTGATGATCTGAGAATACCTTGCAATTTAGTATTTTCAGACATAAGTGAAATATTCATCACAGTCATTTTAAGGTATGTTAGGACAGCTTACTGTAGAAGGGAAATAACTGAATTTCTGTTTTATTTATTAATGTAACGTGTTATACTTTCTAAGACAAATACAGGATGGAAATTATAAAGTGTTATAGACGAATATCTCCAAAAATATTGATTATACGCAAAAATGTTTCAGATGAAAGTTGTTCAGTACCAAGGGGAATATTATGTGGTGGGACTTTTATTTTTTCCGGTGGATAGGGAAGTTGAGGTGAGGGTCACGATCGTTTTTTTCAAATGGAACCATACTTTTATTTTTTGCTAGTATTGTAGCTTATTTTAAGACGAATTTGAAAACTGTCTACAGTTTTTGTCTATTTTCGTCTAATTGTCTACAGAATTCCAAGGAGAGAGCGGGTAATACAATAATTATGATTTAGAATTTCCATAAGGAAAATCTATAATGACAAAGCATTGTCATGACACATCCAGCCGACATAATGGTAAAAACAAAGATTTTCAAGAATTTTCCTGTTCGGAACGTAAAACCTTAAAGATAAGTGTAAAATTGTCAAACAGATAAAGATGGATTTGTTAACAGGCGATTTACCAGAAGAATATAACGTCAACCATAACTGTAATTAAGTATAATAGAACTATGATTTTACAATATTGTGAAGTAAATGTTCTTGATGATGACAAGTGTGAAAGTAAAAAGAAACTGTTGTCGAGTGCGAAAAAATTCTGAATTGGAAAATGCAGTATACCTATGGTTTCAGCAACAACGTGCGATAAGAATACCAATTAGCGGCCCAATATTGTGCGAAAAATCTTTGCAACTACATGCGAAGATGGAAGGCACAAGTAATTTCAAAGTTAACAATGGATGACTATAGAACTTCAAAGCATGTCATAGGATACGTTTAAGTAATATTTGTGTTAAAAAGCTGTCTGTGAATGAAAATAGTGCGCAAGAATTTACGAAAATTTTACGACGCTATCTGCGAAGAAATTACTCTTAGTATTCTATTGCGACAGACTTGGAACGCGTCTCCCGTTTTCCGAGTCGCAGCTCAAGCTAGCTTTCAACGCAGAGAGGGGCGAAGTTCTTTCAGGCACAGGGATTTTGGAGTTCTTACGGCAAGAACGCTAGTTAAAACACGGTTTTCTGCTTTAAAGAGAAATATATTCTAGTGAGAAACGTATAAGTTCTTGGGCGAGGTGTTTACACGCGATGGACCGCGACACGGAATCGCGAGGAAGTACCCGTTTCTTGCTAAAGCGATCGCGTTACAAATGTTTACGGGCGATGACGAGGCTAAAACGTACGTTTCGGCACGCGTAAGGGATACGTCCGCGTGGCTACTGTTACAATGATTCGAAACCAGCAGGCCGAAGGTATTTCCGCGCGCGACAACTGTTCGCTTTTACGCCGCTAAGTCGCGAGCTAGCTAGTCGTTCGTGCCTGTAGGCTCAGAGAAACCCGTCCGCGAAGGCTTTCTTCCTGCCATACGGCCTAGAAACCCACCAGGAGTCGGCCCTCTCGAAATCTCGTGTTCGAACCGGGTTATTCCGAGTCAACCAGGGAGAACAATGGGGGAAGACTTACCACTTGTGACCCAGTCGGTGTCCCGTACAAGAACAAGGCCGAGATCGCTGCGTGCGACAAGATCTCGGCACGCGACGCTTCCCTCACCGTGCCCCGATTGGCAAATAATTATTGACGCCGTTCGAATAACTACTGACGAATGGCAGGGACCCATTAAGTCTCCCTGGAACTCTTCTTGTGGAGATGATTTGAGGCGCAGTATTAGGCGCTGTACTTCCGGGGCACGCTGCCATCGTCTGCCCACGAGATGGCTCTACGCCTCTCTGCCGAGGACTTCTTCCCGGAACGCGGATCGATGTGGCCAACCTCACGCCCGTCGGCTGGTGGCAACCAGGCATGGCAATCCATCGATGCGACCTCGGGTATCTGTGGTACAGTCCTCCCATCGTGCGTCCTCCCTAAGTCGGCTCGATGGGCCACGACAGTCTCCCAATTTAGGCATCGCGTCACTCGCCCGGCGGAGTGACCCTGGAGCGAATGGTACCTTGGCGGCTTTCCGATTCCGAAGATCCACCGCAAGAGACCGCTCTGATGGCTCCGCTGTTGTCTAGCCCCTGTCTCCTGCCAATGCTTGCATCTAGGTCGTCGAGATAACCGTGGTAGCTTGGGCGTAAAAGAGATGTTAGTAATGCGTTAGACTCCGGATGGTTCGCACTAATGGCCCCTCTTGCCCGAGGAAGAGTTTGGCTTTGTGACTGGCACTGGTGCTATACGTCACAGTATGTATAACGCTGATGTATTTCTCTACACTGCCTCTTAATGGCTATAGCATTCTTAAAAATCAATTCTTACAAATCAATCCTATTGTTTTACTAAAGAATGTATGATTATTGCAACTGTTTGGTTAAAACATCAGCAATTACACGCTTCGAAGTCACAGTCTAATTGTACCACAGACAGGTTGATAGCTTCTTTTACCAAATGATTTTAAATATCTATGCACTTCCTACGATTGTAGCATGTTTGTTCTTTCGCCCATGCGAGTGCCGACTGGTTGTCGTTAAGCAATTTAATGTCTACATTTTTATCTATGATTTTATTTAGAATGTTCTTTAAAAATTTTAAAGTTTACCAGGACACCCTGTATAATTAGTGGTGTGATAGGCATATTTCCTCGTTTACTGGTGCGTTACCAGTAATGGTGCCAATGACGAAAACACAATGTGATTTCTACATTTACCGCCTCAAAATCGCAGAGGGCGCTCGAAAACCAGTGGATTTTCAGGAAGTCGGTATTCAGAACATGAGACACTAAAGCCCATTTAACTATTTAAGGGGGCAAAGTAGCCACGTGACTTTTCAAGATTGACAGGTAGGTATCTACTGTTACACTTTTCGTTACAGGAATAGTATTACCTGCAGACACGTAACTGTCTATATAAGGCAAGTAATAATAAAGGCAAGAAGGAGGCACTCTATGATTCCGGGTTGGGAGCGCGACTTAGAAAATTTCTTCCTCCATTATACATACTATGACACGAGCTACATGTATGTGAGCTCGGTGTATCGGACAGCGGAAAAAAGTCTAGATAGAGAAAGCAGATGCGATCTTTACTATTTCGTTCTTGAAATGCAGAGATTCAACTGTTCAATTTGCCAGCAAATGATACAAGCCATGCACGATCTTTTCAATTGCCCAAATATTTTCATTTCTCGATTTACTAAAAGGGGGCAGTGGCGGATCTATTCTTCAGGACGCCGGAGACCTCACAAAATTTTGGAGCTCCATTGTAATAAATAAATTGGGAGGAATATATATTGTTTTATTTTTATGCAATATTAAATACATATAAAATTAAGAATATTTGGTTCGAGTATTTGAAAATATATTTGTTTCACATTTATCGCGATAATAATATAGCTATATAATCCACACTCTAGGTGCAAAAAGCTAACAATAACTTAGTATACTTTCGTGGGGGTAGAAATAAATAAATATTCCGATGCTTTTTAACAAAGTCCCTCACGGGTTTATTTTAAGTGTGGGATTTTTACATTCAGGTTACGCGAAGCGGCCCGTTCCCTGACTCCGTACCAGCTGACTCGTCGCCAATTTTCCAGGGCTCATAGCACATCTGGCCACCAAAAGAGGCCAGCACAATCTCTCTCTCAAATCTTGGGGAAAACCTGCTATACATGCCGCAGAGCTACGTGAATTACTGTAGGGCGTAGTAACTGCAAAGCCACTACATCACCCCCCTACCAGTAAAATAGCCTATAGAAGAGACGTACATATCTCCACACACCGTGTAAAAGAAAAATGTTGGAAACATATAAAAACCTACTGCTATTCTAATATAACATATTATTACTATTAGAAACCTGCTTAAAATCGATCTGGGAATCTAATGCGTCTATCAGATTGTGTGGTAAATGGGTTCGCTGTACTCCAGTGCTGCACCGGCACAAGTGGTACATTATTACTAGGTAAAACGCTTCTTGCATTAGTTGGACACTCAGCATTTCGTGCTGTCATGGTACCGAATGGCACCGAACCATACTGCGGTACTATTTGCCTATGGTCAGATTGTACTGGAATATTGTCAGATATTAAATACGCCGGTTTGATTCTATTAATTGAAACTATTACATGCTTACTATTTACATTTAGCGTAAATGTTTTTTGGTTTCGGCCTACAACTTGATACGGTCCATCATATGGCTATTGCAAAATTGATTTTGATGCCGCACAAAAATATGATCACACGTTTCCAGATCTTTGTGAATAAATATACGCGGACTACCATGATGCGACGCTTTGGTCGGACCGATATTGCAGAAATGATTTCGCAATTATTTTACGAAACTACTCATATCTATTGTCGAAGACGGTGTCAAAAATTCACCCGGCAAACGTAAAGATTCGCCTAACACCAAGTCCGCAGAGGTAGCCCTTAGATCCTCCTTCCAGGCTGAGCGAATCCCAAGCAAAATGGTCGGAAAAATCTCTGTTCAACGAACATGGTGGTAACAGCGGATGGCTGCTTTAAACTGCCGATGAAAATGCTCGACCATACCGTTTGCTGCAGGATGATGGACCGTAGTATGTAAATGAGTCGAACCTAACAAAGAATTTAGTTCTTTGAAAAGATAGGACTCGAACTGCCTACTCTGTTCTGTATTTATTCGTAGTGGAGTTCCAAAACGGCAAATCCATCCCTCATAAAACGCTCGCGCTACGGTGATCGTATCCTGGTCGCGCATAGTCTCTGGCCACCGCGTGAACCAATCCACGCAGGTAAGACAATATCGATACCCTTCGGAGATAGGTAGATACACGATGTCCATATGCACGTGCTCAAATCTTGCCGACTGCACGAAAGAGCCTACGAGTTCAACAATATGTTTACTAATTTTAGAACGTTCACATGGAATACAATTCCGGGTCCAATCGGATTTTATCAACGGCCAGACGTAGCGTTGAGCTATGAGCTCGACCGTCGAATTAATCCCGGGAAGAGACAATCCGTGTAGCGCATTAAAAACTATTCGACGGAAAGGCATCCTCAGAAAAGGTCGCACGCTGTTTGTAGAGACGTCGCAATAAATCTTTTTGGTAGACCCGGGAATTGCAAGTAGTTTAAGCGATAAACCGGAAGACTCTTGTAAAAATTTTTGGATCTCTGGATCGGTAGCCTAAGACGACGCTAACGCCTCAAAATCTATGGCTTCTACCGCTTCCACTCGCGATAAAGTATCCGTAGCGACATTGTTACGGGCAGCAATATGTCGGATATCTGTTGAAAACTGACTTATATAATTTAAATATCGGATCTGCATGGGAGTGTGTTTATCTAACTCTCCCTTGAATACGAACGTTAACGGCTTGTGGTCAGTACCTATACTGAAATTTCCACCTTCCAGTAAATGCTGAAAATGCTTAATCGCAGAATACATAACAAGCAGCTCCCTATCAAACGCAGAATATTTCTGTTGGGCGGAAGAAAGTTTTATGGAATGAAAGGCTAATGGTTCCCAATAACCATTAACCTGTTGGTGAAGCGCGGCCCCGACCATAGAGGTTGATGCATCGCAAGTAAGGGCTACAGGTGAGTTAGCCTTTGCTTACATTTAGAAAACGCGTCGCGAGCCTCGTCCGTCCAGGTAATGGGCTTATTACCTTTAATATTGTTTAGAAGCATATCATTTAAAAGTGCTTGGTGATGAACTGCCTTGGTTATGAAACGGCGATAGAAGTTAAGCATATCCAAGAAACGTCGCAATTGCTTCGCTGGTATAGGTTCCACGAAATTGGGTATCGCTTCTACTTTATCACACGAAGGACTCGATCCGTTCTCTGAAACAACATATCCAAGAAATTTGACCTCCGCTTTTCCAAATACACATTTGTTGGGGTTGATTACTACATTAAATTGTTTAAGCGCTCAAATACTAGTTCTAAATGTTTCATGTGTTCTGATTCTGAGGAAGATGTAATTCAAATATCGTCAATGTATGCATAACAGAACTCTAATCCCCGTAAAACTTCATTTATAAATCTTTGAAATGTTTGAGCGGCGTTACGCAAACCGAATGTCATATAGAGAAACTCAAACAATCCGAAAGGAGTAGTCATTGCCGTCTTGTGAATGTCTTCTCATGCTACCTGAGTCTGATTGTATGACCGAACTACATCTATAGTCGAAAATATCTTTTTTCCCCTTAAAGTTTGCGCGAAATCCTCGATATACCAAATGAGATAACGGCCTGGGTTAGTACGCGTATTTAGACCTCGATAGTCACCGCACGGACGCCATAAGTCGCTACCCTTCTTAGATACTAGATTTAACGGAGAGGCCCAATCACTTTTCGAGCTCCGAGCAATGCCGAGGCGTAGCATTACCTCGAACTCCTTTTTTGCGATACACAATCTATGTAGTGCAAGACGGCGTGGCTTACACGCTACAGAAGGTTCTAGAGTCGTCCGTATGTAATGGCAGACACCGTGGTTGATTTCAGCTGGTATTCCGCTCGGTTTTGTGATTTCCGGAAATTGCTGGAGTAGAGTATGATTGGGAGACTGTTCTTGCACTGTCTTTACCATCGAAGTCTCCTCTCGTACTGGTGCTCCCTTTGACACTAGTTTTGTTGTCCCATCAATTAGACGCAGATTCCTCACGTCTACCAACAAAAGGCCAAAATGCGCCACGAAATTGGCTCCAATGATAGCTTTGATTGCATCTGCTACAACAAACCTCCACGTAAAGTCCCGAAGCAGTCCAAGATTCAGAGTAATTTGTCTTCGTGCCGTATGTTCCGATCGGTGTGTCATTAGTCGCAGAGAGCTCGTACGCTGCTTTAAAGCACGCGCCGCGAATGGCCTTGCGAGGAAATACGCAAATATCTGTTCCTGTGTCGACCAGGAATTGCACATTTGTCGCTCCATCGAGAATAAAGAGACGGCGGAACGTCGGGCTTGCGTCGTTAGCCGCCATCAACGACTGCCCCTCGCGTTTCCCTGATACGTGCAGGGTTGCAGCTGCGAAATGGCGTTCCAGGATACAGAACCAGAGTTCTGGATCTTCAGGCACAAATTCTGGGATACGAACTCCCATATGCTCACTCACGGGCACTGCACCAGGCGTAACACCATCACGATTTTCGCCGGTCAACATTGCTAATAATTACAGTTTACACGTACAGTCACTTTGCTCACTGAATCCTGTTCAGTCACACTCGACGTTGCACGATCACGTCGAGGTCACCACTTGTGGGGGTAGAAATAAATAAACATTCTGATGCTTTTTAACAAAGTCCCTCACCAATTTATTTTGAGAGTGGGATTTTTACATTTAGGTTACGCGAAGCGGCCCGTTCCCTGACTCCGTACTGGCTGACTTATCGCCAATTTTTCAGGGCTTATAGCACATTTGACCACCAAAAGAGGCCAGCACAAACTCTCCCCCAAATCTTGGGGAAAACCCGCTATATCTACCGCACAGCTACGTGAATTACTGTAGGGCGTAGTAACTGCAAAGCCGCTACACTTTCATTCGATTTGCTTCAAATTTTTGATAGTTGTTGCTAATGCTATTCTGTTCAATTGCACCGCTGAGCGTATAGAATTTCTTGTAAAATAATGTATATGTGTATATTTTTCGGGATCATCTTACGAGTCCTGAGGTGAGGGTTACGAGTCCTATGCGTAAATTCGCTATCCTAACAAAAAAGTTCATAAAAGTAAAAAAATTATGCCAAGTACATGAAAAAGTCGAGGACGAAAAGTGATACCGTAAAAAAATAAAAGATCCCCCAAAAAATAGAAACTTACAATATAAAAAAAATATGTGGAATCAACATGAGCTGCAAGTACATATCCTCATGGAAGATTATGGAAAAAAAGGATACTAAATCAAAATGAGCTGCAAGTACATATGATATGAATCACAAAAAAATAGAAGATAATTACAATGTAAAAAAGGATGGGAAATCAAAATGTGTTGCAAGTGCATAAATGTCCTTCCCAGCAACGTGCAAGGGCGACAATGTGTAACACAATGTAAGATTCGGTGTTTTCCTACTGCGCTTGTTAAGATGACACCACTACATATACACAGGTAAAATGCTGTGTTCAACAGTGCTATGCTCAAATTCTAATGACACTCATGTAAAATAACTGCTCTGCACTCTAGGGGTGAAATAAAGAAACTAAATAGCGTTTCAGCAGCAAATTGAGATTGTGTAACAGTGCCCCACGCAATGTAGGATCGTGTTCGATGGTTGGAAAGCACTCAATTCTTAAAGAATGAGTAGCATTTCCATCGTAATATTCCAAAAATGCACTCAATACATTCTATTACTCATATCGCGGACATTTTAACCATACGAAGAAAAAATGTAACATCTAGACATTTGTCTAGATGTCCGCGGCTTGGAAGTTAAATACATATTTGGCGTGGCCAAGCAAGGTCAAGGTGTCGATGAATAAGAATTATTTAAAAACTACACACTAGCTTCCACAACTTTCGCAAGAGTACAGACAAAACAACATACTGCTAATACATCATATGTAAATAGTCATTACACAGTGACATCATTCGGTGACAATACATTCTACGTTACGGTAATGACGTGATTCACATATCTAATTATATTATCGACTGAAGTAGCGATTACTGTATTTTTCTACATTTATTCCTAGTGTAAAAAAACATCAAGAAGATACAGGAAAAAAGGAAAAGGTGCTGCTATTATTAGATAATGCATTATCTCACTTCGTAAAAGAATTAAAGGTATTATCTCAGTTCGTAAAAGAATTAAAGGTATTATCTAATGAAATGTTTATCCTGTTTCTTCCGCCAAATCTCTCGTCGTTAATACACTCGATGGACCAAGGTATAATTGAGAAATTAAAACGGTTGTGTAGAGAAAACATTGTTCCTACATAATAGATGAAGCGTAGGACTTACTGACAACAGATAATCTTTGTAAAGTGCGGAGAAAGCTCCTTCATGATGATGAAAAAGAAGAAGAAACAACTGACAAAAACAACAGCGATATGGAAGAAATGTTACATATTCATCATATTACAAGACGCAATCCATGTTATGTAGATTACGAATCAAAAGATATCACCAAATTTTAAACAGCACAGAAATTCTACATGCAGTTACGAGATACAAGCCGACAATCGATGATTTGGAAAAAGAAATAGAAGAAGAAAGAAGAAAGTAAAAGAAGTAGAACTTAATATTAATAGCAATACCGAATCAACTTTTACTGACATCGATGCATTAGCAGTTTTAACGATAGCTATCAAATGGATTGAAGCGCAACAAGAATCAAATGCAGCTAAGTTATGATGCCTGAATAATTTAAAGAAACTTGGCAGCTTAAAGCTTTCGAACGAAATTTAACTATTTTCATTAATACTAACTACTTATATACGTACGTATACGTTAATTGTATCATTTACCGTTTAAAAAAAAGATATTAGAAAAGAAAGTACAATAGAAAATAAATTTTTTTTTAATTCTACTGTCAAGGGAACATCGTGAAGTGGAAATTTCCGATTTTGATGAAACTTTAGAATTGTAGAATAGCCGATAGTATTCGACACGTATATTTTTTATCTGCTGTAATTCATGCTAAGGGGGTGAATACCACCCCCAAAGTTGCAGGTGGAAAGCATATTTCGCCTAATATCTCGAAAATTATTGCTTGTAGCAAAATCGAATACATGGGGAAATTATGTACGTTTGAACGACGAATCCACCTATGTAAACAGTTTTTGAAAATATCAATTTGTTTAAAAAATATATTAAAAAATAGTATATTTTCGTTGTTTCCACTTACTAAATGTTGATCGATCGTTTCGCTAATTTGTGTACAAATACTATGGATCAAAACACACAATATGGATAAAATAGAATTTTGTATTTTTACGTTATAAACAAAATAATAACATTCCTAGTTAGACTACATTTTGTGCAAAATTGGGCTCTGAAACGAGTGGCTTTATGAAAAATATATATCCTTATAATGGTTTCGTCATTATATTCTGATGCATGCTGTTTATTGTTCACTAAATGTATAAATAATAACATCTACTCGCAACGTCTCGCACTCGTTGCAAACAGTACGAGAGGTTCAGTGTCAGTGATCCTTGCATCGATGAGAATGTAGCAAGTAAAGATGGTTTATTAATCATTATCCATCAATAATTATTATTTATTAGATTCAATCAATTGGAGTTTCTGTAGAAAACTCCAATATGTATGATTCAATCGACAAAGTAAAAGAAAGTTTGGTAGCCGAGTGCGAATATGTACTCGCTCGTAATATGCAAATCCCATGCGTTCGAATCTCGGGGTAACATTTTATTTTTTTTCCAATTTTTATTTAATGTAATCTACGCATGTCTATGAAGCTTGATTATTCAAAAATATAAAATACCGTGTATACAAAGTTTTCAAACTACTGACATATTCAGACACTTAAACAAGATGTCAATCAATTGTTTATAACTAAAATGACCCTCTTCATATAAAATCACTAAAACCTCATTTAAATCAGATTCTATAAAAAATGTAAATTATCAAGTAAAAAAATGGCACCAAAACCGGATTCACAGCTAGAAACTACTTCAACCAAAAAACAAACAAATGTTATATGTGGCGTTACAAGTAAATAATTTAATTGTATCCTGTAGAAAACTGATGTGATATTTTTGAAATATTAAGTACATGAAATTCACACAACTTAAGTTATATTTAAATAAAGTATCTTATTAATTTGTTTCTTTAAATTGTCTTTCTTCTGATACGATTATGAAATTTTATTTTTAGGTCCTGGTCCTAAATATCAACTCAAGACGCTTGTGGGTTACCACAAGCATTGTCTTTCAAGGTATCGGAATCCAGCATATACAATTGGCCGAAGACATCTTGGTTTAACAGCATGTGAAACGCCAGGACCAAAATATTTGATAATACAGCCTAAAGGACAAGGTTTTACTATAGGACATCGTCTGAAAAGTTTTGGTACCTATAACCTTATTTTTACAGTATAGTATTTTATATAAAAAATCATAGCATTACAAAAAAATAAAAGATCTTTTACTGCGTGTAAGGCTATACTATTAAAATTAGTAAACTAGGTTAGGTAACGTTAATGTTTCTATTCTTCTGATATTCATTTTAAAGAAATATACGTGTTAGCGGCAACTAACAAAAGTATTTTTGAAGAGAATTTGGGGAAGGGTGTCTGAACAGTGTTTGGTCTTTTATGGGCTTATGATAAGGTCTTACAAGGGAAGCCTCAGAAGTGATACTCACCGATTGCAATGAAATTTGGTAGAGTGATAGATCTATATCTAGAATAAGCGTAACTGTAGTATTAGCGCAGATGGTCAGCCATTTTTGAGAAAAGTTAGTTTAAATATGTAGTAAAAGCCCGCAGGGAGATGTATTCATATTTCTAACAGTACCCTAAGCCGCAAAGACCAGCGGCATAGTGGTTAGAATGTGCATTTACCATTCTTTTGCCCTGAGTTCAACACCGATCACAGGAATTTTATTACTATTAATTTTTTTTATCATTAAAAACAGTTTTTGTCAGAGTAAAAATACATATATATTTATTATGTACGATTTATAATAAAGGTTTTATATACATTCTACATAAATACGAGTGCATAAATTAGGATGAAATCTATCATAGAAGCAGTCAAAACCAAGAACACCTTATACAAAGGCAGTTTGTCTGTATGTACATTGATGTTTATGTATATTCGCAAGGAAATTTATGTCATTTTCATTCTGAAATACTTTTTTTCATTAGTTAATTTTGCCGCAAACCACGCATATTCAATCTGTTAGAAACTGGGTGTGAAATAATAGAATGCGTCGTGCACAGTTCACAAAGCACGTGGTGTGATTTTTTGTTACACCACTATTGTAGACATAACAAAATAAAAAATATCTAACCTTCATTGTTTTTACAATATAACGAACGAAATGAATTATTAACTTAAAATGTAATCTATGTATTTTGTAATTGAATCTGAACTCAACGATTTTTGCTTATTTAAATCTGAGTCGCACTCGCACCGTAGCCATGTCGCAGCTAGTAGTCTGACGTAGACTCATACACACATATTAGAGACCCATTTCACATCAAGGTTGCCAACTTATGAAAGATTAACTAATACCAACAGAATCATTAGCTCATCTACAGGTGCTTGCAATTGATTATGTATCAAAGAGTGTATCTTCACTGCGTCGTTTAGACTAATGAGATTTTGATTTTGTCCCAATTAACTGTGGATAATTTTGCAATTTTCTAATAAAATTTTTAATCTGTCGATAGAAGTATACGTCGCACGGTTGACAATATGGAGTGCATATAAATATATTATCATAAACGGAAATGTCAGTTTGACCAGGCCACGAATCAAGAATTAAAAGAAAATGTTCATGTTTTACTTACGGTGTTATAAATTCATTTAAAAATAATTCGTATATTTGTTTTGTTTCTTTACCCGATTTGGAAGCTATTATATAAATATTACTTAGTTCAGTTTGCAATATGTTTATGTCTACTTGAACTTTTGGTCCGAACTTGCCATTTGTTTCTTGCATACACAAGAAAGCTATTAAAAGAAGCTTTCCTGCCATTGTAATTGCATAATGTACAGTGTACGAATGTGTTGTTTTATTAATTTGTGTTACACTACCCTCCCATGTTTTTTCTCCTTTGAACCATAACGTCCTATTACTAGTAAAATGGTATACACAACTTGACTGATCTGTGTTCATTATAAACTGTGGTTCAAATTGCGCAATTATCCTTCTTGGTTGTTCTTGAAATAATTTGGCATTTCTAATAATGTCGTCAAACGTTGCACGCTCTGTTAAACTTACTAAATCTGTTGGCCCAGGAACGAGATGGTCGGAATTTGAAATTCTCTCTATTTAGAAATTGAGCAGCAGCTACCATCGCCCATTCTTGTAACATTCTTATTGTGATTATTCGTTTTTCTCTTCTATAGTCGCTACATTCCGCCGTCGGCCGTTTTAGAGTTAGCCAACGAAAAATAACAAAATGTGTAAGTTTGTTAGAGCGTGCCATATTTGACTTCCTGTACAAGATGTTCTTGGTGTAATCTAAATCTATGTTTTGCCTGCTTCTATGATAGATTGGATCCTAATTTATGGACTCGTATCTATGCAGAATGTATATAAAGCCTTTCTTATAAATTATACTTAATAAATACATATATATGTATTTTTTCTCTGGCAAAAAAATGTTTTTAATAATAAAACCTTCTTAAAAATAAAAAAAATTAATAGCAATAGAACTCCTGTGACCGGAGTTGAACTCTGGACAAAAAAATGGTAAGTGCGCATTTTTTTCTTTTTATATAAAGTTTATTAAAAAAGTAATACACTTCACAGTAGTAGGTGATAACAAACTTCCAACAACACTTTTACATTATTCATTTTTTTTCAAAAAGGCCAATCGCATTTGGCTCACATTGAAATATGGTATTTGTGAGAGTGCTATGAAATAAAACATAAGAGTAGATAAAAATTTTAATATACATTTGTACTTTCGTATATTGCACTTGACGAACATGGGGAAAAACATAAAAAAAACCCTGAATCCATATTGATGAACCTAACTAATATTACAAACTACTGAAAAACTAATTAAGACTAAAAGTATGTACAATGGATGTCAACCCTTTATAATGATATATTGATATATGGTACATATTTTTAATGTCTTTATTATTAGGTACCAGTGATTTCTGTTTCTATTCATAAAATTTTTATATCTATTATTTAACTCTGCTATATTTGGATCGGAAGCCTCAATCCGCCAGTATTTTTTAAAATTAAGCCAATGAAAGTCATAATAATATATACCAGGTAGCGACGTGAAAAACTTAAAATTATTGGGTATTTCAGTCATACTCTTATGCGTATATGCTATTCTTTTATCTGCCTTGTTTCGCTTCCAATGGTATATACTTGGTATGTTATTACTATTCTGTAACAGTCCTTTCTTATCACAATATACAAAGGTTTGTGGAGCGATATAGCCAGTATTTAACAGTCTGCAGGATACAGCCTAATGTTGATCTTTAATTGATTGTATATAAATATTGGAAATGATTATTGGAAGTTTACTGAAGTAATCACTTGTAATTTTTATTCTAAAAGACACACTTCTAAGGATATTAGCTGTGTTATATACATTATAATTTGATGAGAAGTGCTGCCAATCAGTAGGTGCAGAGCGATATAGCTAAACATGCTCTAAGGCATTTACGTTAAAGCTCCTTAATTTTTCCATTGCAGTGTGATTAATGTTCCACCATATGGGTGCTGCGTATGTCAGAATGAGCCTAATTAATAGCATATAGAGAATTCCTCTACATCTTGCTGATAGGTATCTGTTGTGAAAGAACCTTCTGTGTGCATGAAAAGCTTTTTGAGCCTTAGTTAATTGCATATCAATGTGTTTATTACCTCTTACTAAATAATCTATATTAAAACCTAAATATTTAACAATGTTCCTATGGTGGAATTGGTGACCTGATATCGTGTCTGGTATTATAATTATAATTTGAAAATGGTTACTACCTTGCTTAGATGTGTGTGAAAGATTATGAAGAGGTTTCCGGAATAATATGGTTTCGCATTTATTAGGATTTATCTTTAAATTCCATTGGGAATAATATAAATTAATTTTTCTAATTCTCATTGTTGAAGCTTTCGGGTGCAAGCCGTGTCCAGTAGGAAGAGATTTCGCGACCTTTCGCTAGTATTACAGCTGGCTTCTTCAGGAGCTCGAAAGACAACTGAAACTGAAGTGTGTCTGGTACGGTGCACTACTTAAGTGTATTTCATGCATCACTGAGCACCAGTGATAAGGTGTTCCGGTTCATTGGGCACCAATGGTATTGTTTTTAATTGTATAGCTGGACAATTAAGAAACTTGGAGGAGGGAGCTCCAGATTGGGTTCAGGTGGTAACCAGTATTATTTAACCTGTTGATGTTATTAGGATATGCTTTATTATCTCCAACGTTTCCTGGTATTTTCGAGGCAAATAGCCTTTGGTCTTGGCTAGGACCTTTGTTTCGTTGAAGAGTATCTTGTGTCCTGTTGCCTTCTGATGTTCTGTAACAGTCGATTGTATATATCCTAATCTAGTGCAGCGCTCATGTTCTTTGAGCCTTGTGCTCGCGCTTATCCTAGTTTCACTAATGTAAACTTTACCACATGAGCAAGGTATTTTGTATACTCCTGGAATTGAGGATGTGGCTGTTTGTGTTACCCGTAAGGCATTTGCGAACTGAAGCGAGGAATTTGGCTAGGTTGTATGTGGGTGATCCAATAGTGCTCACTATGGGTCTTAATGGGATGTCCGGTTTATATATTTTTGGTAGGCCGTAGAGTCTGGGTGCTTTGGGTTCCTTGAGAATGATGGAGTTTTGGATGTGGTCAAGTAGTTGTGCATGTTTTATTAGAATGGAAGTGGTTCTGGATATGGATAGTGTCCTATAAGTCTCATCATTAAGTAGGGTGTGTGTTTTGTACAGAAAACCAACACACACCAACAGATACCTACACGCCTCCTCCCACCACCACAGAAAAACTCAGTAATAAACTCCTTAATACACCGAGCCATCAACATTAGTGAAAAGGAACAACTCCCCCAGGAATTACAACACATCACAATCAATCTACAACAAAATGGCTTCTTCACGTACAAAATAAACCGCACCATAAATAATGTAACAACCAGCCGCGACCTCATCTGTGAGGAAGTCCGGTGTCGCAGGATATTTCCCCTTTATAATTAATAAATAACAAGCGATAATCAAAATTCGAACAGTGGCAGTGAGAGAAAACCCTAACCTCGAATCCTCAATCGAATCTTCAATCGAATCCTTAATCGAACCCTCGCTCCAGCGATACGCGGCGCGCGTACGCACGGGATCGATACGTCATCAGGGCGACATCCTATGGCATGCGATAGAACACACGCTGACGACAGGATGACGACCGGATGATGACAGTACGAGCCAATCAACAAACAACGCTTTCTGTACGCCGGCGCAAACACCACCAGACGCATGCGCCGAAAACCCGGAACCAATAGAGAACGCATATCCTGCGATGACTCCTACACGCGCAAGCGCAACACGACACTACCCCTACACCGAGGTCAGTCATTGGGCCCAAAAGAGGGAGGCAATATCCCTGTATAAATAGGGCAGTGCCAGCCCCAGTAGCGAGTCTTCTTCAAAATTAATAAGTGTTAAAATACTAGTCCTCCCCAAAATTCCGAACTTCTTCTTCCGAGCTTCGATCAGCTCCTCGATTACCGACCGAAGCAGCTTCAACTAGCTCCTTGGCCTTTCCTTGACACATATCGTCACTGCCATCTGCTCAAATTAAGAGTAATTACTATTCTATCTCTACAGAATTTAGTGATAAGTATTAATTGTAAAGTGATAAGAATCTACCACGCTGAGGACTAAAGGTAGTACTATAATAAGAAGAAAATTAAGAATCCTAGTATCGTAGAACATTTAGCCAATAAATGATTTCATGTTATATTTCAAAAAAGAAATCATAGTCTATGGAACTTATTTCTTAACTGCATGCCACACGAATCCTACACCTTGTTCACAGGTAAACCGCTCTATCTGTGAACGTTTTATGTACGACACACGATCCGTTACAATAGAATCATGAACCCATTCAGCAAACAAACTAACCCAGACAAAAGTGACAAACATAATACCACCTTCCTCCCGTACATAGAGGGCACGACTGACCGCATAAGCAGAATCCTCAAAAAACACAATACAAAGACCATCTTCACTACACACACCAAGATCGGTCAAATGCTCACCTCCCCTAAATATTGTCAACCACAGCTTTTATCGGCAGGAGTATACAAGATACCTTGCTCACGTGGTAAAGTTTACATTGGTGAAAGTGGGAGGAGCGTGAGCACAAGGCTCAAAGAACATGAGCACTGCACTAGATTGGGATATATACAACTCGCTGTTGCAGAACATCAGAAGGCAACAGGACACAAGATACTTTTCAACGAAACGAAAGTCCTAGGCAAGACCGAAAGCTACTTCCCCCGGAAACACCGGGAAACGTTAGAGATAATGAAGCACCCCAATAACGTCAATAGGGATTCCATAATATAGTGTAGTAGTTGTAACTGAAGCCGGGTGGCCATATTTCGTGAAACCAATCACCTCCTTCCCATCGAAACCTAACAATTATGTTCTATTATATCTGCGTATTGTATTTTAGATATCCATATCGAACTCCCCAAACATTAGTAAAATATCGGTATTAGCGCTTAACGGAAATATACTTGTTCTCACTTTTTCCGATATTTTCTAAAATTGGGAAAGATATGTATCTGCTAGGCGAGGTTCGTTCTTTATGCTGATATATGTTCTTTAAAAAAAACTACCACATTATACAAAATACTTTCAAAAAATACGGTCTTTCGGCTATTGCTGCGCTATCTATAATTTTATTTAAATTTCACTTATGCTATATTATACCTCACAAAAATCCAAGTAATTTGTGTGTGAGTGTAAGTGTGATTGTTTTATTGTAGGTTGAGCGACATAAGTATGAATGCAGCTTAATGTGAGGCTAGATTGAATGTATGTATGGTGTGAAGCAGGCAGGAGATGTGAACAGGAGTATGCAATAGGACGCCAAGTAGTGTGTGCATCATGAGAGTATTACTATGTATAACCAGTTTTATCTATTTATTAAATTATACTTTACAAGTGAAATGATGACAGATCTTTTTCTGTAAATTTCCTTCCCACAATTTTCGTCTGTACAATTGTTTCTATGTTTGTTGTTTTTTGATATATTCCACTCAGAAAGTTTTCAACCCCAACTTTGAAAAGAGTAGTTTCAGCCCCTGAAGATGAATTTCCGCCGATACAAGAAAATATGTATCGAATATTTTCGAATGAAGGTAGCCTTCCTACAACACGGCATCTATAACATGGTTTCGCTATAACACGATTCATAAATTGCGGGATTCTCCTGCAACACGGCATCCTATAACACGGTTTCGCTCTAATACGATGAAGGAATTGCAAAAATGCTGGTCGGCAGTCTGCGTCGAGCCACGGTGTGTTAAAGAATAAGTTTTTCGTCTTTAAGACATTAAGTTTCAGTCCCAAGCCATGTCCGATAAAGATAAGAAAACAACGTTTAAGAGGAAATTTATTTCTTTAGAAGTACTTGGATCGTCTTTTAAAAGGAGAAAAAACATCTCGCATTGAAAAAAGTCTTAATTTGAATGAAGCAACAGTTTAGACTAATAAGAAAAATGAAGAAGAAATAAGAAGTGCAGTTGCTGCTGGATCTTCGACATTCGCAAAACGTGCAGCTCGCCCCCGGGCGTCAATAATTGAGAAGATGGAAAAGGCACTCATCATTTGGATTGATGATAGCTGCCAAAGAAGAATTCCACAACAAACACCTTAAAGAATATGGAGAATCCTCTGTTAACCCAGATTTTGTGGCAAGAAAAGGTTGGTTCGAAAAATTCAAAAAGCGTTTTGAAATTCATAGCATAAGAATTCAAGGAGAATCTACGTCGGCTGATCATGAAGCTGCTGGGGCATATCCAGAAAAAATTCAAAACATTATAGAAGAGAGAGGGTACACAGCAGATCAAGTTTTTAATGCCGACCAAACTGGGCTTTGGTGAAAAAAGAATGCCCAGTAGTACCTTTACATCGATAAAAGAAAAACTGCACCCCGATTAAAAGTGTCTAAAGATCGCCTGACGCTATTTTTGTGCAGTAATGCGTCGGGGGACTTTATGGCAAAACCCTTGCTAGTTTATAGATCTTTAAATTCTCGTGCACTTAAAGGCGTAAATAAAAACACTTTACCGGTATATTAGAAAACAAATCCAAGAGCTTGAATAACTGGAAATTTATTTAAAGATTGGCTTTCAAATTGTTTTGTGCCAAACGTTGAACGTTATTTAAGGCAGAAAAAGTTGAGCTTCAAGGCGCTATTACTATTAAGATTTGAATCATCCCAGCGTCAAAATACTGTTTCTACCACCTAACACTACTTCTTTGCTTCAACCATTGGATCAAGGTATTATTTATACCTTTAAAACGTATTACATAAGAAAAGCATTACCGTGGATTTTAGACGTAACCGATTCAAAATCAATTAATGTAATGGAAGCTTGGAAGACATTTCCAATCAAGCACTGTATCGACATCATACCTTTGTCGCTGAAAGAACTAAATACATCAACGTTAAATGCGCGTTGAAAAAAGATATGGTCCTCTTCAGTTGAAATAGAAAACGTGCATGAATCGTCAGCAAATGAAATTGGTGGCATATTAGAACTTGCTAAATCAATCGGAGGCGAAGGTTTTGTGGATATGGCAATTGAGGACGGTCAAAATTTATTAGTGGAAAAAAAAAGATGACGAAGCGGATTTGATGGAAATGGCATCTGAAGCTGTAAATCAAATCGATTCTGAGGACACTGGCACTGATGAAAATTGTGCAGTTAGTAATTTAACATCAAAAAAATTACAAAAAGACCTAAGCTTAGCTGAAAATCTCGAGTCATTTTTCTTGAATACAGAGCCTTTAGCTAAAAGAAGCCGAAAATTCAAAAGGGAGCTGCAAAACTGTTTAGCTCCATACCGAGAAATTTACAATGACCTGGTAAGAACCAACAAGCAAAGTGAAATTACAGATTTTTTTAAGAGGGAAGAAGATGCAAGAACTTTAAATGAAGAAAAAGGTTCTGAATGTGACGGCAATATCATTCCACTGAAGAAACGTTGTCGGTTGATTATACTGAGCAGTAACGACGAAGAAATTTATTAAATTAAGGTTGCGTTAAATTAAAATAATATTTTTGTTTTTGGTTTGTGTTGTACATACATTTATATTTTTAATAAAAATTAAGTTGTTTATGTAGAATTTAAAAAAAAATTTGTTTTTGATAAGTTTTCCGAACGTAACCCCCCATTTTGTACTGGTTCTGGGTCTCATATAACACGTTTTCACACACCACGGCATTTTCTAGGAACCTATCTACCGTATTATAGGACGGTTACCTGTACCTTATTTGTGTACCAAGTTTCGTTAAAATCGGCTTGTGAGACTAATTAATGACAATATTATATATTTGTCTCTGAAATGTACAAAATTCTAAGAATATATTCATTTTTCATTCCGTTACTGCTAAATTGAGTCGATTAATTAATTTTTCCAAATACAAGGATTGTATTTGATTTAAGGATTGTCCTGCCCATCCTAACGAACGGTGCTGGTAGCGCCTGCTTAATTTTCGTGTCTTTTGTTTTTTGCGCGTTTCCGTTCTGTTCTGTTATGGCTGATGCGATGTGCGTAGTCACGTGTTTTACGTGCGAATTATTTTATATATTATTAGTATTATAGAGCATCTAACCAGTATTATCTATTAGGCTAAGTTTTTCCATTGTAATAAACGTTTTTCTCTAACACAATATGATCATAAGTTTCTATCCGTCGAGAATTAATCATGTGTAGCCGGGCCTGTACAGGAGTAGATAATTTTCTAACCTATTTACCATTTAATTGATTAATAGCGTATTTAATTAATTAATAGTAATAGTAATATTTACGTATCGTTCAAGAGTATTCTACTTCATTTAGAAACCGTCCTGTAATTGCAATTCTCATTGTTGAAGCTTACGGGTGTAAGCCGTGTCCTGTAGGAAGATATTTCCCGACGTTTCGCTGGCATTGCAGCTGGCTTCTTCAGGGGGTGGAAAGATACACTGAAACTTTGTCCAGCTGTACAATTAAAAACAACCACCACTGGTGCCCAATGAACCGGAACACCTTATCATTGGTGCTCAGTGATGCATTAACCACACTTAAGTAGTGCATCGTACCAGACACACTTCAGTTTCAGTGTGTCTTTCGACCCCTTGAAGAAATGAGCTACAATGGTAGCGAAACGTCGGGAAATCTCTTCCTATAGGACACGGCTTACACCCGAAAGCTTCAACAATGAGAATTGTATGATGTCGGGCCGTGAAAGTCTCAAATCTCCGTCCTGTAATTGCGATCACACTATTATTTCGCGTAATATTATTAATAATGATTAATAAAATATAAAGTAACAGCTTGATAGTCACACATGACAGAATTAATATCACATCAAATTATAATCATGTGGCATAGCCTAAGGCAAATTTTACAAATCTATAAAACACATACCTTGAGTTCCCCTAGCCATACCGTAACTCATTAAAATCTTTCTTTGTGTGTTAGAACCTTTCTGCGGACCTGGTCCAAAATATATCTTACCAGATGCAAAAGTTCCTGCCTTTTCACTAAGATTCAGAACTAAACATAGAGGGGACTGCGCTACTCCAGGACCTTATTACATAAAACTTCCCAGAGAAAGTCCAGCTTTCACGATGTACGTACTTTTTCTGTTTTATATGTATAAGGTGAGAGCAAATGTTTTATTCTGGCAATCATTGGTGAATTCTACACCCCTGCATTGGTGAAAATCTGTTGAAAAACGTTCCTCTAAAATTGATTGTGAATTTTTAAAAATTTTGAAATTCCAGGTCAAGTCTTTTTTTTCTTGAATTATATTTTACTAACACGAACGCATTGCATGTGTGATAGGAATTATTGATCAGAGTTCAATTGTTCTATTGGAACATAACGAAGAAAATGTGATATAAACATTCGTGATTTTTATCTTTGAAATTTAGAAAAATGTATATCCTCAATTGTTAAACACTTTTTATTTATCATATATGTCTCGAAACAATAATGCTTACACAGGTTCGATAATTCTTAAATACTTTGTTTAGAATTTGTTTGTTGGATCTTGATGAATTGAGTTTGAGAGCTAGATCACTTTTTGTACTTCTGTGTATCAAATAACTCCGTACAATAAATATGTTTACGCCACGAATGCTGGATACAGAAGAAGTATTAAACAAGTTCAGGTTTCATACATCCCCATCTAGAATCCGCAAAGTGCGGTGCTTAATTACATTTCTACAAGTAATCAATAGATGTCGCAGATTGATTACATATCAGCAGTTTCAATAATGTTGAATGAGCTGAAGCACATCAAAGTTATGACCTTTGCGGATTATCCGATTCAAAGCGCCTTGATTTTTTTTTTGCGGCGTGGCGCACTGAAAGAATTGGAATATTGTTTGGGCTAACTAATAAAGAAAATTCAATAATAAGCCCATATAAATGACGTATTTCAACAGCTGCAAAGTATGCCAGAAATTCAAAGAATCGACAACTACATAGAGTACAGGCTGCATACTGGTACGCAGGCTTGGCTACAAATGTTTGATTTTTGTAATAGAATTTGTTTTATCCAATTGTAAGTTATATTTGCAACATAAATTCGCCAATTCAGTCTTTTTTCTTGTCAACTCACGTAACAGACTTACCACGATAACGATGTAGTTATAGACTGACCTAATGGAAAAACATACTCAGAAAATCTTAAAAAGGTAAAGAAAGGCGCGCCAAGTATTCGCGTTCCCTTGAAAAATCTACCCTATAGAATCCAGTCTCCCAGAAAGCATCAATCATTTGAAAAAACCAAGTTAAGGTATTAGGGCAAACAAATCCGTTGAAATCATTAGAAAACGCCAAGCGCAAAAATTTTATCATCTACCAAAACATTGTAAATATTGTAATCTCAACAAATATCACTTTTAATCTTATTTCTGCCGCTACAGTGTATCTCTCATTAAAAATATTTTTGACACAACCTACACATGCTCCACGAAAATCATATTTTACCGTACGAAATGCGCCTTCATCTTTATGACAAGAAATTAACTAATAGAACTCATTACGTATACTACTGTTAATAGCTTTCTTGACTAACAAATATTTGGTGGGTCCTTTTGTAATGAAATTCAATTGTTATAGATACAGGGTTATTACAGAAGATGTAGACACTTTTAATATTTTATAAAGACGAAACTATTATAGGTATAAACAAAGAGATATTTTACGTGGTTTTATGGTCAATGTCTTTAAGTTTATATTAATCGGTTATAGACGCTCTGTAGGTGCATTGAGGTTGCAAATATCAATGCGACAGTTCACTTCGACAGAAATTGGCGACTCGTTGCTCTGTTCGTTACCCGCCGACTATAGGAGACTGACCCGTGGGGGAAAAGTAATTCGTCGCCCTTAACTGTCATTACTGTTACAAGAGGATTGTGTTGTCATTATTATGACTGAACTTCTTTACAAAAAGGCTCAACATACAGTTTTTAATCAAGAAAACTAATAACTGTAGCATATTCATTGAGTTCTGTAAGTTAATTTCTTATCATAAAAATGAAAGCGAACTTCACAGGGTGAAGTTTGATTTATAAAGTTCCGTAACATATTCCTGAATGAAAAAAGGGTCCAATATTGCTAGTTATTAAAAGAACAGGAATAGAAGAGTTGCAAAGTACGCAGTTGTCGATCACTTATAAATTTCATAAATGGCTGCAAAATAAGTACATTTTTCTTTTTTGTTATGTGTAAATGAATTAAGCATTGATTGGAGTTAAAGTAATACATATGCTAAAACGTTGAAAGTATACGACAGTTTTACAACGGAAAATTGATTATTATTGCCATGAAAGCAATACATAATTGGTTTAATATTACTATTCTCTTTAAGCCTGTACACAAGTAGGAAGGAGAACGGCTCTTATTCTTTACCGGGGCCCGCACACGGTAATTAATTTCATCAGTATCGAAAATTAGCGACGACATTATTGACCGTTTACAGTCAGTATTAAAGAAATATACATTAAATATTGATGAAATTTTGATTTTTAAGAACGAAGCATCGAGTACTAGTAATCTGCCGCACCAGGTACCCCTCGCATAATGTATGGTTGTGTCTGCTTATGCTTGGGTGATCGTAAGGGTCATAACTTTAGTGCGGGGTTTCTGTTCATTCAACGTGATCGAAGCATATTGTTTAACAATTGTCGTACCTGTATGCTATGAGAAAAATGGTTTTTTTGATAAGTTTGGTTCGATAAGAAGCATTTAACAAATGACGATAAACGTCTTTGAAATTAAGAGGTAAGACTAAGAATGTTTACAGTTTATATTTCCATTTTCATTTCCCAAGAGAACAGTGTAGTTTTGACCCATACTTTTTATATTTTGTATCCACATGACCAGTTTGACACAATGCAATAAAAAGAATTTGATTCTGAGTTTCAAGGTAAACGTCACCTCTGGAAGAATTTATTTTAACCGATTTTCATCAATCCAGAGATATAAAATCCGCCTCATGGCTGCGATAAAACATTTTGTGGTGAACCTGTCTATGTGATACTTTCTCATCGATTTGAACGGGCTTGAAATATGTTATTCAGGACGACAGTTTGAACAACTTTTGATGTAAAGACATTTTCGACGATTGGCCGAAAACTAAAGTTTTCGAGTAATTTTGTGATGATACATGTTAGCGTCAACGTATTTTTAAGAAAGTTTGAGACGGAGGGCCGAACGACGATAGGCCTTTAAGTAATTTGTGATAGGGTCTTAGCCTGCATGTAGTTGAATAGGGGTGCAGGAGACTAAACAGTTCTGTTGGCGACCGATGGCTGACGGCTAAGTTGGGCTTCCCAGTTATCGAGTGTCGTGTGACTGGAAGAAGAGTGTTTATAGAAGGCAAGTGGCTCGACGCCGTATTGCCAAAGAATAAGAATATTGTTCCTAAAGGATCTGGCCACGGAGTGGGGAAGGCTATGCCTTTTGGTAAGAGGACTGTGATGAACCCCACGGCACTTACCCCAGAACCTTGTGCAAGGAACGGGCTTTCGGGTATTTTTCTAACATACAGCAAAAGAGCCACTTCACCAGAAACACAATTTTGAGTTAATTACTCTGTTGTGACGTAAATATAATAGGGAGTAAGAAAAACATTAGTAGTAGTAGTAATCGATGTATAGTTAACTTTTCGGCGCAACGAATTCAATATAGATAGGAAAACTTCTAGTAAAAGGCGAAACAGTGGTGAAACATCCATGGAATGCGTTACTAAAATATAAAGCATCCTTTAGACAGCTGAAGTTGTAATGACCGAAATCAATATAAGAATCCTTCAAAACTGCGGAATACCAATCCTTACAATTAGTATGTTTTAAATTACACGTCACTGTTTCGTTTTTTACTAAAGATTTCCGTAAAAGGAAGGAGTTGGTAAGCCGCATGTCAGAACGCAGCCGGCGCAGCAGACACATACTGACGCATACACTGTTACAGATAAGTATAATGCCTCTTGGAAATATAATGACTTCGTAAAAGTTGTAGGGTTTTTCACGCCTCTGACAATGAGGGTTTCGGTGGTTGGTAATACGTCCCAGAACGGCGAGGGAATGGCACTAGCCCTTTGGAATTCTAAAGTACGCTGTTCAAATAAGAACTTGGGAGCCTTGTGGAGGCTAAAAAAGTACACGTGGTTACATAAGATACAGCTCTGAACCAAGTAACAGAGGACACATTTAGCGGTTTGTATCCGCAAGGGTATTGCACAATACGCTATTTAAATAGGTCTCGTCTAAAACACTACATACTTCCGAGAGGTGTACTATACGTATCAGCAAAATTGAATGTAGCAACAATTTTCACATAAATTTCTTCACGATTTTACTGCACCTCAGCAACAAAATTATTAATTCGGTTAATTCATCGCATGTACTTATTTCTCTACTGCACACTTTTTATTTCTGTTGCTGGTTCATGCTAATCATGAAGAAATTTACGGTGCAAAAAAGTTCATATTAAATCAATGTCAAACTTGCATCGAAATAGGAGACGATCATTTTGAAAGCATATAAAAATTGTTACCGATATTCACACGTTACGGAATGACTTGCATGTTTTTGTCTGTAACTTTATAGTAAATCATTTACAAGCAAACTTCATATAACATATTTGTCTTATTTTTATTTGTAAATTATGTTTCTAAAATACTGTCGTTAAAATATGGAATACCTTGTATCAAGGAAAAGTTAATCAAAATTGTAATATGTGAGAAGGCCGCGAAGTCTCCACTCGCAAACTCCCCAAAGACAATTAGTCACCGTCGTGGCCGCGAGGCGGCACTGCGAAATTGAATTCTCGCGAGACAATTCGTGACACCGCGACCATATAAAGCGCCGCGAGAGCACCGAACGAGGAGAACGTTCTAGCCGCCGTAGCAAACACATTGCGAACAATTAGTGCGCAATAGCTGAATTTCCGTCTCTTTATTTTTATACGTAACACTATCACCTCCACTGGGCTCGTTGAGGTGATATATACCGCTCAACAACGCAATACCCGTTTAACACGTTGACTGCCGCGTCACCCGTATTCGGGTGTGACAGTCAAGTTTCGGATCGGGCCGCGTCACCCGTATTGGGATGACGCTTATTTGACTACTTGCGCAGATCATTCGTATGTGTTTGGAAAGATATTTCGCAGAATAAGTAACAAATCTATTGAATATTATTTAATATAAACTATATTTATAAATATGAATTTAATTGAAAATGGTTTATTAAGAAAATTATGGAGAATGCCAAGCTTTGAAACATTCTATACAAAGCTGGGGTTGGTTGGGACAACTTGGACAATAAGTTGTTGTTTTCTTTACATTATCTCGTGTTCTTGATCTGCCCATTTGACGACTTTTATCTGCATAACACTGTTTGCATGCGCGTCTAATGCTTCCTCCGGAATCACTTTTTCGAACGGCGATATGGTGCTGTCTTCGACGAGAACATGGACTTGTTGTGCTATCAGACAACCCAAATAATTTTGAAGCTAATATTTCCCTAAATCTTCTAATATTTACATCTTTCTTCGTTGCAGTTTTGTAAACCGTCAAGGCGTTTACAACAGAAATTCCCAGAAGCAATTGAATGCCAAGCTTTCGGTACCACTTGATTCCTTTTCTAATTGTAGTGGCATAGGAAACCATTTGGTCGGAATAATCTATGCCACACTTTCCTGTATTATATTCGACAACAGCTAGTGGTTTGAGTGTTGCAGGTATCTGTTCACTTGGAGAAATAGTCCGAATGCTACGATTTTTTTTCGCAATTGGGACCATGATAGGAGCGTGTTTTGTGGATAAAATTCTTACGTCCCTTGTATCTCTCCATTTGAGTACCACAACCCCGTTATCATCTTCTTTGGATACCATCTCTCCTTTTCTCAGTTTGCAATGAAGAATATCTTTTGGAAGGAATTTTTTGTTATTCCTAAGTGTTCCCACGACATGGGTTTTGCGGTTTAGGCATGATATTGCTAACTCATAACTGGTGTAAAAATTATCAATATACAATGTGCGTCCTTGGTGGAAAAGTTTTTCTGCAAGCTCAAGACATACATTATGTGCCAATCCCGTTTCTCTAATACCATCAGCCGATTTACCAGAGTAAATTTTCATCGCCCATGTATACCCCGTGTCTGAGCATAATTTAAATAATTTGATTCCGTACTTGTGCGCTTTGTTTGGTATATATTGTCTGAAAATGAGTCTTCCGCGCCATGGAATCAACGTTTCATCAATAACAATATGTTCTCCAGGCGTGAATATTTCCTGATACTTTCCCTCCAGTTTGTCGAAAAGTGGACGTATTTTTCCAAGTCGATCGTTACGGGCAATGGACTCATTATTGGCAAAATGAAAGTTACTCAATAGTAACTCAAATCTATTTCGTGACATTATAGTACGCGGTAATTGAAAATTATATAGTGGGCTTTTCGACCAATAATTGGCAATGGGGTTTACTTTTACAACTCCCATATATAAAATCAGTCCCAAGAATTTTTTTATTTCTTCGGGATTAGTGGGTTTCCACTTATGCATCCGTGAACACGGTGGTAGGTCAGATTTATTTAGCTTTTGTTCCGCGTATCTATTTGTTTCTGATACCAGTAAGTCTATTATTTCGTCATCGACGAACAGCGCAAACACATCATATGGATGAACATCACCTGGTAATTGTCTAATGAGGCCGCCCGTCTCGGAAAAAGAAAATGACTTCCGCCGACCACTAAATTCATTCCATTCGCCAAATTGAATTGTATTTTCCTCGGTATCATCAGTCCTCCTGTCTTCATCAATGATCAATTCTTGTAAAATCTCATCAATGGAATCTTCATTACACTCAGTATCACTACCATTGCACTCATCAATATCCGAATCGGAATCAGATGATGCAATTCTATTTTCATTTCTATTTCTAGGAAATCTGATTTCTTCCTCATCGCTGCTATTTGAATTCGTGTAAACCTCGTAAGAGCTTTCTTGTTCACTGCAATTTGACTCTCGAACAAATAAGTTTTCCCTTTTCCTTTTCGACATTTCAACGAATTATTAGGGTAGAGATTTTCAGTTATACCGCTCGTTACTCGGCAAAGAGTCAAACTGATCCTATACAATACCGAAATAAGAAACAAGTGCGAAGTAGCGAAAATAAATGACCGAGCATCATACCATGCAAACAAACGGGGTGGGGAGCTGTTCTCGGGACAATAAACGATTCGCATTTTTTTAAATATCGGAATACGCTCCGTATAGCGGTACGCGTGGCCTGACGGGGATTTCACTGTAAACGCGCGTGGCAGTCAACGTGTTAATCGCCGACCCTAACGGGAGAACAATTTCCGCGTTGACCATCCCTAATTCTTCGTAATACTATGTCCACATCCTGGAAGACGTTCTTCTTCCGAGTATGCACGCACTGTTTCCTGCAGATGAAGTGCCGATCATTTGCCTGGTGCAGGACAACCGTGCGGTGCACACATCTTACATTGTGCAGCAATGGTTCGCCCAGAATCTAGAGGTGCATCTTCTCAATTGGCCGGCAGAGTCTCCGGACCTCAACTTAATAGAGAACGTATGGGCGGAAATGGAGAGACGGTGGACTCCCGGGCAAGAGAGGACGGAGAGTATCTCAGGTTGCACACGCTCAAACCGTGTGGGAAGATTTGAGGAGAAGGCCGGAATATTTTGCCACACTCCAGCGATCCATTCCTGATCGATTATCGTCAGTAATCGACTATAGGGGGTTTTGGACTAGTTCTTAACACGTTGCGTGCGGGGGTAAGAAAATGGTCGAAAAAGTTTTGTCCGATCGTATGCTAGCGCGCCGCGGTAGCACCCTGCTGTGCAGTCGGAGCCTTCCCTTCTCTGGCACTTGTGAATACCTTTGCAACACGTTTAGGAACGAAAGGGCCACTAGTCGATCAGAATACTCCAAAAAATTTACATCTCAATATTTTCTCCATGAAATCGAGTCCACTATAACCGCGGTCTTTGCGGAAATTATGGGAATATTGATAAAAAACGAATTGGTAATAGAAACAATATTTATAATAATCAATTTACAACAAAATTTATTATATAATATTTGCAATATTAAATATATAATAAAATGTCAACAGTACATTTACGATGGAAAATGTGTATCAAAATATTAACAGTAAATTTACAACAAGCATTTAAGAATGTTCAATGCACAGTAAAAAATTTGTAACAAAATATAAACAATAAATTTTACAAATAAGGTACAATAATCAACAGAGTGTCAATCGTAATTATGTAGCTAGCACAAGCGCACTGATTCCAAAGCCCCACTCCTCGTGTGGTCGATGATCATCAGTTTTTATTTCGTGATCGGTGATTGGCACCTCGAGGTGCTCTTATGCCCTTCATGCATAGTACGCGCAGAAACATTCCGGACATAGACCAATGGTCTAGTGGGCAACTCTGGCAGATATATTTAGTGCTTTTCTTGCACTGCCTGCAGGTTTTTCGTACATGCGTCCTCCCATTAGCCGTGGTGGGTTGAAAAAGGGAAGGGAAATGGGAATTAGAGGCAATGGGTAGTGGTTGGGAAGGTTTGTTGCGATAATCTGTCCGCATTAGTGTCCTAATAGTGTCGAGTCGAAAGTCATATAATGTCCGTCTAGTTTCATTGTCAGTCGTGTAGTCTTTGTACAGTAAGTAACTGTTTATGAGCAGCATTTGGAAGACATGAATTGAAAGTTTCTTATACCACTTCAGGGTTTTGCGTTCGCATGGGTAATAAGCGAGAAGTTAATCCATGCGGTCGATGCCACTCATACCTTCGTTATATTTGACTACCATTAATGGCTTACGAGAAACAACGCCTCAACGGTTAGCAGCATCGATCATGGATCCCTGATGTTCTGATGAAATCATCAGAACTTCTCGCTTATCCTTCCATTTCAAAACGCAAATCCCATCAGTGGTATATGGACTCACAGCTTCATATTTTCCCAAAGCTGCTCTCGTTACGTCCGTCGGGTTGTGTCGTCTATTTTTTTGTAACGTCCCTATTGTATATGTCTTTTGAATTAATAGGTTACGTGTGAGCAGTAAACTATTATAAAAATTGTCTATGTATATGGAGTGTCCCAATCCAGTCCGTTCGTCTAGTAATTAATGCACAACTTTGTCCGCGTGGTTTTTCCCACCAATGTCTTGGGCATTTGATCCGGAGTACAGTATCAATTTTAGAGCCAGGCCGCATGGTTTCGCCAACACATACAACTTCATGTCATATTTATGGCGCTTTGTTTGTATGTATTGGCGGAACGAAAGTCGACCTCTCCATAGAATCATGGATTCATCTATGGAGAGGTCACGGCCTGGCCTAAAAACTGTGGTTATTCTATTGTTAAAATATATCAAAACAGGTCGTATTTTGTACAGTCTGTCTGTCGGTGGCGGTTGGTCGTCTGTAGGGTTACGTTCAAAATGTAAGCACTGTAATATCAATAAAAATCTGTCTCGCGTCATTGCCTGTTCAAAAATTGGTATGTGTAACAGTCTGTCTTTTGTCTCCTTTTTTGACCAATGAGTCGACAAACGCGGATATTTAACGGTTCCTGCATGGAACAAAACTCCTAAAAATACGAGGAATTCCTCTCTTGTTAAAATTTTCCATTTTTTTATCCGTGCGTTTGGCGGCTCATTGGTCAATAAAAGCTGCTGTGCATATATGTTTGTTTCGTCCACTATTTTGTCAATGAAGTCGTTGGTCAAAAGTAAATGGAAAAAGTCATAGGGGGTATGTCCGTCAGGTAACTGTAGGAGTTCTCATCGGGAGGAAAATGGAAATGCAGAGGTGTTAGGAAGGGAATCTTGCCATATGAAGGACAAGGTGGCTAATTAGGGTTCGGCAGTCATGCGGTAAGGCCCAGGTATCGGACAAGTCGTTTGCTGAGACACAGAGGCCATAGCTGATACCATCTGGTCTTGTCCGGAATTCCCGCGCGCGGCTCCAAATCTTCCTTCTCCTCTTCTTCATCGTCGTCGTCATCACTATTTATTATGTTATGCTTTTTCTCTTCCTCGCTTGGTCCATCCTCCCCGCTTGATAACGGATCTATAGTTGATCGGACTCGGCTTTCTGTATGAAACCATATTCAATTAAAAATTAAACATTACATTCATTGCGCACAACAATGAGAAATTAAAGAATTTACCTTCCTCTTCATTATCTAATCTCCTTAGGATTATTGAAGGTGTAGAATATTCGTCTATAAAAAAATCTGGAATCTCTATTATCGGAAGGACTATTTGGAGGATAAATGTATTCGGATTGAGTAACACCGTTTCATTTATAAATGCAATTATTTCTTCAAATATTCATAGTTCGAAAAAAATGTTTGCAGTAAAAGTTAATATTTCGAAGGGTACATGTGTTTATAGACGCAAATCTTGTCTAAATTTATGCACCTAGAGGAATTGATGATCTTTGTTTTTTGAAACGGAAATGCATATTCTTTTTACGTAAATCACATAAAATAAGTGTACATAAAGTAAAATAAATTTCAGATAGGATTAAAAAAAAACAGTTTGTGAGATTTTTGGTACTAAAAAGTGAAAAATTTCTTAACAAAATTTCTAATATTTTTGACTATAACATTTTTCTGAATAATGAATAATAATTTGAGAAATAATTGCATTTACAAGTAAAAATGGAATGCTCTACACATACATGCATCAGTTTCCACTACAGGTATTTTTGCGAGCACCCGGTACACAGCCACGGCCAACTGGTGCTCGCGAGAAGAAGAATCGAAAATCGAAAGAGAATCGAAAGAGATCGATTACGGTGACAGCTGTCAAGCAGTCAATCGAGACTGCGATCGCGAACGAACTACATGTACGCGAAACTATCGGCCAAACGACTATGTATCCAAGTGTAAATAAAGTGTGTGCAAAGATCAAATGTCCCGTGGTGTTCCTCGAGCGACGGTGGGCCGCTGCCGGCCGACCCACCGTCGCAACAGTATGTTTTGCTAAGCGTGATTTGTCGCCGCGACTAGTTGCTGTCGCGATCAGCTGATCGCTGGTCGCGACGGCTAGACGCTAGCAGCGATTATCAATATATCGTTTTATATTATCCGTTAAGTATTTCGTTTAGATGACGATAAAATGTTAAACGGCGCATTGAAAATCGCTGCTTACGTCTGGCCACCGCGATCAGCGAACGCGGCGGAGGATCGTGATCGGATCACGCTTAGGAAAATATATCTTTAGATAACCACCGTTGATATATAACAATTGATATTTATTTGTTAAATATCGATAAATTATGAGGGATAAAACTTACCGTCAGAATCGACTACTCTTCTTTGCTGCATTTTGACGCACAATAACTACACTCTTCGATACTTTTTTCGCGACTGCCGACAACGAACTGTCAGGAAAAATTTTCGGGTACAATTCATAAAAATCGGTGGTGCCATTATGTTGTAAACATAAACAGTGCCTTCAGGAGAGGCGATGGAGAGGGAAGGTCACAAGTGGTCTCTGACCTGGCAGACCTTCTCTCTCGACGGGGCCTCTTTTCCGCCGGGTCAATACTTCTCCGGGAAAACGGGCTCAACTCGATAGATCTCTCGAGTTGCGCGTCAAACGTGTTAAAGGTTGTAGGACAAAACTCCTAACAAACAGCTCTTTTCAGAGCCACAATCAAATCGAAAAGGAATAATCTCGGTTCTTTTTAAAGAACATTTAAATATAAAACGGTTCTTTTCAGAATCATATTGATACATAGGAGAAAGAACAATTAAACATTAAACACACTTTAGTATTAATAAACAAAAGGGGACATACCCTAATGTTATTTCCTTTCATTCCTACTCCTTTCTCCTTACAAATAAGTAAACAATTAAAAAGACAGCATTTTGTAGAAGCTTATAGAAATAAAATTACGACTTAGCATTAAGTAACTGGACAAAGATAGGACGGAGAATGTACTTAAAAAAAGAGGAAAGAAGTAAAAAGAAATTAGAAATAAAAAATAAATATCTCACACTTAGCGTGGCGAAGAAAGGAGTATCGCATTCGTTTCTGTGCTAGTTTCGCGTCAGTTACCGGTACAGGAATGACAGAGAGTGCCGTGATTAACCCTTTGCACTCGAAGTTTATTTTGAGTCATATTACCAGCAACTCGAAGCCATTTGAGTGAAAAGATCATATTCACATGTAAGTTCATGATATACGCATTGAAAGAAAAGTCATCGTTGTATGTTATTATTTTTTTTAATTGTTTATGGATACAAATGTTAGGATATATAAAAAAAATTATAAAATTATTACATTTTGTAATTTTCCAAAGTGTGATACCTCTCGAAGCAATTGCCAATATGTAATCTTGGCTTCTCTAGACAGGTATCACAAAAATAATGGGTCTGCCGTCTTTCGCCTGGAATTTTTCTATTCGAACACACTACACAATCTTTCTTGGTTCCAGAACGTATAATGTGTAGGTGGTTGTTGAGCCTGCCCTCCGTATTTGGTGTATAAGTTTATTCTCGAGATGTGCTGTTTTGTCGAAAATTCCCAATCAATTGGTCCACCAACAATTTTACAAACTTCAAATGTGACATTGGTTTTTCATTATTTATTTTTTTAACAGAAGTGTAAAGTGTAAAAGAAGTCATTTGTCACCAACAACGAAACATCTTACAACTAGTTTTTACGATTTGTTCTTGTTCTTATGTTAAAAACTGAAAACTATTTGCATTGTCTCCGTAGCGGAGCCCTCGAGTTTGAAGAAAAATTTTAAATGGCTCCGCTCCGGAGCCCTCGAGTGCAAAGGGTTAACACCATCCCTATCTGCCACATGGCAGTGATCGCATGCTCTCTGTCATTCCTGTGCGCGGAACAGAGAGCATACGGTCACAGTGATGCGGTAGACAGAGATGGCGCTAAACAAGGACAGGTCTTTATGCGCGAGTGAGAGGCTCTTATGCGGCAGCGGCCTATGCAGGAGTCGGCGCGTGCAGAACGCCTTCCCTTGCTGGGAAGCCGACATGGCGAATTCGTGCGTTCACCTACCCACAATGCATATTAGCTATATCTTTTATATCGCTGCCCAATGAACGAAATCGCTTTTACGTATAATGTTTAGTCCAGCAAAATTCTATTTCAGTCAAATAAATAAAAGCTGGTGCACTTATCTCGCGTAAGCTACGGATCCCGCCAGTGATTCTCAGACATTAGGGAGCCCGGCTTCCGACGTTGCCATTTTCTGAGGGAAGCCGATTTTGTCGCCAGGTGGCCAAATGGGTGGTGTAACCGCCGTGGACCTGCAGTGCCACTACCAACTCCGATCCTGGCGATTCCCCTTCACTACGATATCGTACCAATCCGCGGATCAGCGGCTCCGACATTCGCCGACCGGGGGTTTTGGCTCCACCGCGGACCAGAGATCCACCTCACCACCGCAACTGGGGGGGGGGGGGGGGGGGGGGGCAGTGGTTCTCATCCGATCAAAACCTCCAGCAGGAGCAGCGACTCCTGCCTCGCGTTCCGTATGCCGGTTAGAGCCATTCGGCCTCTACCTCGCATTACGCCGTTCGGGAGACGTAATAAATTTTTTAGTTGTATTAACCACCGCCTGGCTTCTCTCATTCGTCTATCAGACCGGCATTCGACTGAGTCGGCACGTCCTTTCCCATCCCCTGATGATCATGTCCGACATGATCTCAAAATGTTGCTCTCAATAACATATTTCTAGTCCATTCATTTCGGTGAGGAGGTAACACATTGATAAATTGACCCGCGTTTTTACACGATGTACAATCTTTCATTGATTACTTTAATATATTTTTTTATATTAAAGATTTATTGATAATATATATAAAATACTGTCAACATAAACCTTTTATAGAGGAATTCGTCCAGCTGCCTTAAAGTGTGATCCTGTACCAGGGCCGCGAGCTTACAATGCAGATCTAGTCCTGCCTAAAGCACCAGCGTTCAGTATTGGATACAGAACAGCCGATAAAATAGTTTGTCAAAGTCCAGGTCCTAAGTATTATCCTAAAATGCATAAATTAAGACCCATGAGCTTTGGAGTTAAACATAGCGAATGTGCCCCTCCATATATTGTCGAATGCGATGATCCATGTTAAATTGAAAATACGATACACTTAATATACGACGATATTTATTCACGATTATGGTTCATCTTCAATACAAATTTGTACCACAGTTTGTACTCCCGGAAATACTAATTATTTTTAATTTTTTTGAACAGTATTGTTATATCTACAAATATACCAACCGTTGCAAATCGGATTCCCAATTTTGTCTTTATTGTTCGGTATAAACATATAATTCAGTACAGCGTTGCAGGAATGTATGTCAGAAAAGAAATCTCATTCTATGGAAATTGAATACTGGAAAATATATGAAGCTCACCACTAGAAGACTTAAAAAAGCGTAAAACTGACACTGTCGGATCGTATGTCACGTCATTTATCGTATAAGCGTCTACAGGTAATGGCCAGGGCGATACGGGGTTACACTAGCACAGGCTCATGACATATCTCCCAGTTTTGACAACGATTGATGGTATCCGGTCTATTTGGAATTCCCCCAAAAGTTTCAAAAAGGTAAAATAATGCACGCCAAGTATATGCGTCTTTTACCAAAAGAAGTCTGCAGGAACCAATCTCCAACAAAAAACCAATTTAAGATAGTAAGGCAAGTAAATCAAATGAAGTCGTTGAAAAACGTTATGTACAATAATTTAACTCTATACAAAAACTTTACCAATACTGTAGTCCTAATAAATATCACATTCTGTTCAATTTTTAACTCTAGCTTTTATATCTCCTACAAAAAATATTTTTAATGCTAGTGTAATGAACCATGCGTCGTAGTACATAAAACGTTCACAGATAGAGCGGCTTACTTGTGAACGGGGAGTAGGATTCGTGTAGCGTGCGGTTAAAAAATAAGTTTCACAGATTACGATTTCTCTTTTAAAACAAAAGAGGAAATGATTTATTAACCTAAATGTATTACACTATTAAAGTACTTGATTCTATTCTTATGATTATACAAACTTCAGTCTTTGATGAGATAGATCCTTGTTAGTTTATGAATCGACAGTTGTCGCGAGGTTCTATGTCGACGGAATATTAATTACTTATAATTTGAGCAGATGTCAGTGACGATCAGTGTCAATGCGGATCAAGGAAAGGCCAAGGAGCTCGTTAAAGCTGCCTCGGTCGGCAATCAAGGAGCTGGTCAAAGCTGCCTCGATTTGAAGGATCCAAGGAGCTGGTTAGAGTTGTCTCAGTTAGGAGTGATCTAGGAGCTAGCTAAAGCTGCCTAGACCGAAGGTACCAAGAAGCTGGTTAAAACTGCCTCGGTATGGATTTGGATGTTCGGAGAAAACTGTACTTCTGACTCTTATTATCTTAGTCCTTTTGCTGATGCTGGTGCTGCTCTATTTATACGGGAAAATTGCCCCCCTCTTTTGGGCCCAATGACTACCCTTGCTGTAGGGGTAGCGTCGTGTTGCGCCTGCGCGTGTCGGAGTCATCGCAGGATATGCGCTCTCTATTGGTTCCGGGTTTCCGGCGCATGCGTCGGCGTATAGAGAACGTTGTTTGTTGATTGGCTCGTACTGTCATCATCCGGTCGTCATCCCGTCGGCAACGTGTGTTCTATCGCATGCCATAGGATGTCGCCGTGATGACGTACTGATCCTGTGCGCACGCGTAATGGGAAACGTTCCGTTGTGTGTGCGCACGCGCGCCGCGTGTCGCTGGCGCGAGAGTTTGATTAAGGATTCGATTCAGTATTCGAGGTTAGGGTTTTCTATCACTGCCACTGTTCGAATTTAATTATCGCTTGTCATTTATTAATTATAAAAGGGAAAATGACCTGCGACATTTCCTCACCGATGAGGTTGCGGCTGGTTGTTACACTACGGTAAACATATCAAAAGAATTTTGAAACATTTCCATTTTTACAACAAATTTAAGAAATACTGCTGTTTAGTGTAGGATAATTGAGCACAAATAGTGATAAAAGTAAACTTACTATCTTGTAGAAGAACACAATAATACATAAGTACGTTTGTTTTTATTTTATTAATAACGACTTTGATGTTGTCCTTAGTATTGATGATATTGAACACATGTTATTGTTTTAGTGTGAAAATACGAAAGCACGAAACATATTATAAGAGTATTGAAGAACTGAACACGCACACACACACACACGCACATGATATACGATAGTATTTATTATTAATTAAATTATACGAGAGCACGGCGGACAACGTGTGTATTACCACGCGGTCAAACCGGAAGAGGGCCACATGAGACAAAAGCCTACCACACGTGAAGCGATGGAAAGTATAAGGGCGCAACGATCGTATTTTAGGTCCCATTTCCAACACATATGAATGAAATGAATACACAATAAACTTGTAAAGCGAAAATCCAATTATTTTTCGGAAATAAATTGAACAAAGCATTGTTGAGTGCATTGAAGTACAAGGGAATGAGTTTAAACACTTACTGAAGTACAAATAAAGCGTAAATATGTATTAAAGTATCAATACATTTATTTTAATCATCTTCTCGGCATTTATCTACAAGTTTGACCTTGAATGATCTTCTGTAGATAGTTTTCAAGTTCGTCTTAAAATAAGCTACGAAACTAGTAAAAAGTATAAGTATGGTTCCATTTGAGGAAATTGTCGCGACATTCACCTCACCTTTGCGTGTCCACCAGTGTAACGACCAACGATCTTCCCTCCCACTTCATCTATTACCCTCTCACTCCATCTATTACTCTCTCACTGCATCTATTATTCTCTCACTCTATCTACTACTCTCTCACTCTATCTATTGCTATCTCTCTCTATCTATCACCATCTCTCTTTATATTTCTATCTTTCTAATACTTATTACTATATTACTACATATTATATTATCCTAACACCAACTAATATTTTTGTACCTTATTTTTATATCATATATTATAAGTTTCAATCATATATTAACATAAAAACAGCGTATATCGTCCGATTTCATTATGATTAGAATAAGACCGCCATTAGAAAGTAAGACATTACGCATGCGCTAACTCCGACTAGCGGGTATATAAGGAGCTGCGAAAGCAGCAGGAGACACACTTCGCTCTGGCATCAGGTTCCGAACAGACGAAGATCTTGAAGGCAGCTGATATACTCGTCCAGTGAGATCGAGACCGCTCTTCTAGAGGTAGCGACCGTTTTCCAGCGATCAAGAGTATTTGATGCTCCTTTACAGGTTCAATCTGAAGTAACCTTATGACAGGTACACTACGACCATTTCTGTGAAGAGCAGTGCGGGCGACATCTTGGAGGAAGCTGATATACTAATAGATCGAGATCGCTCGAATAGGGGTAGCGACCGTTCTAACAAATAGTAGTTGATGCTCCTTTAATATAGAGTTCGTACTCGCCAGAAGCAGACGAATCGCCTGCCAACAAGCGCTAGAAGCCATTCCTAGTCGGGCACATTTCTAAGACCGCTCCTGAAGAGTCTTTTCTCGAAGGTAGCGACTGATGTAGGAAAGACAACGAAGGGCTTACGAATGCTTAGGCAATTAAGGCAAACATTATATGTTTCATGAAACCTTGAGACCGCTCTGAAGTTATAGCCACCTATAGCTTTGGCAGCGACCAGGGCGTGCGAGACAAGATCTATTGCAGACACACACACACACAATACACTTCACTTTGTACAGAGTATCCTCTACCGCGAATAGTATAAATAGTTACATAACCTAACTCTCGTCAACGACATATATATATCGTATTTCCATAACTTTCGCGTTATCGAGATAATTAATAGATAATTATAATCACGTTCAATATAACCTCACAAATAGATAATCACATATAAAATAACCTCATATCATCTTATGATTTTATGTAACCAGATTAGAGTAGTTATCATTGTTGTATTAACGTTAGGATTAGAATAAGTATTATTGAATAAATTATTGTTAAGAAAAATATAAGCCTTGGATTTTAACTCCTTAACCGCATGCCACACGGACCCCCACCTTTTCGTCCATTGGAAAGCCGCTCTTCCATGGACAACGTAGCATAGGTTTAGGGACGTTACATCAGGAAAAATAAATGTCTCATCGCATGATATTCCTTTCGATACTGAACAACTTTCATCTGAAACCTTTTTGCTTATAATCAATATTTTTGGAGATATTTGTAACTAAATTGTATATTTTATGAATTTATTTACGCTTTCTTGATTTACACAATAAATATTCCTTGTGGTTCAAAGCGTATAAAAATTATTTTGAATTTAAAAATAAACAATAATGTTTTATATTAAATACAAACACACAGGAAATAATCTTCGTTATAAATTGTTTTATTTACTTTTTACAAGCATATAAATTTGGTTTATTATGAGATTACTTTCCTCCTGTTTCTTCCCTTCTCGTATTTCTCCAGTGGTATTTAGCACTGATTAATTTTTAGAGGAAAGTCATAGCATGCGCACTTTAAATAGTTATGATAGCGGTTCTTTGTAATTTATAACATCAACAATGATATGAAGGAATTAATAGCAACTCAAAAATAAATGCATAAAACATGTACGAAATCAAACTGAGCTACAAATAGATTTAAGCGTAGTTTTTAATTTTTTACAGTTTTTATACATAAAAATATTAATATGTTAAAGTCATGTCTTTACGACATCATTGTTACATCAATCGGTATGTTTACTATGCAATCTACTCATATCGCGAATATTTTAATATAATGTTTAAATAGATTTGCTTCCATGTCCGTCATCTGGAAGTTAGACACTTGGCGTTGCCAAGATATTCTAAGACCATTCATCGACACCTTGCCTTTGTCTGACCACGCCAAGTATTTACCTTTTAAGCGGATTATCTTCAACCGTATAATGATATGTGACAATTTCAAGCCTGACACTTTGGCTTTTAACTGAGTTGAATTTCCTATAAATTCATAAAGTATACAGTTTAGTTACAAATTGAGAATAGTTTAATAGTGTACACACACGTGACATTTCAAAATTTGACAACTTACCTTATTTAACAATTGGCAGGTTATCTTATACATCGTAAAATGATGAGCAACGACTTTCACCGAAAGACCCCGAAAGTCGACGAATTAAACATGTGTTAGTTTATTTTATCTGAATGGGTGCGTGTAACACGTATACGTACATGTTAAAAACTCAGACAAATTTTCAAGGCGGAAGAAGAAAAGTAACAGTCCTGAAATTTTCGCATGGTTTCTGAAGCAGAATTACGATTTCTCTGTTATAGGTGGTCTAATTTAGTTGAAATTGATCTCATTAGAAAGTTCATATTCGGTTTAAATAACAAAAGCGCATTTAAATTTAGAGAATATTGCAAACCTGTCGAAATATCAAGGAAATAAATTTCAGGTAAGGTTAAAATGTCCGGTTTTCGGAAAAAGGACATGCGGTAGCGATCGACTCATTTATTTGGTGTGAAAATAATACGCGGCAGCGATGGTTCACGTACTTAGTGTTGAAACGCTACTGCGTCTCTTGATAATGAGGAGAACATTGCTTTTTAAATGGATGGAAGATAGGCACTTATTTACCACGAGCGTAAAACGTTCCGATATGGCTTCTCCCAAGAATTCTCATTACGGAAGAGTAACGGAATATTATATCCCTTGATATTGATTTCGCTTTAATAAGGAACCAAATAAATTCTTGAAGGTTGTAAATAACCTGGTAGCATCGAAGGAAACCATTGTGGTAGGGATAATCAATATGCTTTTCTTCTGCAGAGACATAGTACACAATTGTCCCTTTTAGAAGAAATGACAATGGCGCTTTATTAAAACTTTCGCAAATATCTTTCGCTTTCTTTAAAGGGTTTGCTTGTTTTGCATCAGTCATTGATAGCTTTTAATATTCTCTAATCGACTGCTTTGTGTTATAACCTTCTCCTTTCCATAAAATAGCAAATAACTTTGTAGGTTTCAATATTAAATCTTAGTTAACATAAATATTTTATATTATTTAAAATACAATTTCTTCTCGAATGTAAGACTATTACTCAAGAGTATATAATTAGCTAATATCTTTCTGCAATATTCCAAATGTCCTCTTGGCAATGAAACTGCAAAAAAAATCCACATTATGTGAAAATATTATTTTAACTCTAATGTCAACAACCGGGTACCTAGATAATCTTTTGTATATTCTCTTTAATGATCGACAATTTTGGCTATTAATACATGGGTTAAACATCGAAAGTTTAAATGATCTTTGTTAAACAAGAGATATACGACTACAACATATGGGTATCACATAATTTTGCAAATTTTATAGACGTAATATTTCTGCTTTCTGTTAACGTGACGTAAAAATGCAACATTCTTTTATTTAAATAATCTTATTGTAAAATTGTATGTTATTATTATCAAAATATTCTTTATACATATATTTATTTAAATCACTCTTTTGTATATGAAACAACAATTTGAAAGACAATATTGTTTCTGAATATTAATGTCAGAAATTGTATTGGATATTTTTTTTATAGTCAATCATATACACTCGCGTACGCACGCATGCACAAGACTAGTCCTTTTATTTAACAGACTTATTATTATTAAATAATTAAATATCGAAGCTGATTGTTCTTCAGGAATATTAACAGATTTTTAAAAATACTAGGAAGAGTAGATAGGTTATTCAATATATTATTGTTAAATCACTATCTTTAGGCCTGATTCATAAAGGAACACTATGATAAGCGATGGCCGTTCAAAACAAGTAGTGACTAAGTCGAGGGCTAAAATCTTTATGTCCCTACCAAGAGCAGGCGAATACAGAGTGTAACAAATATACGGTCCACTATTTTAAAGGGTGGTACGATACGCCATTTGGATTAAAAAGTGTTCTGCAACATATTAGTGCCAGACCTGTTTTCATTTTGCAGTAATAATGTCTTCAAGTTAACATCATACTTTGAAACGAAGAGTAGCTTGTGCATATTGGCGAGACAAACGCATTCAAAGAATCCGTTAAGAAGGTTGCGTTTACATGAATAAGCTCATAGACACAAGTCCTTCAATGTGACTCTTACTAGGAAACGGTCCCTGCTTACTCAGTTGCTAGGTCATCTTAAACAAGTAACTGCCGCCCATACTTCGATCTACACTTCATCTGTGTGTGTTACGTACGTTCTTTTCCACAAGTACTTCCAATCTTTAAAACTTTGTAAAATGTTAAACTGTAGGGGACACAAGAAAATGTATTAAGACTTTCTTCTTCCATTGTTCTTCCCCAATGTATACCCAAAATTACAAAATCCACCGACTATTAGTTTATCATATAGACATATTAACTTTAAAGCATTATTGCTGTAAAACGAAGACAAATTGGACATTGTCATAGCATGTTTTGTGATCCAGTTGAGGTACCCTATCACCTTCTAAATATTTCGATGTATACTTGTTACATTTTGTATATTTTTTCTTGTACATACTATATTTTTACTTTTCTTTTGTTCATGTATATATCTTAAATTTTTCGCGTAAAATAATTAGGAGACGCGCTGTCGCGTCTCCACTCCAAGTATATGAACCGTTACAGGTTCGCATCTGGCATATCTTTTTCGCGGAAACCGAGCATTCCAATCTTACCTGAAACTTATTTCATTAATATCTTGATAGGTTTGCAATATTCTCTAAGTTTAAAGACACATTTGTTGTTAAATCCGAATGATACCAATTTCATAGAAATTTCATTAAAATTGGTCCACCTATAACAGAGATATCGTAATATTGTTTCAGGGGTCAAGCGAAAATTTCAAGACTTTTATTCTTCTTCTTCCACCTTAAAAATTTGTCGGATTCTTGGACATAATGTACACATACTGACAAAAGTCAGGAAACAAAATAATCGTTCAGGAGTTACTGTATACTTTTTATCTTCTAAGATACATACGTTGGAATAAAAAATAGTATAGAAAGGTAACATTCCATCCAATTAATGCACAATAAGCTTTGTTTCGAATATGCATATATACAGACTGTAATTCATATTGAGTTAATGAAAGAAAACAAAATCTTTACGACAAAAGTTAAGAAACATGAAGATTTATAGTCTTAGACGCAATAAATGAACGTTACAATGTAATCGAACATACTCGGACGAATTTAGTCTTCTCTTTGATATCGTTGAATGAATTCAATATAGCAAGAAGACAACATTTAACTGAAACCGAGAAACAAAAAGTAGTTACAATGTTTAAAAAACGGCAGAGGAAAATTGACATTACAAAAGTGTTTGGTGTGAATCGTTGAATGTCAGCAGAGTGGTCATTTCAACACGACAATGATCCAAACCATTCTTCTAAATTAATTAAAACATTTCTCACGGAACAAAATGTTAATGTAATCAAGTGGCCTAGTCATTCTCCAGACTTGAATCCAATTGAACATTTGTGGGATTATGTTGGATGTCAACTAGGAAGTCATTCTGTTACCAATAAAACGGAGTTAGTGCAAAAAGTTACGAAAATATGGTCTGAAATTGCAGTTGAGCTTTGCCACGCAGAAGCCATGCAGTCATCAAATCCAAGGGTTATCCTACACCTTACTAGACTACCGCAAAAATTACATGCCGTTGTTTTTGTTGAAAGTGGTTATCTAGAGACATGGTAGCGTCTCGACGCCAAGTACATTAAGAAATAACACCCTGTGTATACAGGGTGTAACAAAAATGTTGCAGTTCCTTAAAAGGGGAGATTCAGGGGGTGATTTGAAACAACTTTTTCCTTAGCGAAAATGTAAGATGAGGCTTCGTTAACAAGTTATTAATGAAAAACACCGGCCAATGAGAGCGCGAGTTTGCCGCCCGAGCGACCGCGGTAGCGTTGGGTACGCGCACTAGATGCTGCGGTTGTACTCCGAACAAGAAAGTCGTCTGAAAAGCTGAAAGCGACATAATAAATAATACCGAGTCCTTTTTTTGTTTATGACTTGAAGTGAATAATTACTTAAAATCGAGGAAAAATACGTAAATATCTTATTCTCATAACGCATAAACAAAAAAGCAATACAACAAAAAATAAAGGGAGAGGAGAACAAACTTCACCTGTAGTTTGTAAACCTGTGTCACTGGGTCACTGTACCGATCCTGGTCATCGACCGTCAAAATGGTTTATGCTAGAGTAGAACTTTTTCAAGGAAGCTCCTTCTACCCTCGCATAGTTTCTCATTGTTCTGTTATGAGTTAACTTTCATTACGACACAAGATTGAGAGAGAAAAAAATCAGTATCTGTCAAGAAAACATGTGCTTTGCAGAAGTACACAACGAGCACCAACAAGCAGTTTTACAAAAGCGCTCACTCCATTCTTTTACTGCCTACGTAATCAATGCTTCGAGACACAAGACAGACACACATCGTGCCTCAGTCCAAAAAGGTCCGCGAAGAAGAGAGTCTTTTCCGTCCTCGAAGAATAAGAAAAAATTTTTTAGCACCATGTGTCGAGTTGTCGCTGCTAGGGCCAGTCTAACCACCTTAGCAGAGATCAGGGGCACGCGTTTAGGTAATTTATGGCTTTATTGCTTTGGTTTCGAAGGAGACATGATCTCGGAGTGTCCCGACAAGGAAGGTCTGAGGTGCTTAAACTACGTGGGGGTACAAGGAGCTTCTTTGGAAAAATTCTAATCTAGCACAAACCATTTCGACGGTCGATGACCAGGATCGGTACAGTGACCCAGTGACACAGATTTACAAACTACAGATGAATTGCATTTAATTCATTAATGATTATTATTTTTTAAATCTAACGCAGACTACTTTCAACGTTTCTATCTTCAACGTTAATTCTCCAATTCTCCGTTCATTTCTTTTGTTGCATTGCTTTGTCGTTTATACGTTATGCAAATATTTTCATATTAATGCTATTTCCTTCGACGCCTGCCGACTTTCTTGTTCGGAGTACAACCGTAGCGCCCAGCGCGTACCCAACGCTACCGCGGTCGCTCGGGCGGCAAACTCGTGCTCTCATTGGCCGGTGTTTTTAGTTAATAACTCGTTAACGAAGCCTCATCTTACATTTTCGCTAAGGAAAAAGTTGTTTCAAATCACCCCCTGAATCACCCCTTTTAAGGATCTGCAACATTTTTGTTACACCCTGTATACATACATATATATATGTCGTTCTCGTGTACCTTTACTCGAGAATCGGCTATTCCAACCTTAACTAAAACTTATTTCATTAGTATCTCGTCGTGCGGACAATATTTTCTAAATTTAAAAGCATTTCTCTGATGTAAACCACATCTGAGCTTTCGAATAAGATCAAATTTAATAAAATTGGTCAACGTATGACAGGAATATCATAATATCATCTCATGGATCAGTCGGAAATTGTACGATGTTTCTTCTGATTCTTCTTATTCAGGCAAAGTTTCGTCAACATAATACGTATACGTACGCGTTATACGTACATATTCAGCCAAAAGGAACTAACACATGTTTCGTTCGTCATCTCTCGGGATCATTTGAGAGGGCTCGGCGGCCATCATTGGAAAGAGAATCTGCTAAGTATCGAATGATATTTCGGACGCACCGGCATGGAGGTTATCTGTAGTAGAAGGTTACGGAGAACGGAGAAGCATCTTCATTCGCACAAGTTTCTGAAAATTTGTGCCATACTTGTGCGAAATATGTTGTAACGAATTGCAGACAGAATTCTCATTTAAAACATTATCATTTTATTGTTTTAACTGCTTTCAGTTTGTAACTAACTAGTTGATAAGTTTCTCTTCTGTAATGGAACAGAAATTTCAAATATTGATATAATAAATATTTGAAGAAAAATTACGATGGAAATGTATGTACTATTATCAGTATAAACTATGTGGTACATCTTGCACTGCCCAAAATATTAAAAAAATCATTTGAATTTCAAGACATAATAAAACATAATTTCACAGGATGGATAAATCTGACAGATCCTCCAATAATTGTGACAGTTCAAATTCAAACATAATGGAGAAAGTCAATATAACTGCTTCCAAACAAATTCTTATTGCATAATTACTTTTGTTCGATCACAATAGCAGTGGAACAACGAAAGTGGAAAATTTCTACATCAAAGCAATACCTACTACTAAAATACAAATGGGAGATCACTGTTATAAACTTAAGGCAGCGACTTTCCACCATGATAAAAGTATTGCCGATGGTCATTGCACGAGTATAGTAAGGGGTAAGGACAGAACGTGGGTATCCGTTGATGATCTACGAGTAGAAAAGCATGCTTGGCCATTAAATGATAAAAATGCATACATATTTTACTTCGGAAGGTGTTAATTGTGGTTGTTATTACAAACCTACGGATGTTTATGCACGATAAATATGCAAAATGCTTTTTGCATATTTTATCGTATAAAGTATAATATTAAGAATTATCTGAAGTCATTTCCTATACAAATTATCTTTGTTTACTAACAAAATACTAACAAAACCTAACAAAAAAATTCAAAAGAGTAAAAACATTACACCAAGTACATAAAAAAGTCGGTACTGTGTCACAAAAAGATGTGAGATCGAAATGAGCTGCAGGTACATAAAGGTGCTATCCAGCAATGCGTAAAGGCGACACCATGTAACGTAGTGTAAGATTCGGTGCTTTTCAACTACGCTTAAGGGCTTAGCATCAGATATGTCAGGGCGGTGACATTACCGACAAAATTAGGCAAAAACAGAGCTTTACGCGCTGACGCTTTACGTCTTTATATTGAAAGATTTTAAGATAGAAAAGGACTCATTCGATAGAGGAAGGTTCAATCTAGTCCGCTCTGTTGGGTGTGCATATGCAAATAATAACGCACGTTCTCCCGCTGGAGTCGACTAGGCTGCCAGCGACGATGCGTCCGCCGCGGCAGTGCGACCCGACACAGCGTCAACTTTCGGCAATTTTCACAGGGTCAATTTTAAAATGTTCATCTTTTTGAAAGTTTGTCCAACAAGGGGAAGGATCAAACTATATTCTCCTTTTTTGCAGATTTATGGTGGTGATAAGGTTGTGACTAATGATTGTTAGACAAAATGTTTTGTACGACAAAAAGTACTATTTATTTAAGCAAACAGATCCGACGACTCGGAGAGAATACTAACACGTCGTGTTCTCTTTTTTTGGAAAAACGTATCTTTTCTCTACGTTCTTTGCTTTTATAACACTGGTACATCTTCTTTCCCACCCTGATTGGCTAACCCCACTCATAGAGTATTTCCAATCAGGGTTGGTCGTTTTCTCAAAACACCGCCCTCAGTTTCACTGTCTTCAGGACAGCTGGTTTATCGGTGGGGGTGTCTCCGCCGTGTAACTTTTCTTCGCCACGGGATTTCCTTCAGGCAACTCGTTCGAGGCCCACTTAGTCAAAAGACGATGGGACCCTGCTGAGTGCCCTCTGGAAACCCCTAATTTATGACGCCCGCAGATTGCTATTGAGGACATCTTGACAAACTCTACTGGAACATACTTAAAAGAAACTCTGGGAATGTTTACTCAAAAATAGCTTCGTCGAAGAGAGAGTCATAAATTCCGTTAGTCGTTTGCACGCTAGATAATTTACCTTTTTGGGCGTACGGCACGTCGCTATAGATTTTTAAAATCGCGCATCATCTTACAAACCTGCATTTGTTTAAAATAATTGCAAAAAAACACTTAACTTCAAACAGCTGTAAAATCGACAATTTTCAAAATTTTGAAAAATCCTTTGAGGTACGTTTAAATATCGTTAAAGACTACAACATATTCAAATTTGAGCAAATTACAAGAACTTGCTCCGAAATGTGCCCGATTTCGCGTGGAATGACCCAATAATCACATTTTGAAGTACGTGTTTGATTGTTCGTTACTTATTTGCGGAAAAAGTATTATTAGTGAACGTCTACAACATAACCAGAGTTTACACTCAAAATATTTCGCGAGTGACTTGTACTGCTCAATGCCGCTTGCTGGTGACTTGGACATAATAGCATTTTAGAAACGTGAGAGTAAGATTTGACATTTGCCTTCTCTCTCGTGTTTCTGAAGATATCCGTAGTGATCCGAGGGTCCGAATTCACGTACGTACGGCTCGTCCAGTAGTGTGTATAGTGGAGGGGAAATCAAAGTGTGGCTCCATCTCGCATTTATTAGGCAGCCACATGTCTGTAGGTAATATCATTTCTGTAAAGAAAACTATAACACCAGATACCGACCAAGCAATCTCGAAAAGTCACGTGACTACCCTAGGCCCTTAGATGACACAACTATGCACAGCTAAAATGCTGTGTTGAACTTGGCGTGGACAATATATTTATATACCGGGTGTCCTAGAATAAGCGTAGGGTCCGGAAAGGGATGATTCCTGGGGTAATTCTAAGCAACTTTCTTTTAGCAAAAATTTCCTCCGGGCCTTCGTTAATAAATTATTGACGAAAAACGCCGGCCAACATTCCTTCGTTTATGTTGGTTATCGCGGCATGAATTCTCGTGAGCAGATCCTCTTGCGATGTCATCGGATGCCTGTACACCTCATTTTGAAATGATTTGAAATTAAATAAAACATAAGAAAAAGAGACATTTTGTTTATATATTACAGCTATAATTAAACTATCTTGAGGTAACCCCACAAAAAAAAAAAAATTCAAAGGATTAATATCAGATGATATCAGAGGAAAAGTTCAACTTGGAAAATACTATCTACGCTAGGTGGTCTACCATGGAAAAGGGGGATCTTATATTACTTTTCGCGCGAAGCGCGCCACGGAAGAAAGAGTAACGAGGTACGCATTTTCGTTAGGAAACCGAAGGCATAGATTTCAAAGGTAAAGTTTGTCACACCTCTCTCCATGGCGCGCTTCGCGCGCAAAGTAATATAACATCCCCCTTTTCCATGGCAGACCACCTAGCGTAGATAGTATTTTCCAAGTTGAACTTTGCGTCTATGTCAGGGGGGGGCTCTGCCCCCAGGCCCCCGGTGTGAGTGGGGGTTGTACCCCCACACCCCGCTTAGAAGATCACGACATAAAAGGATGTACTATTTAAATTGAGATAAATGTTGGATTTTGTGCGTTTCTACGTTAAAGTGTATGGTGGCCCTGAAAAGGACCGTTTTGTGTAACATATTAATTCATTTCTTGGCTACTGCTTTCCTTGCTGGGTTCTCCAATTTCCTCTGTCATCGGTGGATGTAATTCAGCTATTAATTGAAAGAAATTTGAGATTCTGTCCTTGTGCGGAAAAATTCTTTTAAAAATATATTCTGCAATGTATCCCTCCATATGATAATCACGCGCTTCGTATCACGGAATGCTGCTACGAACGTCTCGCCATAAACGTTCTATATTTTGTGTATGCGCTCCTAAAGGTATTTTTTAAATATATTGTATTTATTATTAATAATTAGAATACTAATTAATCCGTTTTGTGGGCCCACATGAAAAATATACCTGTCTCCGGATTCACGAAATTTAGGCTGTGGTTCACCGTTAAATGTTAGAAGTTGTTCTTTTCCAAACATTTATACGTTCCGGGTAAAATCCATTTCTTTATTACGTCTAGTAATGTTTCTTGGCTTCTGTTAGGAACAGGAACCAAAAACCATTTTTTGGAGTCTCTTTCGGTTCCTCCAAAAATCCAATTGCATATCTACAATAGTTTTATCGCATAAATTTAGTTCGTTCTTAAAAAATTATTGACGGGGTGGCTTCATCAATAAAAAGTATGCAATAAAGCGACATACAGTTTCTATGTTTAAATGGGAATTGCCGAACCACGTATCCTTTCGGACACTCAAATAAAAATTACATTGTATTTTCATACGTTTCATGTGGGCATTTGTTATATATCCGGTTTTCCTGCATGAAAATATTAACTTCTCACAGTTCAGAAGTAATTCATTTCCACATTTCTTGCATACGACTCTTGCACGCAATACCCCATGAAATGCCAAGAAATCAATTAATATGTTACGATCTTTAAGAATGTCTTTAAAATCGCGTGTTACGGGCGCAGTCCGTAACTCCGTTCGTTCGTATTGCTTCTCTTACGAACAGAATTCGTAACTCCGTCCGTCACATAAACAATCACCCCACAGGTTAGTCATGGGAGGTATTTTTATAGAGAAAAATATACTTCTATGCGTTCTAACGTCTAGTCCGAGCCACTACTCTGTCTGTGAATTAAATGTGCCGAGACAGTGCGAAATGGTAGTGTGGTCGCGATAACAGAGCGGCTGTGAAAAGGAAGCTCGGCCACGATGCGCGAGTATATCTAAACTTCTATTAATGAAATATCCAAGGAGGATAAAGGTAAATGGGTTAGGAAACCATCTAGTCCCATACGGGCCCCGCTGTGCGTGATCGATTTTCCCGAGAGGTGGAGGCTTATGCTAATACTGCATTTGGAAAGGTGAAGTAATCAGCACAAAGTATATATGAAGACAAAAGGAAAAAAAAAAATAAATATATTATAGTCTCTGAGATTGTAACAAGTTGTTGTTGAATTAACAACAAGATTAACAACAGATAATCGTATGCATAAACAAAGAAAATTGAAGAGGAAAGAATTGAAATGCACCACGGTGAATGAGCACACAACCGTAAAATAATTATAATAAGTATTATATAATATAATAAGATATTAATTACAATTATATGACGTTAATAAATGCACGCATCGTATAAAAGAAAGAAAAGAAAATATTCACATATGTGATCGCAACCGAGATATTAAACCGTGCTGTGTACGTGGACTATCCCGCGCCAAGGTGGCCGTAAGGACACCAAGGTAAATCCACGATATCGACTGGCGATATCGATGTCCCTCAAACCATGTGGCGAAACAAAAGGCGATAATTCATGTACAACAATGAGAAATCAATATATAATCAATACACAAAGAATATGAAACAATTCCAGACAATTATATATATAAATCAAAATCAGACAATATTCAAAAGACTCACGCAGTTGAAGAAATCAACGTAATCAATCCTTTTCCAGATAACAAATCCAATAATAAGCCAAATCAAGTCCTTAAGGTGTGCCAGTTCGGTTGTAAGATGCAGTACGATACAATGTAGCTATGAATGATGATAATACTGTAAAGAAAAAGAGAGCACACGCGGAATGGTTAGAGAATTGAATTTTATATCGAACTATGATTTTCTGAACGAATTGCCGAATTTTACGTGGGCGACTGAGTCCATTCACTCCCGTGAATCTACGCTCGAAACAATTAATAATTGAGAAAAGAACAAAAAAGATAGAGGGAAAGAAAGAAATAGAATATAATTAAACCCACGGTCTCCCATCACGCACCTCGCGACTTGTCGACGAAGAGTGATCGATCACGGAAATCAGGATAGGCAGGATCCTTCGAGGATCACCAATACAGTGATCTTCTGCCGTATCCGTGAGAGGTCCTGACGAATCAGGTGAGGCAGCGTGCGGGAGCCGTCGCGCGATATGTCAACTCGCATTTCGATATATCGCGTGTGCTCTATTTCCGGTTTTCTTCACAATTCACAGGTTCATCAATATTTTGCGCAATGCTACACATGAACAACATCCTCTATTACTCCTTACAATTAACGACGGTCAATAATTATTAAACTTGTTGTAATAATTTACACAAGTTTTTCACACTTTCGCGGGAAACGCTCGGCGTTTTTTTCACATTACAAAGTTTTCCGCGATTACTCGCAACCGTCCCAATTCATGCAAGATACAGGTGCATTGGAACCCTATGAACAATTTGCAATTAGCTCCAACAGGCATCACGGACAACAAGATGCTTGACTTGCGACAGAAGGTGTTGACCACACTCTCGGTGCACACTCATTCAAGCGCATGAGAACCCGCAATTCCAAACATCGTAATGTAACGATAGTTGTTACGGCTAAGGTGTTCATGCTCACCTTCTCGAGGCTTCAGAAGAACACACACACGCACACATACATCCTCACAACTCTCACACATTCACATACACTCGCGTCGCCGACTTTCGACGACGATTCCAAGGAGAGCGTATAATACAATCACAACAATTATAATTTAGAATTTTGAACGTCAAAGGCCAGAATGTGCCAGACTAGGAAATTCCATAATGACAAAGCATTGTCGTGACACACCCCGGCCGACGTAATGGCCGAAAGTCAAAAATCCGAAAAATTTCCTGTTCGGAACGTAACACGCGCAACGATAGTGTAGTAGCCATGGTAGCCATTGTTGCTAATAATGTAAAAAGAATGTGGGAAATTCAAGATTTCTATACACGCATGCGCGTCTCATAAACCCATATCAGAGGTGCATGCGCACAACTGCCGTTCCGCCAACACCGTATGACTAATACAGAGGTACCCGTAACCATCATTTTCATATATATAAAAATTTTTATCTCGAAAACGAAAAAAGAGCGACAATTATTTCATTTATATGAATTAATCTACGTATCAAAATGCACCATACAAAAAAGTTTCAAAGAAATCAGTGAGGAGTAAGTAATTGTCAATAATTACCGAAATAAGTATTTTTATACAGTTTTCAATGCTTTGACACACAGTAAAATAACGTACAATCTGTAGGAACTACGAAAACATTACTTTTTTTGTTTTACTATGGTATTACTTTACTAAATTGACATTTTTAAATACTTTTTCCTCGTTTTTTATTTTTTACAACTTGAATAATTAATTTAAAAATCGGAAAAAATTGTATAATTTGTGTCGCGATAGCTAACATGTTCCTGATTTTTTTATAATTTTCCGTGTAATAGATTAAGAGAAATTGAGCAATAACGTAGACATCTTGAGTTTCTTGTACAGGATTCGAGCACAGCAAGTAGTGAACGCTACGCGTAGCTTGTGCCCTGTCACTGCACAGCCGTCCGTCCGCTATAGGCGCTCTCTGATTGGTCGATGTTTTTCATTAATAACTCGTTAACAAAGCTTCAGAGAACATTTTTGCAAAGGAAAAGGGTGTTTAGAATCATCCCAGGAATCTCCCATTTTCGGCTCCGCCAGCTTATCTGGGACACCCTGTATACACAGTGTTGGGAACTATCTAATCTTACGTTTGACTCACGGAAGAGTCCCATTCCGATAAGGATTGTTTTTTAGAACTGTTCAAAGCAACTGAGTATGTCTAAAAAAATCTTAGTCATGTCGTTTTTTGTCTAGAATCAAAGGTTCATATATCTATTCCCCACCAAAACCCAAACTCTTTATATATGTCTGTACAGCCAAAAAGGAGGTATTCTCACTTGTACTCTTCTGCACTCCGAACCTTTGTCAGTCTAGCTTGCGAGTCTTTAACTGTTGTAACCTTTCTGAAATATACATTGCTATATAGTTAATTAGCAGACCTTATATTATGCAGTCGATCGGGTGTTCAACATAAAAATTTGGTGTCAAAAGTGGAATAGTTCATCATTTCACGTATTCAGTTATAGACGGAAAACTGCTTCCGTACTGATAGTGAATTGTCAATTTCAATTGACAAAGTTGAATCAACGAAGAAAACAGTATCGCAGACATAGCTGACAAACCACAATTCGGCTAAATTTGTGGAGAAGTATCATTAATTTCCATCATCAATTGACGTACTCAACAATGCAACGTCAACGGAAATCATCATTCCAAGGGAGAGAAACGTGTGCTACTGTAAGTAATGACGTCTAGATATTCTAATTTCTGACAAGAGAAAATTCGGGCAAATACGGCACAATTCGAATCACTTTCCTTACAATTACTAATAAAATTATTACCAACTTCATTTGATGGCAGTCCTTATACATTGAGGCAATTCATAAAGCAAGTCGATGCTGCATGTGAACTAGCTACTCCATCTTAGCAACAAATTCTATTAGTTTCCGTAAAAAAAGTATCATTGGTAAAGCAAGGGATCAAATTGACATCCATTGTAATCTTACGACGTGGTCAGATATCTCTGATCTTTTATTAAGTCTTTATCATGATAAAAAATCATTCGATCAGTTAATGGAAGAGATGAATTCAATAAGACAAGACAGAAATGAAAATATTTCGCAATTTTATCAACGTTTAGAGGATTTAACGTCACGAATTCTTGCATCGATTCATGCATTGAATATAAACGACAATACATTAGTAGAACGATTAGCAACGATTAATGACATGACATTAAATCGCTTTATTCACCATTCGCATCCGCAAATATCCCAAACGATGAGGTATCGTGATTTTGAAAATATCAATTGTGCTCTTGCAGCGGCAATAACGGAAGAAAACGCACTACGCTTAAAATACGATCAGCTGCCTATCTGAAAATGTAGAAATTGTTTTAAAACAAATCATAGAACAAACGAATGCGATAAAAATCAGAATAAGTCTTTTAACAATAGAATACCTTCTTCTACTCGATCTATCAATTTTAATCAACCAAATTCAACTAATTTTACTAGTGAACAAAAATAATGTCGATATTGTAAGAAATTTGGACACGTTATAAAAGAATGCAGAACGCGACAATTTAATAATTCGAGACAAAATTCTGATTGTACTAATCAATACTAACAAAATCGGAACAAACGGAACAATTACATATCATCAAGATATAAATTCATTTAGTAGACGTAATCAAACCGTTCCTACTTCGAGTATTCAAAATAGTTCACTTTCAACTCAGATTAGATACGAACTGTCTCAACCTTCAAATTTTCCCAATGCTCAGGAGCTACCAAATGCTCCAATTACAGCAGAAGATGGAATTCAATGCAATGAGATTATCCTAAATTCATCAACTTTATTGACTTCTAATGATCAACTTTATGTGTTATTCGAATCACTTAATTCAGGCAGTAGTGATAGAGTTTAAAAATTTTTAATTGATACTAGAGCAGTAGTGTCTTTAATTAAAGCCAGTAGTATAACAAATTTTACAATAAACAATGACAATCCAACTGTATTAAATAGCATTGCACCAAATACTCCCATTCAAAATCTTGGAAAAATAAAATTAACATTAGAAGTTTGTAACAAACAAATTCTTGGAAGTTTTCAAATTCCTAACACTGTTACTAATATCCCATTTGATGGCTTATTGAGAGACGATTTTTTTCAAACTTATAATGCTAAAATTGATTATGCAACATGTACTATTTCGTTAACATTTGTACCATTTTCAATACCTTTAAGTCATAATTCACCACAAAACTCTGTCTCTACAATTAGACTTAATCCTCGCACAGGAATTATAGTTCCAATCAAATTAATAAATCCTCTAAATATACAAGAAGGCATAATATCACCAAAACAATTTCTCTTGTGATGCCTAATGCAATCGTGAAAGTACATGAAGAAAATAAAGCCTTCGTAACAATTCTTAATACTTCAGTCGAAACCCAGATGATATCAATCCCTGAAGTTCTTATTGAACCTATTCCTAAATATTCTTATACCTACAGTTTAGCAGAGAATCGGGAAAATAATAAAGAAAACAGATTAATTACATTGAACAAAAATCTTAGACTTGAGCATTTTAATGCTGAAGAAAAAAAGTCTGTTACGAAAAATTGTGAAGAATTTAATGATATATTTCATTTACCTATTGATTTACTTACTCGAACTACTGCAGCTTCACATAGTATTCCTGTTACTGAGGAAACACCTATTCAATCAAAAAATTATCGTTATCCACAAATACATAAAACTGAGGTAGATAAATAGAAAAATGTTAGATCAGGGAATAATTAAACCCTCAGTCAGTCCATGGTCCAGTCCCCTGTGGGTTGTTCCAAAAAAATTAGACGTATCCGGTGAAAGAAAATGGCAAATTGTCATTGATTATAGGAAATTGAACGAGAAAACAATAAGCGATTCGTATCCACTCCCAAACATTGAGAATATTCTTGACCAATTGGGGCATGCGCAATATTGTGCCACTCTAGATTTAGCAAGTGGATTTCATCAAATCCCCGTGGATTTGAAACATGCTTCAAAGACAACATATTCAACGCCAAATGGACATTACGAATTCACCCGTATGCCATTCGGTCTAAAAAATGCTCCAGCTTGTTTTCGACGTATGATGAATAATGTCCTCACTGGTTTAAATAATGTCCAATGTTTCGTTTATCTCGATGATGTCATACTCTACGGTTCCTCAATAAAAAATCCTAATCGTAAATTAAAAAACATTTTCTCCAGACTTAGAGAAAATAATTTAAAATTGCAACCGAATAAGTGAAAAAAGATGATGAAAAAAAATGAAAAATACTTGTCAATATTTAGATCATGTAATATCCGATAGAGGTATAAAGCCAAATCCAGATAAAATAAATAGTATTCTTAAAGTACCTCGACCGCGAAATATAAAAGAGATTAAGATGTTTCTAGGAACGACAGCATATTACAGAAAGTTTATTTCAAATTTTTCAATTTAAGGATGTAACTTTTAATTGGACGGAACAACAAGAAAATTAATTTTTAGATCTTAAAGACAAATTAGTGAAAAAACCTATTTTACAGTATCCTCATTTTTCAAAGGAATTCATTTTAACTACCGATGCTTCGAATATCAGAATAGGCGGTGTACTATCACAAATAACAAACGATCGGGATCTTCTGGTTGCTTATTACTCTCGTACTTTGAACAAGTCTGAGCAAAATTACTCTACAACGGAAAAAGAATTACTTGCAGTTGTTAATTCTGTTGATTATCGACCACTTCAGTGGTTGTTTAATTGTACAAATCCATCTTCGAAATTAGTCAGGTGGAGACTTAGACTTGAGGAATATGAATATACCATAAAATATAAACCAGGGTGTATTAATTCCAATGCTGATGATCTTTCTGGACTAATTCCTGAAAATACAGTAAATTTAACTGTTACACAAGATCAAAGTTATCAAGACTTTATTAAATTTCACTATAGCAATAATGATACTATATATTACGATACAGAAAGTAAACATCTTGAAAAAATTAGTGATCCAATTGTCTTGTTATGGTCTCAAGATTTAGATGAAGAGAACTCATATTCAGGTCAGGTATGTTCTAATTTTGACATTACTAATCTTAAACCAGAGTTGAACGGGATATAGAAACTTGAAAATCAAAAATAAACCATATATTTACTGTATTGTAACGAACCGTGCCTCGTAGTACATAAAACATCCATAGACAGAACGGCTTACCTGTGAAAAGGGGTAGGATTATATTGCTCATTACAAGCAGATCAAACAAAACTCCATTTCTTGATAGTTGAGAACATTTGTGAGAATATAGAATGAAAAATAAGAAACCATACTAATAATAAGTGGAATGTATTCTTAAAAGTAAAGCACTTGAGATTAAAGTAAAAAGTTATAATATATGAAAAAAATTAAGGTCCAAAAAAATTATCACAATTTGCTGATGAATACGTAAGCTATTATGTATAAGACAGAGAACAACAAATTGATTAAGAAAAATCAGTGAATTAGCTTCCACATAAAATAGGCAAATGTTCATTCAGTTTTCTTTGCGACTGTAACTTTAGTAGAAAAATATAGAACGTTGTTTCGCAATGTGAAATTATAAGAATTGTATTAAATGTTAAGGGAACTACATAACTGAATATTTACATTATCGGTGTTGTAGAAGATAACAAACTGTGGATCGCCATGTGCGATAGACAGATACGTAATGCCGTTGATCACGCAACTATAGCATTCTCTGCGCGAATATTCTATAACGCTGTGTATACGTTTATATATTCTTTGCGTTTTTCTCACTTTGTCGAGAAGGGAGAAAGTTCTATTTGCCTAACGACACTGTACCATGCTCGTTTTGCTCGTATTCTTTGCTGCACTATCAGCATGATGAACGACCCAGCTATCGTACTTCGAGCTGTTTAAGTGTTACCGGTCACATCAAAATTTCACCAGTCATTTAGATTCCTCTTCCATCCGGCACGTAGCTATCTTTAATGCACATTTGCATTTCTACGCGGTCGTTGAATGCAGATACTTGTCATTTGCTACAAGTTAAAATGACAGGTGCTCCTTGCAAAAAGTGTTTGCATTCTTTTTCGTTTTGTATTATTTGTTTGAAAATAACAGTACCTACATGTATGTAAAAATCCGTACAGCATAGTTATAATATAAATAGGATCAAGTACATTGCTATAATATAAATAGGATCAAGTACAAAACTTCTTATTTAACCGGACAATTCTGAATCAGTTATAGATACTTTTGTGAATAAGGCAGAACAAAAGTGATATTTTAAAACTTGAACATAGAATTTTCGAAATAATTCAACAATTCTTTTCTCTTTGTTTGCATTCTCCTTTTGTATTCACGCTCTTCAGCTGCTGCTGCGTATGCAAGGGTATATTTATATGTACACCAAAAAAGACAATTACTCTAGCGATAACAGGTTAAGCTGGGACTAATACGGTGATTTCAACCACAGTTGGTCCTGGATCTGAGGGTCAATTTTCAGTTTAAACTAACCGTCAGCTTTTGAGGCAGTAAATAAATTCATAAGTGTTACGGTTCGGTAAATTTCGATATGGTATGCAACATTCCATTGCTAAAGTTCTGAAATCGAGTGTCCCTGTAACCTGGTATTTTGTCAGAATTAGTAGTTAATTTGCCGTACAGGTGTCAAATGGGTGTTGATGACTAACCTAGTATATAGTTTGTTTTATAGAATAGATAGTTTGCGACGAAGTAGGGAAGACTAGACCATGCCCTCGATGTTACTTTACTTGTGAGTACCAAAATTATTGTTTTCTAAAGTAATCAAAATTATACACGATATAGCTTTGTGATTACGAAGCACGCGCTGTAAATATCCTAGAGGTAAGCATCAGTTGCAACAGTTCTTTCAGCCCCACCATTTAGGCAAATCCCAATCAAATCCTTATAAACTGTTGTAGCTTTTGACTTTGGTTGAAAGCTGTAGAACGAGAAGAAGGGACGTCTTTGTGAGTATCCTAACGCCTAGTTCCTTAGTATCTTTCCCTACTACAACGCAATTACGTTAAATTATCAATGTATTTATTTCAATCACTTTTCCGGCATTTCTCTGCAAGTTTGACCTTAAATATCTGTAGATAGTTTTCAAATTCGTCTTAAAATAAGCTCCAATACCAGCAAAAAATATAAATATAATTTTATTTGACAAAATAAAACAAAAAAATAAAAATAAAAGTCCCAGCACATAATATTCCCCTTGGTGCTGAACAATTTTCATTTGAAACATTTTTGCGTGTAATAAAAAGTTTTGGAGATATTTGTATGCAACGTTGTATAATTTCCACCCGGTATAAATGTGAAGAAAGTATGGGCTGAAAAAGAATTAAGGTTCCAAACATACAGTATGATGGAAGATAAAAACAGAGATTATGTAATCACAGGTTTACGTGATTAAATAGAAACAGAAGATTTCCAAGAGGAAATTGAAAGACAAAGGGATGAACATTGAGCAAATGGCTAAAATGAAGGGAACAACGAGGCCACTATACATGATGACAGTACCAGTGATAATAAACTTAAAATTCTTATAAGCAAATATAAAATATTTATATTGCACAAAGATAAAGTGGGAAAATTATATAGTGAAGCGAAGATTAACTCAATATCATAGGTGTCAGGAGTGGGGTCACTGAGTAACAAATTGTTTTGCAGACCCAGTCTGTGATAAATGTACTGGAAGACATTTGACTTGGGAATGCACCAAGTCAAGAAACGAACCTGCAAAATGTGTCAACTGCAATGAAAATCATCTTGCGAACGCTACAATATGCAGTGCATATAGGAGCAAGTTAAATTGGATCGAAAAAAGTAGAAAAAGGCAGCAACGTTTAGTGCAAGCACAGAGGGCTCCAAGTAATCAAGATATTGGTATTACCAACAAGATACAGTTTTTTAATTTAAGAAGTATACACGAAGGAAGACAAGTTAAAGGAACAATAGCAGATAATTTTTGGACATCAAAACAGCAAATAAGCCCCTGTTACGTGCGCGAGGGTTACGAACTTCGCTGCCGTCAGTTACGATTTTTGTTACGGATTGGCTAGGCCAGCTGAAATATATTTTATAAACTAATATACTTACGCTCTTTATAAGTGACTAACTCAACAACTACTCTGTTTGTCTGTCGCTAATAGCAATATTATGTGAAATGGTAGCGTGGTCGCAATAGCACAGCGGTCTTTAGATAAAAGGAAATCTCGGTTACGATGCACGAGTATATTAGTATACTTATTAATTAATTATCCAGAAGGGTAGTGATAAATGGATTAGCTTTTGATTTTATAATTTTACAATTATGCAACTATCTACAGATTTCGCACTGATTAAAATTTTCAGCAACTAATCGCTCTTACAATTAATACGGTAAACCATGTAGGTTTTCGACATTTTCGAGAATATTCGACATTATGCTCGCCATGTGGCATACCCGCTCACGCGATCGTCGTGTCGCGCCCTATTTTGTTTTTGCGCTAGCTCCAAATTTGAACGCCGAAAGGTTCTCATCTCGACTTCTATAACACGTCGACGCGTTACAAGATGCTTTCTGAAATCAGCTATAGCTGTCTCTAATGATGCGAAATACGAATGCTCTCAGTTTCCATAAACAATTTGCAATAGGTGTTAATAAGCATTAGAGGCAACGACGCGTACAATTCTGCGATAAAGGTGTAGACCGCACACGCTCTAGTTACATTGATTCTGGCTCATGAGAACCCGCATATTTAGAATGTCGATGTACAACGCTTCTTGCTTTGACAAAGATGTTAGCGTTTACATTCTCGAGGCTTCAGAAGAACGCACACACATACGCACACATGCATTCACGCATGCTCTCATATATACACATACATACATGGCGTCGATCTCCGACGACGATTCCAAGGAGAGAGCGGGTGAAGACAATTATAAAATTTTTAATTTTGGACTAGGAATATGCCCGACCGGAAATTTCCAAAATGCAAAGCATTATCGTGACACATCCCAGTCAACGTAATGGTCAAAAGACGAGAAATTCGAAAATTTTCCTGTTCAGAACGTAACACCCCAAAGTGCATTTGGAATTAAGAGAAGATAAACAAGATGAGGTGTCGGAACTACTTGAATTAATAGGAGAAATTATGAAAATTTATGTACTTCGAGGATAAATTTCTTTGACGTCCATATATGATAGTGGTTCTTATTGGGTTCTTCAATCATCTCTGATTCTGATTCTGAGATACTATATATATTTTTTCTTCTTTTGTATAAGGTAAAATTATTTACATTTTCATTATTCTAATCATTTTCGGAGTCAGTTAATCCGTGTTGGAATAAAATCGTTTCCGAACTTCCTTGTAACATTCTGACAAGGGTCCAAAAATATTTTTTTAAATAAGCTTTAAACAAAATTTCCAAATCAAAATCTAACTAAATTTAATATTTGATATTATGATATGATATATGATATTTTCAAAAACTATTTATATAGGTAGATTCATCGTTGAAAAATCTATCATCCCGTGTAGACTATTTCGCTAGATGCAATAATTTTCGAGATATTAAACAAATATGTTTTCCACCTTCAACTTTGGGGATAGTTTTTATCCCTTTAACCTGAATTAGAGCTGACAGAAAAATTACATATCAAATATTTTCAGCTACTGTACAATCCTGCCAAGCTTCATTAAAATCGAAAATTTACACTTCGCGATGTTCCCTTGTTAGTCACCAGCTAGTCCGCGAAATATTTCTCCTATTTTTGCCAGTCCGCAGCTATAAAAAGATTGAAGAACGCTGCTATACAGTGATCGCTCAACCTTCATATATGTGCAAGAGGATAGATCGCATGATTAATAATGATCTACAATAGTGGTTTGAGCATAACAATATCCTACTACCAAGTAATTCAGGTTTTAAAGACAGGAATGGACCATAAACAGAATAACGCAGCAGTGTTCTTAGACATAAGTGCAACATTTGATAATGTTAAATGTGATATATTAATAAATATATTAGTAGAAATAGGAATTCTTCACAGAATATTAAATTTTATTATAAAAAGGATGTGCAGTGAAAAGGCCAATATTCGGACTATTAATAGCTTACGAATAATTTATAAAGACCCCCTACAAGGTGGAGTCTTAAGTCCTTTGTTACATACATTATATGTAATGGAAGTATTAAGCGGTATATCAAAGGAAATTCAAATTTTGCAATATGCAGATAAATTGTTATGTATGTGCGACATGGATCTATAGAAAAAGCTAAGTCGTTAATGGAACAGTCAGTACTGAAAGCTGGAGTTAATTTGGGAGCTATAGGAATAGATTTATCTAAAAAAAAATCACTTAATACATAACGCCAACAATGTAAAATTTGTAGGATTACATTTAGACAAAAAATAATTAAATTACGGCACACATATAAATAAGCTTTAAAAACAATGAATATTTAAAGGAATAAAATAGAGAGAATTTAAGAGAAAATTAAAGGAATAAAATAAAGAGAACTTAGCTGATGGCTCTCAAACTAACTTTAGGATTTAAAATAAATAGCCCATCCAATATAGTTTTAAGAGAAACAGATCTACCATTCCTATTACGATACGTCTACATTATTCGCCTGCTTACAAGCAGAATCGTTTGCAAGCCTGCTTGGACATGTTGAGGAAGAAAAGGAAGGAAAACCAATAGTTTGACGAATCGAAGGATTGTCCTAGCATCGCCTTTTTCATTTAGTATTCTGGATTTATTCGTGAGTTTTAGAAGTGCCTGTTCGTGACTTTGATTCCGAGTTAAAGGGACAAACAGGATTTATGATCAGGAGGGTATTGTCTCATCCGGTGGTCAGTTGGAATCAGTGAAAGTTATTAGTAATCAATATGCCATGGTTTCTGCGATCAAAATAAATAATGAGTCCCCGGTACTGTAGAAATAGGAAAAGAGAAGAATACTTTGTTTTGTATTATTTTCCACCTGTACACTCACCACCTCGCCCTCCTTTTTCTTTCTATACATACATTTTCTAATTTTGTATGAGAGCTGAAATACAATTAATCTTTGATGGATCGAAATACAGTAATGTTGCGGACGAGAGCCGCTCTCGGGTCTGGTCGCGGCTCTCGTCCGCGACTGGTAGTCGATTCGGCTTCCTTTGCTCTCGGTCGCCGAGATAATTGGTACACGACCGGAGAAGCAAAAAAAAGGGTCTCGCTCGAGCTCGATGCCCGAAATCAATGACGTCAGAAAAGACAATTTAATAGGAAAAATTGAAGTTCCTTATTTGCAAACAGATTTTCACGCAAGTAACACCAATCGATTCCTTGTGCTCTCCCGATAAAAATGATATCAAATACGACATGATTCCTATTATTTATAATAAAGATATTTAAATAATAAACGTTGGAACCCTGCGACGGTTACGGAGAATCGTCAAAGTTACTTTTCTATCAGTTCTTTACGAGCTAAAAATGACATAAACAGAATTTATGTATATTATATTTAATCGATGTCGAAAAGAAGATATTAAAAATAAAAAAATAAAAATTTCTAAACATTTAAAACGGAACTTATATACATACTTTTTGTATTACGCTTTCATTTTCTTAATAATTTCAGTCATTAAATAATTAAACACAAAAATATGAGGGAATACATAATAGGGAGTTAGCCCTACGACGAGAGCCGCGTTCGTGGAATCGACTACCACTCGCGAGCGAGAGTCGCGCTCGGGTCTAGTCGTGCCTTAGAATCGACTACCATTCACGGACGAGAGCAGTACTCGGGACTGGTCGTGCTTAAAATCGACTACCACTCACGGACGAGAGTCGCGCCCGGGTCTGTTTACGAGCATGACCTTTCATTCTACAAACCAAGTTTTATGTATCTTTGTTAAAAATAATCGGAATCATGTCGTGTTTGACATCATTTTAATCGGGAGAGCACAAGGAATCGATTGGTGTTACTTGCGTGAAAATCCGTTTGCGAATAAGAAACTTCAATTTTTCCTATTTAAATCCCTAATGCTATCGTTGTTTTTTATGACGTCCTTGTTCTCGGGCGTCGAGCTCGAACGCGATGGTTCCAAGAATTGGTTTCTCGGCGGCACGTATCAAACGAGGTAGTGGGGATAAACCACGGCTCTCGTCCGTGTAGACGAAACGGCTCTCGTCCGCAACATTACTGTATACAGGGTATCTCACTTAAATTGATAGGTCGGAATATCTTGTAAACACTGGTAAAAATAAAAAAAAAAAAACTGCAACACGTCTTCCATGATACTAAGGAGGATTAAAATGGCATCTTTAATACGTGGGCAGTTTTGAGGTCATTCTAAGAGCAACTTTTATTTTTTAAACAGTATGAGAAGAAAATAAAAAATTTGTACATCTCGTCATTTTTTTAGGATACATAGTTTTCAAATTAAAAATTACTTTAACTTAAAAATTTCCTATAAAATTAATAATTGTTACTAGGAACATCGTAAAAAATGGAGGTCGTACACACAACTGCTTTACATAGAAAGTGTTCCTATTTCCACGTAGAATAGGCTTCTGAAATAGAAAATGTTCCTATTTAAGAAATAGAAGTTGACTGGAATGCCGAAATTGATACTGGAGCGCGTAGCTGGATTGCCTAAATCGGAGAGTGCACGGTTACATTCAAAAGTTTCCTGTGATTTTACTATTCCTTGCACCATCTTAAGGATGGGCTTATTTTACAGAAAATATTCCAGAGAATACGATAATATTTTTTCGAGTTTCTAAAAACACGACTTCGAGGCTGTATTTCAAAAACAAGTTTTTATTTTTCTTTTTCAACGTCGTAAAAACTTTCTTTAACCAAAAAGATTTCATTAGTAAGGACAATTCTTCCTAATCAAAATAAAAGTTAAACAACCTGAATCCAGTAAATAGTTTCCAGATAAAATATTTTAAAGGGGTAAAAATCGTAAAATTCAAAGTTCTGTATTTTTTAAAAAAATTCGAAGTTGGAAAAATGACCTAATCCCCTCGTAATATCACATGGACTGTATCATATTTCATTTTGAACAAAACGAAAATAATATTTTCAAAATTTAAAATAATAATCGTATCTAATAATCGGATTTAAAATAATATATCGCATAGGATTTTGAAACAAAAATTAAGCAAAAACTTTTACCAAGACAAAAGAAATTTCTATTCTGAAAATTATTTCTATTCTATTCTATTCTTTATTTATTCTCTTATTTCTATTCTTACAACTATGTAAACTTCAGTCTTTTAACGAAAGAGATTCTTATTAATATGTGAATTGGTAATTGTCGCGAGTTTCTGTATCGACGGAATATTAATGATCTGTCATCCTAGCAGATGGCAGTGATGATCAAATGTCGATATGGATCAAGGAAAGGCCAAGGAGCTGGTTAAAGCTGCCTCGGTATGGATTTGGGAGTTGAAGTTGGAATTCGGAGAAAGAGAACTGCACCGCACTCTGCCGAACTGTCTTCGTTCAATCTGTTCCTGCTGGTGCTGGCGCTGTCTTATTTATACCAGAAAATTAACTCCCTCTTTTGGGCTCGATGATTACCCTCGATGTAGAGGTAGCGTCGTGTTGCGCCTGCGTGTTTACGAGTGATCGCAGGATACGCGCTCGCAATTTGTTCCGAGGTTTTGACGCATGCGTCTGGTGGTGCTCGCGCAGGCCTATTGAGGGTATCGTTCGCCGATGGGTTTGCGATGTCGCTGCTTGATTGTCATCGTGTCGTCAATGCGTGTTCCATCGCGCGTCATAGGGTGTCGTTTCGGTGACGTACTGATTTTGTGGGCATGCATAATGGGAAGCATCCTGTTGTGTGTGTGCACGCGTGTTGCGTGTCGCTGGCGCGAGGATTCAATCTAAGGATTTGAGGTTAGGGTTATGAGTTAGGGCAGGCTTCGGAATTAACTGCTCTTTTCGGCCGATTTTCGAAGGCGACGCCTCCTTTCTCCCTCGCACGTCACTTCTCTCCGCGGCGGCCCTAGTGCTCGGAAGGCCTCAGGCGCGTGCCACAAGAATCGCGCGTCAGGGGATACCACTGACAAAACAAAAACGCATCAATAATGGTACCTCATGGGTGATGTGGAAATCTATTGATATAAGTGTCGTTGCCCAAATGCGCCACGCGCGATTTTTGTGGCACGCGCCTGAGGCCTTCCGAGCACTAGGGCTGCCGCGGAGAGAAGTGACGTGCGAGGGAGAAAGGAGGTGTCGCCTTCGAGAATCGGCCGAAAAGAGCAGTTAATTCCGAAGCCTGAGTTAGGGGTTTAGATCATTGCCACTGTTCAGATTTAGTTATCACTCATTATTTATTAAAGAAGAGATTGCCCTTTTGGTTAGAACTCGATTTCTTCGTAGGCAAAATCACAGCTGGTTGTTACAGTAATGTAAATATAAAGCAATACAATTATTAATAACAAGATAAACAAATGCACGAATACTAGACGAATCTTTAAATTGAATTTTTCGGATAACTAATTATCTTACAGAAAAATTTTATTCTTCATTTTCGGATTACACATTGTTACAGGTAGTAAAATCACCTTCTTCTCGGTTATATGTACCATCAAGTCTCTCACACCTTGTATTAGAGTTGTAAATTATCTAAATTAAAATTTGTTTGTATAACATTTTGAATAAATTTTGTTTCGTAGAAACTTCCAATGAGAATTACGAATAAAACGAAATTATTCGGAAGTAGTGGTCGGTATTTATTCGAATGAAAAGTTATTTGTTAGTTACGAATAAATCTGTATCGTAATCCGTTATTCGCGAATAAATTTTATGAATTGATTTTTAATTTTATGTAAATATACGAGAATCCTCATTAGTGTACAATTGTAAATAAATACGAAACATAGGCCGAAAATAAAATGTAGGTAGCGGACGTCGCCTGTTGAAGTATTATAGTAGCTGGTTGATTAAATTTCTGAATGCTAATACGGTTCCGGAAAAGAAATTTATCCGATTACAAAATGCATTGACATCCGAGCAAACACGACTGATAGGGTCAGAAAAATATAACTTGATTTGTAACGGTTAGGGAGAATGATTCGCATAGATCTAAGCGGCTTCGATGGTATCTAAAAGTTAATCTTTTCTAGTAGATACGGACAGTGTTTGACGTTATCGATTAATTAAAAAAAAAAAAGCATATCGTTAGCCGTCCTGTTCAGTATGTTCAGTAGAATCATAATTGGTTTGTAATTATGATCATTAAATGACTTCCGGATTCTGGCCTTAACCGAGACGAGCCCCAGGAATCTGTGCTGAACCCCCTCAAGAAGCACTCTATGTTTAATAATATACGGTAACTAGAGGATAGAAGTATATTCTAGACGAGATCGTATAAGTGAAAAATACAGTCTTAAGACTGTTTACGTTTCTAAAGCTAGTAGTACAACATCTAATACGTTGATAATGAGGTAAGAAATCTAGGTGTAAATTGAACGAATCTTTTAAGTCACGAATCTCCGAAATACAAAACAAAGCAGTGTTGCTGAGTACATGTTCGTACATAATAGGATTTTTATGCCGAGATGATTTCAGTGCGTGACATTTATTTAGATTGAGAAGCATTCCATTCTTCATGCATCACAATTCGAATCTGACAAAGGTTAAGTTGCAGGAAGTAACAGTCACCGATGCATGTAACCGATTCAAAGATCTTGACATCATCATCATAGAGAAGGAATAATGAGTGACGGAAAACGAAAACAAGGTCATTAATAAACAAAATAAAAAGTGAAGGATTTAAGTGCAATGCTTATGGAGCTCCAGAAGAAGCCAGTATAGGAAATTTTTATACAAAACCTTTATTCCTTATTCTAACTGAAATTTGCCTAACTCTGCTTTGTAGAGTTTGAAGTTCATAGTATTCTCAAGGGAGGCAGTTGGATAACCGCGGATTGTAGTTCTTTGTTACAATGACAGGTCCAGATTGAACATACACTATGGACAAATTTTTCTTCTTTTTTAAATATTGAAAGTGTATATAACATTATTTCACAAATGCTATAATTTTTTTATACACATTTTTATCCATAAATCCACATCTAGAAAATATATTTAAATTCTTACAAGCAACTTCTAAAAATAAAACTGTAATAACTATTACGAAAATATTATTGCTTATAGTACTGTAACGGATCGTGCGTTGTACATAAAACGTTCACAGATAGAGCGGCTTACTTGTGAACAAGGGGTAGGATTCGTGTGGTGTGCAGTTAAGAAATAAGTTCCACAGACTATGATTTCTCTTTTGAAATATAACATGAAATCATTTATTGGCTAAATGTTCTACAATACTAAGATTCTTAATTTTATTCTTATTGTAGTACTACCTTTAGTCCTCAGCGTGGTAGATTCTTATCACTTTACAATTAATACTTATCAGTAAAATATGAAGAGATAGAATAGTAATTACTCTTAATTTAAGCAGATGGCAGTGACGATATGTGTCAAGGAAAGGCAAAGGAGCTAGTTGAAGCTGCCTCGGTCGCTAATCGAGGAGCTGATCGAAGCTGCCTCGATTCAGAGGATCCAAGAAGCTGGTTAAAGCTGTCTTAATGAGGTTCGGAATTTTGGGAAGGACTAGTATTTTAACACTTATTATTTTTAACACTTATTATTTTTAGCACTTATTAATTTTGAAGAAGACTCCCCACTGGGGCTGGCGCTGCCCTATTTATACAGGGAAATTGCTTCCCCCTTTTGGGCCCAATGACTGACCTCGGTGTACGGGTAGCGTCGTGTTGCGCCTGCGCGTGTAAGAGTCATCGCAGGATATGCGTTCTCTATTGGTTCCGGGTTTTCGGCGCATGCGTCTGGTGGTGTTTGCGCCGGCGTACAGAGAGCGTTGTTTGTTGATTGGCTCGTACTGTCATCATCCGGTCGTCATCCCATCGTCAGCGTGTGTTCCATCGCATGCCATAGGATGTCGCCCTGATGACGTACCGATCCTGTGCGCACGCGCGCCGCGTGTCGCTGGCGCGAGGGTTCGATTAAGGATTCGATTGAGGATTCGATTGAGGATTCGAGGTTAGGGATTTCTCTCACTGCCACTGTTCGAATTTTGATTATCGCTTGTTATTTATTAATTATAAAGGGAAAATGTCTTGCGACACCGGACTTCCTCACAGATGAGGTCGTGGCTGGTTACTACAGTACTTCTTACATTGCTAAATTGTTTATCCTTAGTTTCAAATACCTATATATAATTCTAATTCTCCATAAACCTACATAAACATACATGTATATATGCATGTATATGTATAGGGTGCAACATGTATGCATTTCAGTACTTTAAGGGGTTACCTCAAATGGATTACAAAATGTCCCGTAACATAGTATCCGATTTGTTTCTGTTTTGCAGTAATAACACTTCGGATTAAGGGGGCAGACTCCTTGTGTTTTGAGCTGTGTGCGTGCGCTCACACAAGCAAAGAAAGTCATACACGTATATGCGATGAGCGAGAGAGACAAACGGTTTCGCAAATTACGCTTTACGTCTCGATACTTGCATAAATGAATTTTTCGCGGGTACAGAACCCACGAGTAGACTTCACTACAGGGTGCTCTGGTCCATTGAAACTCCAATAAACACTATACGTTGAGAAAACTGTAAAATTACAAACTGTAAGCATGAAACAGACGCTGTTGTAAACTAGCAAGATGGCTGCCGAAGTGACATTTTTGCAAATATCTCACGATTTAATGGTTTTTTCACTCATAGCACACCAGAGCACCCTTCCTTGAATTAGCACAATATCGTGGAAATACGATTTTTCTCAATTTAACACTTCATGAAGGCGTAAAGCGTAATTTTCGTTGTGCACCCGTTTTGACACAAAAATAGTTCAACGATTTGCCGTTAGAAGCGTTAATGGTATATCTTAATCAATTTGGTCATATTACCATCAGCATCGATAAAAATACAGATCAGTCGGTAAATGTAATCTAGAATTTGACAGCTGAATGGCGTATTCATCGAATACACGAATACAGACGCAAGAAAGGCTTAGTTGCCAAAACGTATTGAAAGTTTGGTCACGCTGTTGCCACAGATATGTATGTACATATTACAATTCTGCCCATCAGGAAAACTTGAACGAATCCAACTCCAGCCGAGATTTTGATTCTTACTAATAAGGAAACATCGCGAGGTGAGAGTCTCCGATTTTGATGAAACTTTGTAGGATTGTAGAATAGCCGAAAATATTCGACACGTATTTTTTTTATTGCTTCTAATTCATCTAAAGGGTATGAAAACCACCCCCAAAGTTGGGGGTGGAAAACATATTTCGTTTAATATCTCCAAAACTAGTGCGTACAGCAAAATGATATACATGGGGCGATTGTGTATTTTTGAACGACGAATCCACCTGTGTAAATAGTTTTTAAAAATATCAATTTATTTAAAAAATATATTAAAAAATAGTATATTGTCGTTGTTTTCACTGACAACATGCTGATCGATCGTTTTACAAATTTGTATGCAAATACTATGAACCAAAACACAAAATACGGCTAAAATAGAATTTTGAATTTTTACGTTATAAACAAAATAATAGCATTCCTAGTTAAACTGCATTTTGTGCGAAATTGGACCCTGAAACGAGTGGTTTTACGAAAAATATATACCCCTATAATGTTTTTGTCATTATATTATGATACATGTTGTTTATTGTTCACTAAATGTATAAATTATAACATTGCTAATGAATACTCGCAACGTCTTGCACTCGTTGCAAACAGTACGAGAGGTTCAGTGTGAGTGACCCTTGCATCGATGAAAATGTAGCAAGTAAAGGTGATTTACAAATCATTATTCTTCAATAGTTATTATTTACTATAAACAAACAATTGGAATTGTTCCAAAAGTTATAGTTTAATCCACTAATTTTACACGAAAGTATCTTAGTTCAGTGTGAATTAGGCATTCCCTCATAATCTGTAGGTGCCTGGTTCGAATCTCGTAATAGCTTTTAATTTTTTTTTTGTTATCAATTTTTATTTTAAATAATTCTAATTTTTGTATACCTTTTCACAGATTACAATTATACCTCTCATAACATTTTTATTTTTAAATAAAAAAAATTAAAATAATTTCGTTTGTTTATTTCTTAAAAAGTATGAATGAATGATTGAATGAATAGCATGAATTTAATGAATTATTTATTCTATATATATAAGTTTTAGGATTTCACATATTAGTATATATATATGCCCATAATTATGAAAGTGGTCTAAATTGTATATTTCTTATTTTGGGATATTGAAAGGATTACATTTGAATAAATTAGAAAATATTTCTATATTACGTAACATTATAATTAGTCTTGATTAATGAACATTTATTATAAATGTGAAATTTTGTGTGAATCTCATACGAAAATGTTGTTTCTTAGACCACTTTCATAATTTTGGGCACATATGTATTGTTTCATTCGTGATACTCTTTCTTTGTCGCTCGCACCGTCCTTTTCTATATTCGTATGAAGCAAAATATCGGCTCAAGGCGTATTCAGTAGAGATTTACTGATGCATAAAATTGTAATTGATGTGGCAACAGCGTGACAGAACTTTCCTACGATGCGATTTGGCAATTATACCTTTGCACTTCTCATTTGTAATTCAACAGGATAACGCTAGATGCCACATTATCAAATGTCGCATGTATAAATTATATATTTTCACTAATGCCCGTTTTTTCGCAACAGCGCTTCGATCGATTCGGAGTAGGCCCCGAAGGAGTCTGCCCCCTTAACATGTCACTACGGCAAAATGAGTCTAAAGATTTTGTAAGTTTGTAGATATATTAAGGAGGAGCAGTAGAAGACAGAAGTCTTAATATATTTTATTGTATCGTTTACGGTTTAATATTTATAATACTTCAAAGATCAAAAATGATTACGGAAAAGAACGTAGGTAACACACAGATGTAGTGAGAAAGGCTACCAGCAGTCAGCTGTTCAAGATTGACCCAGTGGTCGACACAGCAGGGACTGCATACAATAGTGTAACGACCCACGGTCTTCCCTCTCACTCTATCCATTTCTATCGCACTCTATCTATTACTATCTCTCTCTACCTATCACTATCTCTCTCTATCTATTATCAACTCTCTCTATATTTGTATCCTTCTAACATCTTATTATTATATTACTGTGTATTCTATTATCTTAATACTAATTAATATTTTTGTACCTTATTTTTATATCATATATTATAAGTTCCAATTAAATATTAACGTAAACACAATGTATACCATACGTTTTCATTTACGATTAGAATAAGACCGCCATTAGAAAGTAAGACATTACGCATGCGCGACCTTCGACTAGCGGGTATATAAGGAGCTGGGAAAGCAGCAGGAGATACACTTCTCCCTGGCATCGGGTTCCGAACAGACGAAGATCTTGAAGGCAGCTGAGATACTCGTCCAGTGAGATTGAGACCGCTCCTTTAGAGGTAGCGACCGTTTTCCAGAGATCAAGGGTATTTGAAGCTCCTTTACTGGTTCAGTCTGAAGTAACCTTATGACAGGTGCACTACGACGATTCCTGTTAAGTGCAGTACGGGCGACATCTTGGAGGAAGCTGATATACTAAAAGATCGAGACCGCTCCCTTAGAAGTAAGCGACCTTTCTACCAAATAGTAGTTGATGCTCCTTTGATATAGAGTTCATGTTCGCCGGAAGCAGACGAATCGCCTGCCAAGAAGCGCTAAAAGCCATTCCTAGTCCGATACATTTCTAAGACCGCTCCTGAAGAGTCTTTTCTCCAGGGTAGCGACTGATGTAGAAAAGATAACGAAGGGCTTACGGATGCTTAGGCAATTAGGCAAAGATTATATGTTTTATGGAACCTTGAGACCGCTCTGAGGTTATAGCCACCTATAACTTTGGCAGCGACCAGAGCATACGAGACAAGATCTGTTGCAGACGCATACACAACACACTGCGCCTTGTATAGAGGATCCTCTACCGCGAATAATAACACCTAGTCTAACTCTCGTTCAACGATATATATCATAACTCTTGCGTTATCGAGATAAATAATTATAATCACGTTCAATATAACTTCACATTCATATAATCACACACAATATAACCTCATAATACAGGGTGTAACAAAAATGTCGCAGTTCCTTAAAAGGGGTGATTCAAGGGGTGATTTGAAACAACTTTTTCCTTAGCGAAAATGTAAAATGAGGCTTCGTTAACGAGTTATTAATGAAAAACACCGGCCAATGAGAGCACGAGTTTGCCGTCCGAGCGACTGCGGTAGCGTTGGGTACGCGCTGGGCGCTACTGTTGTATTCCGAACAAGAAAGTCGGCATGCGTCGAAGGAAATAGCATTCGTATGAAAATATTTGCATAACGTATAAACGGATAAGCAATGCAATAAAAGAAATGAACGGAGAATTGGAGAATTAACGTTGAAGATAGAAACGTTGAAAGTAGTCTGCGTTAGATTTAAAAAATAATAATCATTAATGAATTAAATGCAATTCATCTGTAGTTTCTAAATCTGTGTCACTGGGTCACTGTACCGATCCTGGTCATCGACCGTCGAAATGGTTCATGGTAGGGTAGAATTTTTCCAAAGAAGCTCCTTGTACCTCCCACGTAGTTTAAGCACCACAGACCTTCCTTGTTCGGACACTCCGAGATCATGTCACCTTCGAAACCAAAGCAATAAAGCCATAAATTACCTAAACGCGTGCCCTAGCATAAACCATTTCGACGGTCGATGACCTGGATCGGTACAGTGACCCAGTGACACAGGTTTACAGACTACAGATGAAGTTTGTTCTCCTCTTCCTTTATTTTTTGTTGTATTGCTCTTTTGTTTATACGTTATGCGAATAAGAAATTTACATATTCGTGTTTTTACGTTGCACGTAGTTTTCCTCGATTTTAAGTAATTATTCACTTCAAGTGATAAATAAAAAAAGGACTCGGTATTATTTATTATGTCGCTTTTAGTTTTCATTATAATGCTATTTTCTTCGATGTATGACGACTTTCTTGTTCGGGGTACAACCGTAGCATCTAGCGCGCGTACCCAACGCTACCGCGGTCGCTCGGGCGGCAAACTCGCGCTCTTATTGGCCGGTGTTTTTCGTTAATAACTCGTTAACGAAGCCTCATCTTACATTTTCGCTAAGGAAAAAGTTGTTTCAAATCACCCCCTGAATCACCCCCTGAATCACCCCTTTTAAGGAACTGCGACATTTTTGTTACACCCTGTATAACCTCATATCTTATGATTTTATTAATATTTAACTAGATGAACTAGATTAGAATAGATATCAATATTGTATTAAAGTTAAGATTAGAATAAGTATTTGTTGAATAAATTATTGTTAAGAAAGATATAAGCCTTGGATTTCAACTCGTTAACCGCACGCCACACGAACCCTCACCTTTTCGTGCATTGGAATGCCGCTCTTCCATGGAAAACGTAGCATCGTTTTAGGGACATTACACTATCAAAAATAACACTATTCATTTTGGAAGCTTCTGCTGATACACTCATTTTAAGTAATTCGTATCCCACTTCTGATGTCGCGTTTATCGAATAAGATAACGTCTGTATGGTTCTAATTATTCTTTATAACATTGTCTTTAAGTGACTACACGACTTTATGATACAGATCACAGAATTCTAATCGCGTCTCGTCTCTTTGCCTCCATTGAACTTTACGCTCGATAACATTAAAAACAATGATATCCAGTTTTTATATATGGTGTCCTGATTGAATAACATTAAGCGCCAACATCTGCAGATACATGATGCCAGATATTTCACAGAATGTCATCGTATGGTCTTCAGACTCATTCCTCAAAACTTCATAAAAATCTCTGCCAGTTTCACCCGAATGTCTACTTCTAATATAAATCGTAAAGTGAAAATATCTGGGCAATAGTGAAGGTTATGTGGCTCGATCCGCTTCCGGGCGACTTGAACAGTTGAATACAGCTTAAAAGTAATAAGAGTAAGACTCACATTTGTCTTCTCTCTCGACTTTACGAAGCTATTCAAAGTCGTTCGCGGGGCTGAACTTATGTATAAGGAGATCAGCTTAAACGAAAACCCTGAAAGTGCTGCTCCTAACGGTGAGAAATCGAAGTGACGCTACGGCAAAAGCCTCAAGAGGTCTACAGTAGTCCTTTCCGTGTCGGTAATATGACAAAATTATTTTGAATTTTGTCTATGTCAAACCGTTTGTTAATTTAAGTTTTTAACTCAAATCAATACTGCATGAATGCATCGATTTGTGTGGTTAATAGACGTTTGAACAATGCAGTGTGATGCAATAATAATATAATGACCCACTAGCATACGAATGAGATAATTAAATACCATATTATTTAATTATAAAAAACAAAAGAATAGGTTATCCAACCTGTTATTTTGTATTGCTACAATATCATGAAACCAATAAATGTCATTGTTTTGCGTATACTTCGGTTTATTTATAACAAATCCTTCACGTTATGCATCTTCCCTGTCGCATGGAAGTTAATTTTTGTTACTTCTGTATTGAGGGGTGCAAACAAACATTTGGTTTCCATTCATATGTTGATAAGTAATTAAAAACTTACATCAAGGAATTAGAGAATTTAGTTTCTCATAAATTGTCATTTTTATTAAAAAATGTATGAACTGAAGAACGACACAGTTTTGTAGCTGATCGCTCTACTGTAACCAGTTTAATAAGTTACAGCTGTTACATTACACAGGCAATCGAGGCAGACGTTTATTATTTCTTATATTATTTTCTGAACTATCTCTTATCAGCTGTAATGGTCTGCTCTGTGATTGAATCTCAAGTTTTGTAACGGTTAGATTTCAAATGGTAGAATTTAGTAATAAGTACACCAGAAGAATTTTTCTTGATTGGTGTGTCCATCAAAGATCACATGGTAGACCTTTACTTTTTAATATTTCTGTAAGATTGTTAATAATAGCAAGTTTCCTTTTTATGAGAACGGCATAAAAATCTTTTGTGCTATTATAAATGAACATGACACCATTCTGCTACAGATTATTCTCTTGAACTTAGAAAAATGAAGCCATGGAAGCAATCTTAGGTTCAATATATCCAAGTGTCTCATGATCGACTGTTGCAAGCATTTTTGTTATGGATATCGTATTTACCTCTTATGTATTTTTTAATAATTACTATCAGATAATAGTCAATTCAGTTTTATAAACACTTGAATTCATTCATAGTTTCTCCACCGTACTTTTTGCCATGAACGGCTCACGCTTCGCTTGCGGTAGCCGTTCGTGCAGATACAGCTGCTTATGTGTGAATATTGAAAAGCGATCGGTCTAGCCACGTTTCAGACAGGGTCGTGACTTGGTAGGGGTGCCGAGGTGAAGGGAAGGTAACGGTAGGTTTGGTTGGTATTAAAACCTGTACGTTGGCAGTCAAAGTTAATTTTTTTCATATTATTAAAATTATTCTAATTATTTCATATTATTTATATCTTTTCATTACTTTATCATCATATTATTTATATCTTTTCATTACTCTATCATCATATTATTTATATCTTTTCATTACTTTATCATCATATTATTTATATCTTTTCATTACTTTATCATCATTTTATGTCAGTCTATAATGTCGATTTACAGGGTTGCCATGATGCTTCAAACTCTTCTGATAATTATAGAAAAAAGTATTTCCAGTAAAACTTAGTCAGTTTCCAATCCGCTACAAATTACAATATTATAAATTTCCAAAAAACGTTTTTTTCTTTTTTTTCAAAAAGATAACCGAGTTAAACTTAATTTCTTAAATGATATCATATATTTTTGATTCCATATTATTGCAACTGATGTCATGATGAATTCAGTGACCTACGATATCATGTCATTCAAGTGTTCTTGGATTGGGAAATACACTGTAGATCAACATAATTGTTGAATACATGTTTAAAATATTGAACTTTCAGCTGAAAAAATTAGCCCTACAATTTAGTTTTTCAATAAAACTGCAATATTACTTATTATTTAATACTTTACAAAGACGTATAAATAGTATAAAAATCAAAAAAATTTGTGTGCTAACGCGATATATTTAAATTACAATACGTGTTTAAACTGTGATCCATTTTCTTGTAAACACAGTTCACATTGGCGAAGTACACTTGCAGTAGTTACGCTGTAATACTTACAAAATTAGTAAAGTGTACCATGCAAGTTTCTTTAGCGATCTGAACTGCGTTTTCAAGAAAATGGATTACATTTGTAACACCTATTGTAATTTGAGTGTATCATATTACTGCACAAATTTTTTTATCACTGAAAAAATAAATGTTAATGCTAATTTTTCCGGCTAAACATGTAATTTAATCCACCCAAAATTATTTTCCATGTTAACGATTCCGTGGATCTGCGGCATATTTCTGAATCCAAGATCACATCACAGTCATGATATAGTAGGTCGTTGAATCCGTGTTAACGTCAGCTACAGCAATATGAAATCAAAAATATATGGTACCATTTAAAAAAGTCAAAGTCACCCTGGTTTTTTTCTAGAAGAAAATATTTTCTGGAAATTTTTAACATAATATTAGCATTTTTTCTCTAAATCTAGAAAAAAGTGAACTTAGACTTGTATAGAACAAAAAATAACTATATTTAAATTAATGTGGAAAATAATAGAGTAGTTACAAATAAATAATTACTTCTTAAAAGTTGAATAGCTTGAATACATCCGATTACTCGTGGTTTATATCAGTACACCTTCCACACCTGAAGAACGAAGAAGAATCAACCTATGGTATCCATAACATTTTTTATTTGAAACATCCAGTATAAATAAATTCTGTTTGTCAGTAAACATGAGCCGTCAAAGAAATATTTAGTCTGAGAAGAGGATAGAAATAAAATGTTTAAGAACTGAAGGATATTATGTTTTGGCTAGTCAAATTACTAAATATTTCTAAACTAACGTTCGTTTAAGGTATACAGTACGTCTAAAATACGCGTTTAATATATTACCTGTCAAGGAAGTAAACTTGGGAAGCAATAATTCCTAAAAATCAAATTTTACTCCATATTTCTGAATATGATTATCACAAAACTGCGTATAATTACATGTTTCCTGTTTAAATATTATCTATATATTCTATCTATATATTCTTCAAGTACATATGGTATACGATTAATATGCCATGTTGACTAATCGATGCCCATTCGATTTCATCCTTAACTTAGAATCCTAGGCATCCTGACAGCGCAAAGGTAAAGCGCACAGGAACGCAGTAATAAATCGGTGGCTCCCAAGTACCTTGGGGGAATGAGCTGACGAAAATATAGTGGCGGCCCGCAAACTAGGAATTGTTAGTTACTGCGGCTAGCCGTAAAATATATGAGTGGGACGTTCATGGAGCAAATACCCGCAAACCCTATGCTCGAGTGGTGCGCGGTGGTAGGCTGGATCGAAAATTTACCACTCTAAATTTTCCCGTGTCTGCAGGAGATTCGTTTCATTGTACCCTCGTCGATTGATCGACGCCTGCAAAGCAATCGAATAAATTTCGAGTGCCTGTTCACATTACTACTACCACAGTGCTGAATTTCAGTATATTATGTTTGGATTAGTTGAAAATTTACAAAGTGAAATGCATGTACATTTTGACAAATCTAATTTTGCTGGTCATCTTTGCCGATTGCTGTTAACTTTTGACAATTTATCGATAGCTTTATTTCTACATTATCATGTATGAAGTATCCGCTACACAGTAAAACATCTATGAAAATATAGAAGTGAAACAATTGATAAGATATCAATAATTGATAAGAATCTACAAATGTGACCGGCAAAGCTAGATTTGTTAAATTGTACACTCCTGACCATAAGTCGCGGGACATATAAAGTGGACAAGAGTGTATAAAATGATCCGTTACTTATGGATGCCAGTTACATTTTCTACTCTTATTTTTGCGCCTTTGAACTTTATAAATATACTAATATAATCACAAAAATGTCTACATATGTGAGTCATGAAACATCTTTGTCTTACTTGCTGCTATATAATGAATCCTCATTTATCAAATAAAATGTGGTTGAATATTATCTTATTGAACATGTTTGTGCTTATAGAAGAAATATATATGATGTTCTAATAATTATAATATCGCGGAAGGGATTATTTTTCACCGTAACGTCCCAGTATCTTGACTGACAGAGATTCATGAATATAGTGTTTTATGTGATAAAATATGATTAAATTTGTTGTACCTTTTGCATTAACATTATTATCAAGTAGTGAGCGGTTGGCATCCAGTGTATTTTATCTCAAGTCCAGTAATATTTTTACCTCCGGGAACTCCAAAATTGTGTAAAAATGTCAAGAAGATTTAGTAGATTACAAAAAAAGAAGACAGCGTAGAGAATTAGAAAATGCTAAATAATTTTTTAACAACACAAGTATTTTCCTTGATATGTGTATATACGTATATATACGTCCAAAGTTCCATTGAACAGACAGACTCCTATTGTGGGAATTGGTAACACATTACTTTGCCTTCGAGTCTAAGTGAAATTCTTGAGAAGTTTAGTTATACCCGAACTAACTGAAGCGATTAATCGTGACGTACTAATAACTAAGCTTTCCATCTTGTTTTCAGTCTGGGTGACCCCGCTTTGTCTTTCTTACATCGATTTCTGGCGTACGAAAACTTTGATCATACTGTAAGGAAAATAGTGTAGAAAGCTGTCGTTGCGATAGCAATTATAATGAGATTAATCAAGAAATTTTCGTTGGCAATACATTTAATTCGTAACTTATAAAACATTAAAATTGCATGACATTAAAATGTGATGCTTTGTGATTAGTTTCCTGAAATAAGTTGTTTAGAACATGTAAAAACTTTAGTCAGATAGGTATACTTTATCTCTCTTTTTTTCTTTGAGATTGTGACTTAGATAATGCAAAAAAATTGTTATTTAGAATGAATATAGATTTGATTAGTTATAGTAGAATCTCCTCCTTATGACTCATCTTTCGTGATATTAGATATAGCAGCGTATTCTTCTGTTTTACTACTCAATCGTGTGTGTTATTTTTTTCATGTTTTTTAAATGAGAATAGACGAGCACGCAATGCCCATTAAATATAACAAAAAGAATTATTTTTAATAAGAATTGTCATAGGGAACGGACTTAACATTATTACTAATGACCGTACAATAAAAACGAGACGTACTTTACATAAGAAGTACTTGTGTAAGTGTATACCTAATAATGGTACGTCTAAAGGCTTTCAAGGAACCAGAAAAAAGTTTAATTTATGAGTTACGCAGTTTGCAAAAATACAAGTTTTGGTCAGTGGATCATGATGTTTCAGGTTACTTTTGAAAAAGTCAACACGAAATGTCGGAGTATTTCGTAAGAAGCGTGGGTAGACATTAAAATCTACCAGTTGCAAGAGGAGGACTGTCAAGAAAATTATTAATAAGTTTAAATAAAAGAAGAAGGTCGACATTTTTTCTCCTAGTTTCAAGTGTTAACATCTTCAAGCGGCATAGTATGAGATCGTAGTTATGATCAAGTTTTAGAATTTTACACCATAATAACCCAGATACGAAACGAAGAAATTTATGCTGCGGCCGTTCTGTTTGACTAATGAACTTGGTTGGATAATGCATCTATGTATATAACATTAGTATATTCCAAATGAGGGATTACTAAGGTACAATAGAGAGCCTAGAGTAAAAAAGAGTTTCTGAAATCTTTACACGTACGTAAGGTGAACTACAACGTTTTGTTGGCATTGATCATAATCGCAATTATATGTTCCTCAAAGGACAGTTTATTGCCATAGGAAATCCCAAGGTCTTTCACACTACCAATTATAGATAGGGATGAATTATCCATAGTACAGGGGAACAACAGTATTTTCTCAATGTGCGATGTATCTGTTACATGGCACTTATCTAAATTTAGGTGGTTTGTTAATGGAACACCAAACTGAAAGTTTATTAATGTCTTCTTGCAAAATAATAGCGTCATTGTAACTTCTTATAATTCTAAAAAGCTTAAAATCATCGGCGTAAAGAAAAGAAAATGCTTAAAGACACTAGGTAAAGCATTAACAAAGACAATAAAAAGTAGCGTCCTAAGTGTGAGCCATGGGGCATATCTGACATAATGAATGGAGTAGTCATCGAGCCATAATAAAATCTCTTCCCTAATACTAATAATACGTAGAAGTACGCGCATGCGTAGTAAGTCAGGGCAGTCGTTATCCTATACTAATATTTACAATAATGACGTAAATTAATCATAATTATGAAATATTATATAAGGTGTGAAACTGAGTACGTATATCTAAATATTCTACAATGAAAAAAGTATGTAAAACTAAAAGTTGAAGTCAATTGTAATTAATTAAATATTACAAACGCAAAAAAAATCGCATTAGGCCAAAAAAAGAGATGGTTATAGACATGACGTAGGAAGTGGTGAATCACCTTAAAGCAATGGCGCAGGCGTAGGAGAAGCCGTTTCTAGGTAGAAGAGCTCGGTCACGATATGTGACTATATTTATTATGTTTATTGATTAATTATCCCAAAAGGATAAGAGTAAATGGATTAGGGAATCATCTAGTTCCATACGGGTCCCTCTACACGTGATTACTTCTCGAGAGGTGGAGGTTTGCAATTATATTGTACTTAGAAAATAAATGAGTTAACTCAATTTAATGGAAAAACAAAAGATAAGTGTATTCGAATTTATGAGTTGCAAAGAAGTTAGTAACAAAACTTACATCAGTTGTTGCAGTATAACAGTAAGATAGAAAAATGTTATTACAAAAATAATACTAGAAAAAGGTACATTACAAATGAAAAATGAGCAATGTAAATAAAAGCAAGTTGTTCGCGTTTATAAAATGCAAAGAAGTAATATATTACGCGCAAAAATTCAGATATTAATGAACAAACAAGAATCGAAATACATGATACGTAAGAAAGAACAAACTTGTAGCACGGTTTCGCATGCTCCTATACGCCAAGGTTGCGACAAGGACATTCAAGTGTATCCTAAACGTCTCGCGATATAAATGCCCTTCCGACCACGTGAACGTACAAAGCAAGCACATGTGTTCAACAAATTGGAAATATAGTCGCAACAAAATCAACTAAAAATATAAAATCAAAATCAGCATCAATACATAAATAAAATCAAAATCAAATTAGGTAATGTGCAACTTACGCAATTGAAGAAATCAATACAAAAAGGCCAAATCAAACCCCGAAATCCAAAGTCCAGTCAAAACCAGTTATCGTTTAGAATGTCAAGAAAAAATACTCTAAAATGATAGTAAAACTAACAAAAAAGGAAGCTCACAAGCGGATTTTCGAATTTTTCTCAACTATTTGATTAATTACGTAATTTAGCGTAGTTTACCGTGGATTACTGAGTCTATTTATTCCCGGCATACCGTACTCTATGAGTGAGTATCTGCTTGAAATTAATACTATTGGAAATAACTAGTGAATAAAAAGAGACAAAGGAAAGATAAATAAAATAATTGAATCCATGGGTTCTCATCGCGTACATCACGACTTATCAATGAACAGGCAGGATTCTTCGCGGATCGCCAATACATAGATCACCAGCCGTATCGATGCGAGGTCCCAGCGAATTGCGCGAGGTAACACCACGAGAGCCTTCGCGTCATTCATCAATTTGTATCCAGGATGTCGCCTGTGTTCCTTCTCGCTACTTCTGCTCTCAGTTTTAGAATTATTCATTTATAGATGAATTTCGCATTTTCTATCGCTCCTTTAATTTATCAACTATTAACTGTTCTTATAATTGTTTATTTCTTAATTTTTATTTTATTTACAGGTACAAGCTCTTGGCATAATGAATAATTGCATAAACACCTCATAAGACGGAACTAATCTAAAGAGATTTTGTCTGTCGTGAGCAGACGATGAAAAGAAATCTAAAGAATTACAAAATCTGTTTGGTGACATATAAACATATAAACATATATACATAAGTGATTAATGCAGTTAAATTTGCCATAGAATGTTCTACGGTATTCTTGCATAAGTAGCATATAGTGTCTAGAAGCTACAGATGACGCATTAATTTGAAGTAAGGATAAAATAATGGGACATAAGATTACACCATTTGAAACTTTATACGCAAATTGTAGGTCAAGAATAATGCGACGGTGTTTCAGTGTCAATAAATTGATTTGCGACAAAATGGCAGAATAGACATCGGATGACCCAGTTTATAAGCAATTAAGCATAAAACTATGTGTTGTGCTCCCTCAAGTTCCTTGAAATGATTCATATGATAGGGTGATCAGATAACAAAGTAGTATTCCAACTTATAACGGGCGAAGGAAGTATATAAAGTTTTAAATGTGTTAAAATTACAACTGATGTAACAACCCACACGGGTTTTTCGCGTTTTTACGGAAAACGTACATTATTCTTCGTCGCGCGCCATACTTGGTCGCGCGCTGTGTACGGTCTTTTTATGAATACAGAACTGAGCATCAAAAGGTTCTCATTCCAAATATCAGAGCTCATCGATGTATTACAGATTGTTTCTCCAAATTAATTATAAGCGTCTCAAATAATACTAGATACCAGATGTGCTTAATTTCTATGAATAATTTGCAACGAATGCTAACAAACATTGCAGGCAACGACTGTACAATTCGTAATAAAAATGTAGATCGCACACGCTGTGGTTATGTTGATTCTGCAGATTACGCACAATTCGAGTGTGAATGTATAACCCTTCTCGCTTTGGCAAAGATATCAGCGTTTATATTCTCGAGGCTTCAGAAAAACACGCGCGCACACACATACTAATGAACACTCACACACGTTCTCATATGCACACACTTCGATGACTCCAAAAAGAGAGAGCGGATAAAATCAATGATCAATATTTCCAATTTTGAATGTCAAAGGCACGGAATATGCCCGATCAGGAATTTCCAAAATGCAAAGCATTATCGTGACACATACTAGCCAACGCTGTAGCCATAAGGAGAAGGAAGCTAACAATTTTTCTACCCGGAACGTAACAATAACAAACGGAATATTTTCTTTTGTTTCTGTTTCTCTTCTTCTTTACTAATGAATTAAAAGTAAGGATTTGGATTATAAGTTTGTATTTAAGGGGGTACGGTAGTCACGTGACATTTCGAAATTGCCAGGTCGGTATCTGCTATTACAGTTTTCGTTACAGAAATAGTATTATCCACAGACACGTGGCTGCTTGATGAACGCAAGATGGAGCCTTTCTATGATTTCGAATTCGGGAGGTAGCTTAGAAAATTTCCCCCTCTACTGCACACACTACTATACGAGCTATGTGTACGTGAACTCGACGCTTCGCGACCGACTTCGGACATTTGCGGAAAGTAGAGAGAGTGCGAATATGAGTCTTACTCTCTCAGTCTTGAAACGCCATATTCAACTGTTCTAATCCCTGCAAGCGGCACGAGCCACGCGCGATGTTTCCGATTGCTAAGATATTTTCTGTGATACAATATAGCACTGAATCGTGTGAATGTAGTGGTATTTATCAAACGACACATGTTATTTGTATGTGTATAACTTTTACAAGTGTCACATTCTAAATACCACTACATTCATATTATTCATTGTTTGCCCACGTCGATGCCTTTCTCGAGATAGACACTTTTTCCAAATATCGTTATTATATTAATATGAAGATCACGCATATGTGTGCGTGTACATAAGTATACGTATACATATACACTAATGTTACGGACGAGAACCGCACTTGGGTCTGGTCGCGACACTTGTCCGTGACTGGTAGTCGATTTGGCTTCCTTTACTCTCGGTCGCCAAGATAATTGATGCACGACCGAAGAAGCAAAAAAAAGGGTTTCGCTCGACCGTCTATGCTCAAGCTCGATGCCCGAAATCAATGACGTTACTAAAGACAAGTATAGCATTAGGGATTAAGAATAGGAAAAATTGAAGTTTCTTATTTGCAAACGGATTTTCACGTAAGTAACACCAATCGATTCCTTGTGCTCTTCCGAAGAAAATGATATCACATACGACATGATTCCGATTATTTATAATAAAGATACTTAATAACTTAATTTGTAGAAAGAGCTTACTTGTCCGTTTTCCGATTTATTATTTCGCTAGATATTATTCATACTTTTTATATATACATAGAATATATAATATAGAAGTATATATTATTTTACATATATAAGTAGATACTAATGAAACTCAAACCAATTTTAAATAGAAATATTAATATATATATGTATGTGTGTATGTATATTTTGAGTTAGGTCTGGATTAGGATCGTTGGATTCTAAATACAGTAATAATACGATCGAGGGCCGTTTCGTTCGCACGAACAAGAGCCGTTACGAGACCCGAGCACGGCTCTCGTCTGTAACATTACTGTATACGTAAATGAGCGTGACCTTTCTTTCTATAAATCAAGTTTTATGTATGTTATAAATAATCGGAATCCTTTCGTGTTTAATATCGTTTTCATCGGGAGAGCACAAGGAATTTACTGGTGTTACGTGCGTGAAAATCTGTTTACGAATAAGAAACTTCAACTTTTCCTATTCTTAATCCCTAATGCTATACTTGTCTTTTGTAAAGTCATTGGGGTATCGAGCTCGTACGCGATGGTTCCAAGAATTGGTTACACGGAGGCACACATCATACGAGGTAGTGGGGATAGACCGCGGCTCTCGTCCGTGTAGACGAAACAGCTCTCGTCGGCAACATTACTGTATCTACACATATACAGGAAAAAATCTATTGGCTAGATGAAATTATCTTTCAAATTATTATTTTCAAAGATATGATAGTCAGGTTCACAGGAAAACCATTTCCAGAATTTGGGCCTACTGTTTCTGCAGCAGACCCTCCCGTATTGATTTCAAGGAATAATATATGGCATGTGGCACTTGACGCGTAGGCGAGATTTCCTGCGGTGCTCTCTACTCGAGCAGGTTTTCCTGTGCTGAAAAACACTAAACTTTCGTATCCAATATCTCGAAAACCATTTGAAAACAGATACATAATTTCTATGTCGTTAAATTTATCTTGAAACGCACTACAAAATGATTTGAAAAAAAGTATATAGTTCTATTTAAAAAACTAAACTTGATTATCATATCTTTGAAAATAATAATCTAAAAGATAATTTGTTATAGGCAATAAATTTTCCCCCTTATACCATGCAAATGACATGTAAACACTTTTTTAATTTTGTGTTCTTTTTTTGTGTGTTACGCGGGACACTCTGTACGTATACATAAGTGGTAACGCGCTAGGTTAGGAGCGAGCGATGCGATATGCGACACGAGCCGAACATGACCGAGTGTTACTCGAAATCGCAACAGATAATCGACAGTACTGAGATATTTCAATTCCCTATGCATGTCTGGTGGTGTATCCAAACGCACACGACTGTTTTGAATATACATGTGATCTACTGCATTTATTTCTTCATTATACATAATCTGACTGCGACATCAGACGTGTATAGGATCTCACAATCTCACCTCGTAACCGTCATGAAATGATGAACGTCAAGATGCACGGATCCTATACCTGTCATCTATGTCTTTACCATTGATCGAGTTCGGATCCCGTTCAAACCTGCAACTTTTTTTTTATTCTACAAGTAATTTTAATATACAATTCCAATCTTTATATAAATTTAATTTTATATTATTATGACTCAAATTATTATTTCATTCCATAAAAGACTGGTTGCAAAAAAATGAGAACGATGCAACTGTGTTTTATGGCTATCTGTGTGGCTAAAATATGAATTATATTTTCTACAGTATTTTATAAATGAAATAATATACGAAGCGAGGAATTCTAAAGTTAAAAAGCTAAAAAAAATTATGTATGAAATAAAAACGTCACAGATTTGAACCTGCATGACAGCAAAAGACGGGCTTCGTATTCTTGTCTTCTCGGGCTTTCGTAAATATGTCTGGGCAAATGAAAATATCCCGCGCGATTTGTGTCGTTTGTCGGCAACTTGGACAGTATTTAAAGAGCGAGAGAGTAAGGTTCACTTTGCACTTGCGTTCTCTTTTGACTTTTCGAATATGGCCGGAGTGGCCCGAAGCGCCGAGCTCACGTACACGCGATTCCTAAGGTGGTGTGTGTAGTGGAGGGGGAAATTTTCAGTAACTCGATCGCCAATTTGGGTATCACAGATTCCGATTCCACATCGGCAGCCTTTCAAATTAGGCGTCGCCTGGTTTGCAAATGCTCAACTAAATTTGTCACATTTTTTGCTCTGTTTTATCGATAACCCAGCCAAAAGCAATACTGTTGTATGGTTTTACGGCCTGACACTTTTCGTCCTTATATGAGAACATTTTGTACTGGGAAAGGGTTCATTCGATAGAAAAAAGTACAACGCAGCGCAGTCAACTCACGATTTCGTTCAAAACACTCCCTAAATTACATAAAAATGCTTAAATTTCCATAGCTGTCAATGGTAGATTTTTGCTCTACTTTACAATACTCGTATTACTAAATATCGGTAGAATTTCGTTAAATCGCGAGTTGACTGCGCTGCATTGAACTGTTTTCTTTCGAATGAATCCATTCCCAGTTTAAAATCATCTCATATAAGGACGAAAAGTGTCAGGCCGTAAACCCCTGTTTTTGCCTAATTTTGTCGGTAATGTCGCCGCTCTGACATATCTGATCGATTCAATTTGACTTAAGATCTTTCTTGTTATTTTTCAAGACGGCAGGAAAACAAATTCGGCTATCTATTTCTAAACAAACTATTTGAACTAGTTTACCGTATTGCATCTTTCTCAGTTGTAACGTAACTCAAGCGACTTGTAGTAAAAAATATGACAACATAAAAGTTATCAAGAAGTAACATACTAAAAATGATTAAGTCGAAGTATGATTATATCAAATATCTGTATAAATAAATAGTCTTATAGCTCGTGTTAGGCACACGTGCGTTTAGTCGCAAAACCGCGGAGCTGAATATCATTCAGCTCCGACGTCTTGGATTTAAACTGCGCGCCCGGGAAGTCGACTTCTCAAACTTCAACTACTTATATCTCGGAAACGGAATCTCGAACCTCAAAACGGTAAAGGACTTTTCGATTTTTTTTTTGTCGCCAAAAATATGCATGTTTCCGCTTTTACCATAATTTTGGGACACCTTGTATATTGTAGTTGTGTAATTTGTTCGGTAGGGAGGTTTTTATTGCTATTATTTCTATGTTGGTGTTTAGGGGTATTTCTGTAGCGTTGTACTTGTTAGAAATCGCGATGACTACTCCTTCGCTGGCGTGGTTTTCGTTCTCTCTGGTTTTTGTAAAAATTTCATACTCTCTCACAGTCGGTGGGTGGTTTCTCTTGAAGTTTGTTTCTTGTATACATAGTATTTCACGGTTGTATTGTTTTAGTATAATCTGTAGTTGATCGTAGTGGGTGTAGAATCCGTTGATATTCTACTGAATGATAGTTTTCGTGTGTTTATTTGAGTTGTTTATTTGTTTGGCTTATTTGGTGGTTATTAATTAGTTATGGTGTGTTGATGTTGTAACGAAACGGGAAGCGAGCAGCGTGAGAGACCGTCGAGGATAGGAATATTTCCAAAGAATAATATAGTTGGTACAACGGACGAAACTGATGCGAAATCAGTTAGCCGTTGGATTTATTGTAGGCGAGGACGAACCTGATGTAAAATCAGGGAGCCTCTGAAGATAGGTGTGCTTACGAACGAAACTGATCTGTGATCAGTGAGCCGCAGGAGAGTGAGTTTTGTGAACGTACCTGATGCGAAATCAGGGAGTCACAAGGATTAGTTTTACAGACGAACTCAAATTAAAATTGAGCTGTTAAGGAGGTTGACGAATTCAAACAGACGAGCCTGATGCGAAATCCGGGTGCTGTAAGGAACTTGGATAATGTACAAACGAACCTGGTATCAGGTGGCTGTAGGAAGTAGACGAAACTGATATAAAATCAGTTAGCTACAGCATAGGTTAGCTTTCGTGGAGGAACTCGAATAAATCGAGGAGCCACTAGGTTAAATGCAGTTTTCTTTGGAAGTAGGAATATGCGGACAAGTCTAATGTAAAATCAGAGAACCGCAGGAAATGTTAGTAAGCCTCGTAACCTTTTAAATTACTAATTGATACAACTTGAGTGGCTAAGCTGTATCGTGGTGGATCTGTCAACTTCGAATGGGATCGCTTAAGGTAATTATAGGGTTGAAAGTAATCTAAACAAATTACTATATATACTTGAATATATATTCTAAATTCAGTCTTTACGTACAAATGTACAGTGTAGTGTTGTCGCGTATTGTATATGAATTTAATGCACGGTGTTAACGCACTGGCGATGCGGGGACTTACAGAGTGGTCGTAGGTATTGCCAGATAGAATTTATGCCGACTCGCGGATTCTATGAGGTTAAACGTAGACTCGAAAGGGAACTTTAGCCCGATCTAAATGAATAGCAACCAATTCTGACGAACTTGACTATTAACGTGACGGTACGGTTCTGAACCCGTTAGGGTTAAAATCTCTGGGTTTACATAGGCCGAAAAATGAGTGGGGGTTCGTTAGAAATTTCCATGTAAGGAATATTTGGAAGAATAACCGAAAAATATTCTCCGTACGTAACAATGTCTATGTCGGTGTCTGTATCTGTGGTCGAAGATCCAGGTTCGTCAGGTGTTTGTTGCGTGAGTTTTTTGCATTACCTGTCCAGTCTATTTTTAATGCTACGTATGACTAAGAGAGGGTAAATTTTTTACATTATATTTATTAGTGCTGGTATATTTCCTCTGTAATGCTTTGCTATTTCGGTGGTGTTGGCTGTTTCAAAGGAGTTCTCGAAAAAGGTTTTTAGTTGGGAGTAGTTAAGTACGTAATTATTATCAGGGTTTTCGATATCGCCTTTGGCTGGGCTGAGCATTTCTTGTAGTTTCTTGCTGATTGGGGCAGGAGAATTAGGGCGTATTTTTTACTCTTATGATTTTTTTTCTTTGTTTGTAGTTGTTACTAGATATACGAATGTTTCTTTATTTGAGGTTTCGTTTTCATGTGTGGTTTCTGAATTATGGGAAGTGGTCTTTTTGTTCCGGTATTGATTGTCGGTAAATCAGATCTTTTTATTCGATTGATATCCATTGAGATTTCTTCATTTATCGACGGCTGTGCCGTTAGATTTCGTATTGTCTGTGTATTTGTGTTTCTCTGTATTCGCGTTTTCGGTTTCATTTGCTTGTGTACTATCGAGGCATTGTTTGGCAGTGCTTCTCTCCTTCTTGCATATGAAGCAGTTTAATTTGTCTGTTGTTGTGAAGATTCGGTAAGGTGTGTCTTCCATGGACATTACAAAAGGGCCTGGTGTTTTTTTATATCCTCTGGGTTTATATAGAGTTGCCTCCTGAAACTCAAGATGTGTGAGTATTCAGGGTCAGACATTTCTGCTTTTAGGGAAGTGATTTTCGAGCATAATTGCACGTTATTCCTTTTGAATTCCTTTTCGATTTCCATATTAGGTATTATAGTGTTGCGAGCACCGGGTACATGGACATTGCCTGCTGTGCTCGCACCGAGAAACAAGAAGACGGTCGAAAAAGACGTTTCGAAGAAGATCGATTAAACAGAGTTGTCTGACAGCTGCCAGAGAGACCAAGTCGAGCCAAACGAGAATTGTAATGTAAAAGCGTTGGAAATTCCTTTATTATTGTAAATGTTCAGTAATTAGTGTAACCGTAATAATGTCCCCGCGACGAACGCGAGATCGAAATTTGAAACGTTCGTAACAATAGAAAAAATTTTTAAGAGGATAATTCGCTATGCTAATTGTACCAGTGATCTTATCTTAATTTTTTCATTATTGTTTATTGTTATTGATTTGTAATGGGCGGTTAGGAAGGTAACGGTTTCCCTTTTGTCTAAATACATGCAGATTTTACCACTTGAAATTTTCGAGATATACCTTATTGCTTTAGGGCCAACTATTTTTCCAATTATACAAGCGTATTCCATGATACTTATGCCGTCCACCGTTTGGAGAATGATGGCTTGGTCTTTGGTAGGTGTATTTTCATTTGTTGTAGTATTTGCGTGGGATTTTTCTGGTTCAGTAGGTCTGATGCATTCTAGATTTTTTTCTATTGCGTTGACTGGTACGAGCCCCCTGTACCGAAGAGTTTTGATTGACTGTTTTTTTGGAATTCCATCTTGCTTTCAGTTACTGGCCTATGCGTATGGCATCGGTCGGTCTCAAGGCACTACACCAACATGATACAAACACTACTATTTGTGATTCACTGCAACTGTCACTCTGTGATTTGGCACTCGCGAACGGCAACACTAAACGTCTTAACTCATTGGTTGCTCGATCGCGACTGAACATCTATGTATTTTTACGTACAAGCACGCCAAGCGATAATGGATATCTCGGCGACCACGATGAAGATATTGGCAAGAGACATTTGGCACCCAACATCGAAGTCAGCAGAGATTATCTTATGGCGGATCTTCAGATATGGGGAGCGGCTCACATACCCAGATCTAGCAGCGATCTCGTCCTTCTTCTTGTACTGGACACCGACGAGGCCACCAGCGGTAAGAGTTTCCCTAGTTTTCCCTTGTGTATCCAGAACCCAAAATTTTAAATGCGACATTGCGTACAGACCGACTTCTGATAGTCGCCACAGACCGTGTGGCAGAAGAAAAGCCATCGTGTGCGGATTATCTTCGGCTTGCGGTCTACGAAGCGAGTCGCGTCAGCGGCCACGTACAAGGTTAGGATAACGAACGGTTCTGGCGAACGGATGTACTTTCAGCCTGCAGGCTGCGAGCAATTGTACCCATGGCCACGTGAAAGGTTATCTAAACATGTCGACAACGTGAATTTTAACCTCGTCACGATTCGAAATACCTTTGTAACGCTAACGCCATATCGAGTAACGAGTACCTCGCCTGCGACCACGTGTCGCGGACCAACCCACGTGTAAAAAATGCGAACCAGCCACTATATGTTACTCGCTTAAATATATCATTTTATTTAAACCAGAAAGGCCGAGTATTGACTGGCGTTCTTGCCATAAAGAGTCCGACGTCTCATAACCGTTCCTCACTTTCCGCCTGGTAAAACCCAGCCTCTCTCCACAGTAGTCGCTAGTCCAAACCACGGTAGGAAACAGGGAGGCAAGCTTTCACGCCGGTATCGACAGATACCTGACATCCTTTACAAATTCAAGCTATACAAAGCGTGGAGACTTTCTTTGCTCGACCGTTCGGGCTTAACCGCGGCGCTACCGAACCAGCACGTCGCAATATATAAATATTTACATGTTTATTAGAAGATAGCTCACTGTGTCGCACCGCGAATTGATTTAAATCTTCACGGTTGGAAGCCGTGTTCGCGATCCGGAAATTACTCGCCCAATTAAATTTGAGTAATTGTTTAAAATTTGACAGTCCGAAAACTATTAGTTATTTCGACGATTCGTTTAACTGTGTTTCAACGATTTGAAAAAGAAACCATTGCCTTTGATGATTTGGAAGGACGACTATTTCTTTGTTTCCGGAGTCCGCTTCCTCCTCAGGTTTCATCCCCTCCGAGATACACATACGGGGGTCTCAACTTGATTTCGGACGTTGACATTTCGAATCGACTGGCCATCGATCCGGGAAAGAGCATCCCCCTGAGTCATCTTGGAAGGGTAGAAGGCACCCCCACTTCCTTGGTCCCGCGACGATGGTGACGGAAGAACCCGTGGCTCGGTGACGGTGGTGGAGGAAGGCTGCTTCCTGCCCGGTCGAAAACCATGTTAAAGAGGAATAACGGGACTCCGGATTAGCAAGGCGAGTCCGCACGAGTGTCTCGCAGGTGTTTTATGACTTATTTTCCGCTGATCGATGAAAGCCCGAAGTTGTTTTATACTAGTCATCAGGTGGGAGACCTTAAGCTATCGAAAATATAAGAGACAGAATTTTGGACAAACTCTGACTTTCGCATCTGACAATAATAAAATAAACGATTGCTTCGTCGAGCGGAGGAAAGACCGTGTCGATTGTCCCTATTCTTGTTCCTCGACGGAACACACTGCTTTTTTTATAATGGTTTCTCCTGGTACATCTTTCAAGACATTCGACTTGAGAAATCCTCAGAATCATAAAAACGAGTCTGTTTCGCCTGATTTCAAGAGGTCTTCTATGGATCTGCTGCAGAAAGCTAAAGTATTATTGCTAACGATATTTAGCTTATCCGGGCGGCTATAGGAAGGAACAGACCAAGTGTAAACTGTTACATTTAGAAACAGGAGAACGATATTTCTTTCAATGATGGGATGGGATGGAATGAACCGGACGGCAACAGGTATGTGCAAATCGGCCATTAATGTGTATGTTTTGGGATTTTAACTTACTTGATTGTTAAATAGAAACCAAAACTTTTTGCATACTAAACTTCGAATAAACATATTACGTGTATGATCGGTGTACATGCTTCTTTCTACAAAAATATAACTAATACACAAATACTATGGAAAACTTGTTCAAAGATTTGCTTTTGAATAATACGACTATTACTAATTATGATTCCAATGAAAAGGAGCCAACTAAGTATATTGTAGGTTTAGAGTTTCAATTTATATATGACTCCTAAAGTGATGCTTATTTTAGAAACTTTTTAAAACGTATACTAAACTATTCGCTAATATAAGTATATTAGCCAAGAGCCTTATTTGATTTCGATACTTTATAAGATCAAAATATACACAAGATTTGTAAATGTAGTTGGTGAATGTTTTTACACTAACAGTGGTTTTGTTGAAATTTTCATTTTTCGATTTGTTAAAAGAGGGCACTGATCTAGGTTTCAAGAGGCCACACATTTTTGTAGTTTTATTAAAATAAATAAATTATGTAGAATATGTATTGTTTTAATTTGATTCAAAACATAAACACATAAAATTAAAAATATTTGGATCAAGTATTTGAAAACACCTATTTCACATTTATCACAATAGTAATGTAGCTAGTAAATCATCCACATTCTAAGCGTTAAACGCTAACAATAACTCAGTAAACTTTCATCCTATTTGCTTGAAATTCTCGGTAGTGATTGCTAATACTATTCTTAAGTATTCTATAAATTCACTACTGATGAGATCCCCAAAGATTTTTATCAAATTTTAAGGGATGAGTCTAAGGGTGATGATATTTTGTGGAATATGTATACACGTATTTTTTATGAAAAATTAAAACAAGTCTAGATACATAATTTAGAAATTAATGGTATTTTCAGTGAAGGTAGTTGGGTAGCTATAGATGATACTTTCTTTCCATATGACAAATCTTGCGCTTGATACTCAGTATAGAATACACTTTTTGTCTTTCTAAAATTGTTATATTATGTATAACATGATCTTAAAAAAATTGCAACTGTTTTATACAAATTTTTATTTATAAATACATATCTACCAATACATATTTGAATTATTCTCTAAAATCAGTACATATTACGTGTATTGTTACATATGTGTCGCCTGCGTGACATTTTTCACCCGTCTTGAGAGGCTGAATGTACTGAGCACATCGATAAGCGACCCTCGCTCTGTTTTAATTTATACAGTTTGTCCTATCTGAAGTTTCGCACTCAATTATCTCTTAAACTGTCATTCATCTAAAAAAATGTTTTAAATGAAAGTTACCCTGTTTTGAAGGGGACATCTTATAATGGTCACAAATTTTTGCTAGGTGAACGTGTTTCTGAGATTTCAAGGTGACCTTAGTTTTATTATTTTAGAGTACTCTAGTATTAGAGTAAATTAAGAGTAATCGAGCAACTACTCTGTTTTATCAGTCGCTAATAATGAGATTATGTGGAATGATAATGTGGTCGTAATAACAGAGCGGTTTCTAGATAGAATAAAAGTTCGGTCACGATACACGAGTATATCTATTATTTTTACTAATTAATTATCCAGAAAGGATAAATCGTAAGTGAGTTAGAAAATCATCTAGTCCCATACAGGTCCCTCTACACGTAATTACTTTTTGACAGGTGGAGACTTAGGATTATATTGTACTTGGAAAGTAAATTAATATACTATAATTAATATATATATATATATATTTCAACATTTGTTAAATTTTGAGGTTATATATTTTTGTTACTTTTTACTATAAATATATATTTCCTATAAATATATATATATAAAATTTAACCTCAAAATTTAACAAATGTTGAAATCAATTTAACAGAACAAAAAAAAATATAAGGAAGACGCAATATTAGAAAGACGAGTAAAATGAAAGAGAAGTATCGAAGTACAATATCGAATACAAAAAAAGAAAATATATATAATGGTACGTTTGGTCTCGTTTGCTTCTATGCCGTATTGTAACTATAAGAACATTCAAGAAGATCCTGAAATGCCTTGTGACATTAATACCCTTCCAGTTACGCGAGCACAAAAGGCGAGCAGATGGTCGATACATTGGACATATCAATATAAAGAAATCAGTCGGAAATACAAAGTCAAAATCAATATCCATACATAAGTAAAATCAAAATCAAATTTAGTAATATGTGGAACTTATGCAATCGAAGAAATCAGTATGAAAAAAAATATATAGAAAATCAATTCAAGGCCTAAACGTGTCCAAATCGATATCTAAATAATGCCAAGTCGTTATAAAGCCTCTGTTCGGAAAAATATCACTGGTAGTACCGCTAGAAGAGAAAAAAGACACACACAGAGATATCAGAACTATCACTAAATAAATAAGACTATAAACTAAACTATGTGTTTAGATTGTTTAACGTGAGTTAATGAGTCCATGTACTGCCGTGAATCTATACTTGAAATAATAGAATTTAATGAAATAGTGAAAGAAAGAAAAAAAAATTAAAGCAATTTAACCCACGGGCTCTCGTCACACACCTCGCGACGTGTCGACGAAGAGTGCTTGATAACGGAAATTAAGACAAGATCCTTCACGGATCACCAATGCATAGATCACCTGCCGTATCTATGTCAGGTCCTAGGAAATCGCGCGGGTATCGCCACGGCAGCCGTTAGGTAATTTGTACTTTTTACGGATATCGCACTTATTAGAATTTTCAGTAGGTAATCGCTCTTACAATTAATATAATAGACCATGTCGGTTTTTGCCATTTTCGAGAACATTCGATATTATGCTTGCCATGAGGCATCGCCGCTTACACGGTCGTCGTGTCGCATGCTGTATACAGTTTTTGCGAGAGCTCCAAAATTTGAACGCTTCAAGGTTCCCATCTCGTCTTCTATACCACGTCGACGCGTTACAAGGCTTGTTTGTACACGTAACTTCGTGGTACGAGACTTTACGTGTAATCACACACTCCGACTTAACCTTGTGTGGATGGGTTAGTTATATAAACTAGTTTTCGGAGAAATGTACAATTCGTTTATTGAAAAAGTGTTGTATGTTTGACTTTCTAAGCTGTTCTGAGCCTTCTTCGACTTTTCTCTTACAAGGAAAGCTTCCAAGCCATTACATTTGGTAGAGGTGGGAAATAGTAATAGAGAGGGGGTCGAACCGTCAAAACTGACAAAATCTGCAAGCCACCGAAGTATCTATGCTAATAACCCTGACCGTGATGGTCGCCAGATTTTTATTGCCCTACGCAGGTCTTGCAGTTTCGTAAACTAAGAAAATACAAACATATTCAAAATGTGTGTCTTAACAAGGCTCTTCCAGGAATCAGTTGTAGCTATGTCAAATGATGCGAGATATGAATTCGCTTAGTTTGCATGAACAATTTGTAATAAGTGCCAACAAGCATTACAGGCAACAACACGTACAATTTTGCGATAAAAGTGTAGATTGCACACGATATTGTGACATTGATTCTGAGTTATGAGAAGCTGCAAATTTTGAATGTTGATGTATAATGCTTCTGGCTTTGACAAAGATATTTGCGTTTACATTCTCAAGGCTCCAGAAGAACGCACACACATACACACACGGGCACTTACATACGCTCCCACGCATACGATATCGACTCTCGCCTACGATTCCAAGGAAAGAGCGAGTAAAGACAGTAATTCAGTTTTGAATTTTGGACGTCGAAGGCTCAGAATATGCCCAATTAAGAGTTTCCAAAATGCAAAGCATTATCGTGAAACATCCCAGCCGACGAAGTGGCCAAAAGAGGAGAAATTCAAAAAATGTTCTGCTCGGAACGTAAAAGTAGTATGATCAATTTTTCATACATATCAATGCTGTATTTTCAAACACGGTCGACAGATGGAAATCGAACTAATGTAGATAAATATTTCCAATCAGTCTGTTGTTATTTTGTATTCTTTTTCTGATTTTTTAATGTGGTTTTATATGGGTTATAATATGTTCATACAGACTTTGAGATCATAGAATGAGATCCATTCTGAATTTTCAAGTCTGATGTCCATCGACATGAAATTTGTTAAACACAAACAATTGAAAATTGTTCGTGAAACTCTGTTTTTCTCTGTATGCGAATTCAGACACGCTATCTGAATTTTCAAATTTTTCCACCGTTTCTCCGTAACCACTTATCCATATTAACGTAGAATACACTTATTTACCAACAATTGTAACGATTATTGGCTTTTTTTTGGAGAACGATTTTGGAATACGATTTGGATCGGTGTATTGATTTCTTTAAATGTGTGAGTTTCTTTTGTTATTATATATTTCATTGCTTGGATTTTGATATTATTTTTGCATTGATTTTATACTGATTTTCTCTTAATTTCCAATTTATTATACACGTGTTTGCCTTGTGCGCTCGCGTGGTCGGAAGGACATTAATGTGGCCCGATACTTAGTTTCATCCGAATGTCCTTGTTGCCACCTTGGCGTACAGAAACACGTAGAACCGTTGGATACATGTACAGGGTGTAACAAGTATATGTTGAAATATTTTAAGGGGTAGTAGAGGAGCTCGAACCACCACCTAGGGCATCACTCTGAAGCGTAGGAAGATAAATAACAAGTTTAGTAAGTTTGTTCAAATTTGATTACAGTCTTCCCGAGACAATAATATAAATGTAAATTTCAGTATTATCTTTCAATTTTTTCGAAGTAAAAAATATTACAAAATGGTAAAGTTATTCCCCGCTCCCGAAACCTTTCACGCTTCAGAGTGGTGTCTCCCTCCCCCATAATATACAAATTTACTACTTCCTTATCTTTAGAACTAATTTATAATAAAACGTATTATATTTATAATAAAATAAAATTTTTATTATAAATAAAATATTTATAATAAAAAGTACTAATTTATAATAAAAAAAGTTGCTATATGAATACAATGACAAAGTAAAACAATGAAAGTGAATGCCGTCCACACTAGGTGAACTGAAGTCAGGCCGACGTTAATACTATTTCGAAATATTCAAATTAATTTATCTCCCAAACTAATGACATTTTTGAAAAATGGTTAAATATTTTTTGTGAGGAATAACGAAGTGCATTCAATAGTGTGGTGGTTTCTGTATATGAGACATTGATGCCATTAGAGTTACAAAAGATTTAGTCAAGAGGGAGAGGGGATTTACCTGAACACATTCGTATGTTGACTTCTATTTTGCCGTATATCTCTGGACTGGGTTATTGAAATTTCATGAAGATTGACATGGTTGTTTCGTACACGGAACACTGATGCTAGTTACGTTTCAAAAAATTTGGTCAAAGCAGATAGCAGATGTGGGGGTATGGTGTATAATATTTCAAACGTGATTTCAGTTACAGAAAATTCTGTTCTATCATGCTATTAGTACATTATGTACAAGTGTTATTGGCAAAAAGATTTTTCTCAAGTGCACCCTCTCCTCACCACAAAAAATAAAAATGTTACGTTTTGATAGTAAGCTACTTGTCCCATGTGGGGAAAGTATCGCAACTGGATTCCCAATTTTTTTATACAGAATAACGAGGTGCGTGTATTGGTGTACTAAAAAATGTAAGGAGCCATTTAAACAAATTGCTGTAGTTTATTGGCAACAAAATATCAATCAATTTCATGTGTCAACTTTTCCTGCCAAGTTATTTGAAGCGTCAAAAAATCGTGGATAACGTTACGCTGTATACCCTGTATATTTATAAGATAGTTATTTACAAATAAGCGTTGACTAAGCTCTTATCGTAACGAAAAAAATAGAAGAAATAGACAATCTACAGGGTGTTAAAGAAAGGGTTTCAGATCTTAAGAACTTAAGGAATTCACCGAGGAAGGTAGAAAACGTCTAATTAACGTAGATCCTAAAGTCGATCCTTTTGACGAAAAATTGACTTTTATTATCTACGTAAGTAAGTTCCTCGGCGAAGTATTGGATGTAAATAGAAAAATTGATTCAGAAGAACGTTCCAGGTTTTCAAAACAAGATTATTAGACTAGCATAAAAAAAGATTAGTTCATAAATAAACACAAATTTAGGACAAACTCTCCTTATTATAGTAAAGCGTCACTATTACCCGCACAACTACGCTTAATACTAAATGAAGATTGAGAAATTATACTGGGTTTGAATCTATGAAGTAATCTTTATTGATGCCACTTAATAATCTTGTTTTGACAAGCTGGAACGTTCTTCTGAATCAATTCTTCTATTTATATTTAATACTTTGCCGAGAAATTCACTTACAGTATCAAATTTAGTACTTATTTTCATTGTACTTCATGCAGAATTCATACCTATAATTACATATTAGTTATTACTTTTTATTGATTCTTATGAAACAAAGTACTACAAAGCATGTTCTTTTAAACTTCAAACGTATGTAACTGACGAAACCTTTTTTTATTCATGTTCGTTACAATAGAAGAAAAATATTTTTTTTACACTTTCTAGCATCAAATCTGTTCTCAGAAATCAAATTGATGCTCTACAGCATAAATTAATCCTTTTTTTTGTTTCTTAGTTTTCTTTCTTGCATTGTCATAATAGTAAGGGCAACGAGAAAAATTCTTATTTCTTTCGCACCTTTCTAATCCATTTTTTTAGTTAGGAGATTTTTTAACAGTCTATTTTCTCTTCAGACAGAAGTCTTTTCTTGATTTCAGAATTAAAAATTTTCAGTTTGAATCTTCTTTCCGTCTTCTTTTTCTCTGACATAGCTGCACGTTGGATATCATAGAGGAGATACTTGTTTCAAGTGAAAAATAGGAAACGTGTATAACATAAGGTCCAGACCATTAGAACTAAGCTCTCCCTAGTGGTGTAGGGCGTTTTAAGGCGTATTCAAGTTACATCAGGAAATGTAGTCGCCATTAACACTGATACCTTTGCTAAAATGTTGGGCGTTCCAAACGTTCATTGGATTGCTAGATTTACGTTCTTCTTCCCGTGTACGTATAGTTTTATAGATCGTGTTGGTTAATCCTTCGAAAGCAAAGCATTTTCAATTATCGAAATACCACGTAGATGGAGTGGAAAATTATCCCATTAAAAAGCTTGTATTTTTAACTAAACTCATATATACTGCCGATATATATACATACAAAATATAGTATATACGTGCAATAAATTGTATCAATAGCATTACGTGTATAAACGTTATACACCAGTAGTTTACAATTTCACCAAGATCATAACTAGAAAAACTCAAGTGTAGTATATATCATGGTTGTAGTAGTATCGACAATGTACTTAGTGTCGCACTTGTAACGTCTATGGTGGAAGTTGCAATACTAATAGCGGATATCGTAAGGAGGCTCGTAACTGCAGGTATGCGTGATTGTCATAAAATTAGAATTATTTAGCAATGCTTCTGTCTATATTGTTTATTATTTTTATGAATTGTTATGAGCTTAAAACATGACAAAGGAGATGATAAAGGACTGAGATTTCAGTAAAAATTTTAGGTAAGCAATTGTAATTAGCACCTTTTATTTCCAAAGATAAATGTTTTTTCATATTTTATAACATAAATTATCATATCATATACCACTAGTCTTCACAATCAACGTTAATTAAAATTATTAAACTTGAAGAAACAAACAAAAATAACAATAATTAAACTTTAAAAGGAAACAAAAATGAAAATAATTGAACTAGAAACAATTTCTGAATTGGAGTAGATACACATTTGTTTATTCTTTGTCTATTAATTGGTGGACAGTTTATAGTTCTTGATTTGAAGTGGGTGCAACCATTCATTTGAGAGAAGTAGCTCAAGGATTTCATAACAAGCTCTTGTGACGAATATATCTTTTTTGTTATTTGGTGAACATTGAGACTACCATTAAATGCAATAAAATTCAATTAATTATTAAAAAGCTAGTTGGTCATTTCTGATATATCTTAATCTGTTACCATATACAATGTTAAGCAAGAACATCTTTTTCTGATTATATGTATTAGCCAATTTTTTAAAATTTAAAATAATGTCATTGTAGATTAAAAATCGGAATAACGTCATTGTCGATGGTTCGTCTGTAGATTGCTCCTATTGCATTAAGTACTCTTTGTCTTGTTCAGCTTATAGACTAGGAGTTATTTGGACTAATCGTCATTAAATATATGCGATTTATATACATAAGGGATACATAAGGGAATTTACATAGTTTATTATAATCTATTTCTGTTCGGAGGTAGTATCTATAATTTATCTATAAGATATCTCTTTTCGGAAATAGTATACATAGTTTAATGGTTTATGAATATCTGTTTTATCTTATGAACTAGCTTGTAAGAAAGATGAATCCGAATAACTTGACATTTAGATACATACAACGTTTCAGTTTCATTAAGGCTCTCAGCGATTCTACGTCTTGTGGGGCACTACTTATGTTCACTAACACTGTGCTACCGGCAGCCTCGGTACTTCGTACTTAAGTTCAGAAGACAATCAAACGCAAAAGCTGCAGCAGTTTGAAAAAAATTTGATTGGAATTTATTCGAAATGGTAAAGCCGAGTGAACTGTCGTAATTGATACTTACAAGAAACATCCCGAAGTGTAAATGTCTGATTTCAATGAAACTTGGCATGTTTGTAGATTAGTCAAAAATATTAGACACGTATCTTTCTAATCTGCTGGTATACACGTTGAAGGAGCGAAAACCACGCCTAAAATTGAGGGTGGAATATATATTTAGCTTAATATCTCGAAAACTATTGTGTGTAGCGAAATGGTGTAAACGGGATGATTGCATATTTTTCAACGATGAATCCACCTGTATAAACAGTTTTCAAAAATATCAATTTGTTTCAAAAATATATTAAAAACAATACATTTTTGTTATTTTCCTTGACTAAACGTTAACCGATCTTTTTACAAATTCGTATGTGAATACTATGGACCAAAACATAAAAGATGGATAAAATAAAATTTTGAATTTTTACACTATGAAGAAAATAATAGCAGTTCTAGTTTGAGTACATTTTGTGTGAAATTGAGCTCTGAACCAAATGACTTTATGAAAAACATATATCTTTATAATGCTGTCATCATTATATTACGATATATATTGTTTATTGTTCACTAAACGTATAAATAATAACGCCGCTAGTGAATACTCACAACGTCTCGTACTTGTTGCAAACAATTCGATGGATTCAGTGTCAATGAATCTCGCATAGATAAAAATGTAGCAACTGAAGGTAGTTTAATACCTCCAAACCACATATTTAATACCACATATTTCGTTTAATACCTCCAAAACTAGTGCGTATAGCAAAATGATATAAATGGGGCGATTGTGTATTTTTGAACGACGAATGCACCTATGTAAATAGTTTTTAAAAATATCAATTTATTTAAAAAATATATTGAAAAATAGTATATTGTCGTTGTTTTCACTGACAACATGCTGATCGATCGTTTTGCAAATTTGTATGCAAATACTATGAACCAAAACACAAAACACGGCTAAAATAGAATTCTGAATTTTTACGTTATGAACAAAATAATAACATTCCTAGTTAAACTGCATTTTGTGCGAAATTGGGCCCTGAAACGAGTGGTTTTACGAAAAATATATACTCCTATAATGTTTTTGTCATTATATTATGATACATGTTGTTTATTGTTCACTAAATGTATAAATTATAACATTGCTAATGAATACTCGCAACGTCTTGCACTCGTTGCAAACAGTACGAGAGGTTCAGTGTGAGTTACCCTTGTATCGATGAAAATGTAGCAAGTAAATGTGATTTACAAATCATTATTCTTCAATAGCTATTATTTACTATAAACAAACAATTGGAATTGTTCCAGAAGTTATAGTTTAATCAACTAATTTTACACGAAAGTATCTTAGTTGAGTGTGAATTAGGCATTCCCTCATAAGCTGTAGGTGCCTGGTTCGAATCTCGTGGTAGCTTTTAATTTTTTTTTGTTTTCAATTTTTATTTTAAATAATTCTAATTTTTGTATACCTTTTCACAGATTACAATTATACCACTCATAACATTTTTATTTTTAAATAAAAAAAAATTAAAATAATTTCGTTTGTTTATTTCTTAAAAAGTATGAATGAATGAATGAATGAATAGCATGAATTTAATGAATTATTTATTCTATATATATAAGTTTTAGGATTTCACATATTAGTATATATATATATGCCCATAATTATGAAAGTGGTCTAAATTGTATATTTCTTATTTTGGGATATTGAAAGGATTACATTTGAATTAATTAGAAAATATTTCTATATTACGTAACATTATAATTAGTCTTGATTAATGAAAATTTATTATAAATGTGAAATTTTGTGTGAATCTCATACGAAAATGTTGTTTTTAAAGTTTGCATTGACTTAGAGCACTTTCATAATTATGGGCACATATGTATTGTTTGTTTCATTCGTAATACTCTTCCTTTCTCGCTCGCACCATCCTTTTCTATATTCCGTATGAAGTAAAATATTGGCTCAAGGCGTATTCAGTAGAGATTTACTGATGGATAAAATTGTAATTGATATGGTAACAACGTGACAGAACTTTCTTATGATGCGATTTGGCAATTATACCTTCACACTTCTGATTTGTAATTCAACAAGATAATGTTAGATGCCATATTATCAAATGTCTCATGTATAAATTATATGTTTTCACTAATGCCCGTTTTTTCGCAACAGCGCTTCGATCGATTCGGAGTAGGCCCCGAAGGAGTCTGCCCCCTTAAGGGTGTTACACAAGGCTAAATTATAGCCATGATGCAAGGCAACTGTTATATCTCTAACTGAAAAATAGCCTTACCTTATTTAAATAACGCAAGTTATTGTTTATATCTCTATATACATTTATACATATATACAATAGTTACACATTTTTGTCAGGCCCCTGTGTATATTTCTCTGTTCTCTGTCAATCATATCGTTTGACAATGACTGGGACCACGGGACTGAGAATTTTAAGGTTTAATGTGAATACTGTCACTATTTAACTTGGGAAAGAAAGTTGAGTACTAAAGTTATGTTTATGTTACACTAAACAAAATGTGTAATCAGTAAGAATAATAAACGTGTAATATATACTGTCGCGACACCAAGTTATATGCGGGACGCAGTCGGTGCGATCGTACATAGTTATTGGAGTTTTGCATATAGAAAGTATTAGTCGTAAATGTCATTAAATTCATTAGATCCATAACTTAGATCTAAAATTCAATGGTATTATTGAAATATAGTGTTGATAGAATCCTTCAATTAACACGTTGACTGCCAGGCGCATTTCCCATGGTTTGCCCAAGGCGCCAACGTGAATTTTGCATTATGCGACGCATATTATGTTCAAATATTATTTGCAGCAAATAAAGTGAGTTATAAAATCATGCTTCAAGCATTTTTCGTGCTCGGGGTCACCGGTAACCCCCACGGCGCTGTAGACAATTTTTACGATTGTCCTTTATTTTGTAACAACACGACTTGAAAAAATATTGGAATTTCTGATTTTAGAATGAAATTAGCAATGTATCTAATGAAATGCTCCGATAATTATTGTATTTCTCCAATAAATTGCGTACGGAGAAGACCTCGCCATGTATTAAAAAAAATACCGGGAAATGCACAAAATGTAAGGCGATTTTGTATGGTGTGCTATAAAAAAAATTCAAAGCAGCTAGGAAGAACTGGAGCAAAGAGTTCTACTAAAAAAGTGGTGATATATTGTTCCGATTGCGTTGATTCATCTTTTCTTTGCCTTGAGTGTTTCAATCTGACTCATCGCAATATGCACCGATAATATGTATATTTTTCATGTACTAATAAAATTATTTTTGAATGTTCTATGTTGCATTAATTTCTTCAAACCATTAGAGTAATAATGGTATTATTAAAAAATTTATCACTATCAATATTTACTCGAATTATGTACTTTTATTATTTGCTAAATTAAATTAAGCCTAATCTCAACAAAATCAGTGTATCTTTTGCTGATATCTCGTGATGCGATCCAGGAGTGTACCACTTCTAATATTTAATTTTCAAGATTTTCTTCTCCTGGTTCCGGATGTTCATCACCTAAAAGCGCAGGTACGACTATACACTATGGGAAGGGTATTCGGTACGACATGGGAGGGATACTCCGCGCGGTAGATCACTCACCCATTCCATCGGGGCAGGTTAAGCTGTCCGATAGCGTCGAGACGTCAAGTAGGCATACTGTAGTGGTCACTACAATTGCACTACCTCGCAAATGCCACTGCATTTAATTTAATTATTACACGTGAAGTAATCATCTGTGTCATTGCTCACTAAGGACCAAATACCTCTTTTTTTTACTTTAAATTTTGATGACAATATAATTACTTTCGTATTCAATAAATAATAGTTTTGGAGTGTGCTGCAGTTTTATTTTTCGGAACGTCTGTACCGATTTTGAAGTAAAATAAGAAGTCTTATACGTACCTTATTGTAGTGTAATCACTAATAGAATTACAACACTAGATAAAAATGAGATCAGTTGAATATGAAGGTAGTTATAATCCTGATATCTAAATACATCTAAATTCCTATACATACCACAATTTTAAGTAAAACTGGGGAATTCGGCCTTTAATAGCTAATAAGACAGACGTTTATTTCTTATATCAGTCAAATCAAAATCATCGGCACCTGTACATATCTACTGGAACTTTGCACATAGTACATTTAATCGTGAATGCAATTTGATCGGTAATTCCGTTCTAATATTCAATGGTATTATCTTAATATAATGTTTGTACAATATTTTGATTAAGCTTAGTCTTATCAAAATCGGTGCATCTGTTACGTTCCGGTTAATTATGACAGCATAATTTCGCATAACATTTCAACACGAGCGTTGCTCGGAATCCAAGTGTCCGTGTAACCTGATATTATGGTAGAATCAGCAGGTCAGTCACTGTGTAAGTGTTAAATGTGTGTTGATGGCTGACCTAGTATATATTTCGCGTTTCATATAATAGCTTGGTGTTCTTTTGTACTCAAATATCGCATACTAACACCGTCTAGTGTACGGTTGTTAGTCAGTGCCCCACGTGACGTGAAAACTGTGGAACGAGAAGAAGAGACATTTTTATAAGTCTCCTAACGCCGAGCGATTAGGATTCTTCTCCTTCGTAAGTTAATTTTAAGGTTACCACACATAATCAACTATTCTTTACATTATCGTGATAACTTAAATTATATTTGTTACTTCCGAAAAGAGGTGAAATTATAATATTTTATCTACACTATCTTCGAAAAGAAATATCAATAAATTACCTGTACCCTTATACGTATGTACTTCAATGACGACCAGTCCAACAAATTCCAAGGAAAGCAATAGTAGTCTAAACCTCATATATTATACTGTTATTTATACCTGGCAGTGTGACCAGGACATAATAGGGTTATCTTCCTTCCTACATAGGTATAGATTTAAAGATGGTAATAATTGTAAGACGAAATCAGGGAATTACTTCGAATAAAAACACAAGGAGTTTTCAAGATTGCACGTTTACTTCATACGACAAAAGTCAGTACAAGAAACAGTCTTTTGACCGCTTGAAAATTAAATTCAATACAATGGCAAACCGTTTATCTGGTTTTGCCGTTTAAATACAAAATATAAGATAAGTTACTTTTCCGTATCATTTTCCTATCCTTCCCATAAGAAAATTTGATCCATACTTTCTTTCCTTCGAAATATTTCAACAAACATCTGTTTATTTTTTCGATTTCGTTTCATAAAAATATTTTGAAAGGTAGCAGGGCAAACAATAAGAATAAGTGTACGGTCACTACATGTGCAGCGTCATGAAAAGCAAGGCTGGGTCACAGGACACAGACATCAAAATAGTTAAAGATTTGAATACAATTGATGTATTTAACCCCCGTTGCGCCGACGAGTTAGTCTCTGCCAGACATTCGTTGACCAAATCTTTAAGGGCAAAAAGTTTCCCCAACTCGCTTTTTAACAACAGGCAATTCCATATTTCATTCGTCCGAATGCATCGAAGGGACTTCCATGATAAGCGCGACGCGACCCTCGCGGCCTTCGGTCTCGGGTACGGACGGCTCCTTCGAAGTAGGCAAGGCAACACCTGTGATCATAAACGGCCACATCTGCGAGACACTCGTTACGGTTTCCTACACTAATCCGATATGCCTTTGCTTTTCCCCATGAATTTGCTTGCGACTTTTTCGACCCGAAGAAGAGACTATCACCTCCATTAAAAAAAGTAACCGAGGAAGATCCAACCTCGTTGGTGTCAACTAGCAAATCAAATTCGAGTATTTCGACGAAGCTACACCCCGAGAAGTCGCGCTGGAGGGATGCGAGGGCATGAGGAAAGAGCCTTCGGAAAAAATCGGCAGTATCGATCATAATTTCGCCGCCGAACTGTGTAACATCTTGTTTTCATTTACGGAATGCCGCAGAACGTTTCAAAATAATCAGTTGTCGGCCATTAAAAGGTCAAGTGCTCGTTTGGTGATGTGATCAATGTTAGTAACCGCGAAGTGTTGTAAATGCAAGGGGGCTTCTTGTGGTGTTGTACCTGCGATCCCTAATGATCGGGATCGGGATCGGCACAATGACCCGATGGAGCAAGTATTCAAGCAGCAGGTGAATTCCTCTCCGAATGGGTGAGTTTTACCGATAGTAATGACTCGTATTACTAGAGTCACATTATGTATTAGTCTCAATTTATTTAAACATTTTTTGCTTTGGTCCGTCATAATTAAACAAATAGAAATCATTGTTTCCGTACTTTCTACCGATTACAGCAACTAATACGTCAAATTTTCGTTCATTCATTATGCAATAAGTATTCTTATACAGTTTTCAATGTTTTGACACACAGTAAAATAACGTACAATCCGTAGGAACTACGAAGACATTACTTTTTTTGTTTTACTATGGCATTACTGTACTAAATCGACATTTTTAAATGCTTCTTCCTCGTTTTTTATTTTTTACTACTTAGATAATTGATTTAAAAATCTGAAAAAAATCTATAATATATGTCTCAATAGTTAACGTGGCCCTGATTTTTTCACAATTTTTCATCCGATAGTTCAGGAGAAGTTGAGCATTGACGTAAACATTTGGAGTTTCTTGTACAAGCCTCGAGTACGGTGAACGGCAGACGCTTCGCGTAGCTTGTACCCTGTTGCTGGTCGGCCGAACGCTCGCTATTCGCGCTCTCTGATTGGTCCGGGTTTTTCGTTAATAACTCGTTAACAAAGCTTCGGAAGATATTTTTGCAAAGGAATATGTTGTCTAGAATCACCCCTGGAATCTCCCATTTCCGGCTCCCGTACTTGGTTTGGATCACCCTGTATATAGAAAATGTAGGAAAATTAGTTTTTCTACATGCTAATTTAGAATAAAATACTGTATTTGCTACCATTACACATTCGGTACATTGTTTCATTGTTTCCACTGTATCTATCAAGTTTTGTAAGATTATACATATATATAATTTACGAACCACATATTTAGTAAGATTAACATATATATACATATTAATAAATTTATGAAGTAGAAATGAATTTTATAATGTAGTTTTCGAAAAAGCATGACAAATTGAATATTCGAAATCCAGGTAGATCCCATTAAAGTGAATTTCGGAATGTTAATCGGATTTTCAGAAAGGGCAACGCGCTCGAGAATACCAAATCCATCGCGAATTACCATTCTTTCGAGAATCCCGACTTTACTGGGAATCCCGAAATTTTCGAGCACTCGTTGTGATCCCGAAAAAGTTTCTCGTCTTGGCAGGACCCGACATTTTCGGGGTTTTGCACATCTCTAACGACATCCCGTTTTAATTCCTATCTAATAATAAGTACACAGATATTCTGTACATATGCAGGGTGTTTGGCTACAGGTATGAGAAATTTTAAAATGCGATTTTAGAGGTCAAAATAAGACGAAAATTAAGAATGACCATTTCGTGTTCAGGGCTTCATTAATTACTTGTAAGCAATTAAAAATGTTGTGAAATTCGCCTGTGGTCAGGCAAGCTGTCTCATAATATCGATCGCATCGGGATCGCGATAAATGACAGCTGATCGAATCGCAATGCTGAGCATTCCTACTGAAACTGAAGCAACGAATGACTTACCTGATAGGAAGCAGTAAAACTCGACGATACTTGTCTCAGACTTGTCTACTCCCAACAATCCATAAGGCAAATCGAAACATTCCCTATGCGAGTTGGGAATAGAAAGATTAATGTGTGCCACTTTCCATTCATTTTCTGTCCAATTCAGATATTTCAGACACACTAGAAGTGTAGAAGAGAACTACAGGAAGTTTATAAGAATATTTTGAGAGAATCACACACAATGTCAACACAAATGCATATCCGACTAATTGCGTATTTGTAAAACTCATATTCCTTATAACTGTGAACACAAGCATAATTTCACCAATCACTAGCTCTCATAAACTGTTTGTCGAATATTAGAATATTTATAGCTATGTAACCACCAGCTGCGATTTTGCCTACGAAGAAATCGAGTTCTAACAAAAACGACAATCTCTTCTTTAATAAATAGTAAGTGATAATTAGATCTGAACAGTGGCAGTGATCTAAACCCCTAAATCATAACCCTAACCTCAAACCCTTAAACCGAATCCTCGCGCCAGCGACACGCAACAGGACGCTTCCCATTTTGCATGCGCACAAAACGTCACCAACGCGACATCCTATGGCGTGCGATGGAACGCGCATTGACGACAGGGTGACGACCGGATGATGACAGCATGAACCAATCAACAAGCAACGCTCTCTATACGCATGCGCAAACACCACCAGACGCATGCGCAAAAACCTCGGAACCAATTGGGAGCGCATATCCTGCAATGACTCCTGAACACGCAGGCGCAAGACGACGCTACCCCTACATCCAGGGCAGTCATTGAGCCCAAGAGGGCGAGGCAATTTTCCCGTATAAATATGGTGGCGCCAGCAGACGATGCCAGTGGCAAAAGTAGTAGTACGCAGAGCAGTTCTCCTTCTCCGAATTTCAACCTCAACTTCCAAATCCATACCGAGGCAGCTTTAACCAGCTCCTTGGTTCCTTCGATCTAGGCGGCTGTAGCCAGCTCCTGGATCACTCCTAATCGAGGCAGCTTTAACCAGCACCTTGGTTCCTCCAAATCGAGGCAGTTTTAAATAGCTCCTTGATTACCACTCCGAGGCAGCTTTAACCAGCTCCTTGGATCCTCCGAATCGAGGCAGCTTTTACCAGCTCCTTGATTACTGACCAAGGCAGCTTTAACCAGATCCTTGGCCTTTTCTTGATCCACATTGACATTGATCATCACTGCTATCTACTCATATTATAAGTCACTAATATTCCGTCGATGTAGAACCTCGCGACAATTATCAGTTCAAGTTCATAGATTACTAAGAATCTATGTCATCAAGAGACTGAAGTTTGTATGATTATAAGAATAGAATTAAGTACCTTAGAAGTGTAGAACATTTAGGTTAATAAATCATTTCGTGGTTTATTTTAAAAGAGAAATGATAGTCTATGAAGCTTATTTCTTAACCGCACGCCACACGAATCCTACTCCCTGTTCACAGGTAAGCCACTCTATCTATGAACGTTTTATGTACTACGACGCAGGGTTCGTTACAGCTACAAAAAATAATTAGAGAATTCGGTTTGGTTATCATGTATTCCACGCTCGACATAAACTACTTCCCTCGGCATTCGACTTCATGCGTCGCGACATTTTTCTTTCCTCGAAAATCGGAATGAAGTCGCCTGACGCATCGTCTCGTGTCCTTAAGTGGGCAGACTCTTTCGGGGCCTACTACAAAATCGATTAAAGCGCTGTTGCGAAGAAACGGGTATTAGTGAAAATATATAATTTGTACATGAGACATTTGATAATATGGCATCTAACATTATCTTGTTGAATTACAAATCAGAAGTGTGAAGGTATAATTGCCAAATCGCATCGTAAGAAAGTTCTGTCACGTTGTTACCATATCAATTACAATTTTATCCATCAGTAAATCTCTACAGAATACGCCTTGAGCCAATATTTTGCTTCATACGAAATATAAAAAAGGATAGTGCGAGCGAGAAAGGAAGAGTATTACGAATGAAACAAACAATACATATGTGCCCATAATTATGAAAGTGCTCTAAGTCAATGCAAACTTTAAAAACAACATTTTCGTATGAGATTCGAACAAAATATCAAATTCATAATAAATTTTGATTAATCAAGACTAATAAAATTCTAAATTACAATGTTACGTAATATAGAAATATTTGATAATTTATTTAAATGTAATCCTTTCAATATCCCAAAATAAGAAATATATGACTTAGACTACTTTCATAATTATCGGCAGATACATACTAATGCGTTAAAGCGTAAAACTTTTATATATAGAATAAACAATTCATTAAATTTACACAATTTGTTCATTCATTCATACTTTTTAATCCTTTAATGTAAATTGTTGCACATATGAATCACCCATGAAATGCCTTCTAAAATCAAAAGGCTGATGCCAAATGAATTGCAGACTAAAAGTACCTTATTAAAATTAATCAGTTTAAACTTCTAATAAAACCTTTAAACCAATTATGCTCGCCAATTATTTTTAGCGTTTAAACAATTTACATGATTTTTTGTTTAAACTCGAGATGTTCCGCATTTAAGGGTTAACTACATGCTAATCGGTCGTTTTGCAAATTTGTATGCAAATGCTATGAACCAAAACACAAAATACGGCTAAAATATAATCTTGAATTTTTACAAATTTTTTTATAAACAAAATAATAACATTCCCCGTTAGACTACAATTTGTGTGAAATTGGGTCCTGAAACGAGTGGTTTTACGAAAAACATATGTCCTTATAATGTTTTGTATAATGTCGTCCCCATTTACTACTTTTTGGATACTCATAATATACTATATGGTAGTAAATGACCTTCGAACTGACAAAATTGATACCAGTAATAAATTGGTGAATTGAGTTTAGTGGTCCAATTGTAATCTGTGAAAAGCTATACGAAAATTTGAATTATTTGAAATAAAAATTGAAAGAAAAAATAAAAAGCTACCAAGAGATTCGAACCCGGCACCTGCAAATTATGAGTAAATGCCTAATTCTCATTCAGCTAAGTAAAGCTCACGTAAAATTAGTGGATTAAACTATAATTTAGGAACAATTCCAATTGTTCGTATATAGTAGATAATAACTATTGAAGGACAATGATTTGTAAACCATCTTTACTTGCTACATTTTCATCAATGCAAGGGTCACTCCCACTCAACCTCTCATACTGCTTGCAACGAGTGCAAGACGTTGCGAGTATTCATTAGCATTGTTATTATTTATACATTTAGTGAACAATAAACAATATGTATCATAATATAATGACAAAAACATTATATATGTTTTTCGTAAAACCACTCGTTTTAGGGCCCCATTTCGCACAAAATGTAGTCTAACTAGGAATGCTATTATTTTGTTTATAACGCAAAAATTCAAAATTATATTTTAGCCGTATTTTGTGCTTTGGTTCATAGTATTTGCATACAAATTTGCAAAACGATCGATCAGCATGTAGTCAGTGAAAGCAACGACAATATACTATTTTTTAATATATTTTTTAAACAAATTGATATTTTTTAAAACTGCATAGGTGGAGTCGTCGTTCCAAAATACACAATCGCCCAATTTATACGATTTTGCTACACCCACTAGTTTTCGAGATATTAAACGAAATATACTTTCCACCCCCAACTTTGGGGGTGATTTTCATTCTCTTTACATAAATTAGAACCGATAAAAGTAATACGTGTCGAATATATTCGACTATTCTGCAAGCCTACAAAGTTTCATAAAAATCGGAGATTTTCATCTCGCGGTGTTCCCTTATTAGTAAGAATCAGAATTTCGGTTGGAGCTTGATTTGTTCGAGTTTTCCGATGGACAGAATTGTAATATGTACATACATATATGTGGCAACAGCGTGACCAAACTTTCAATACGTTTTGGCAACTAAGCCTTTCTTGCGTCTGTATTCGTGTATTGGATGAATACGCTATTCAGCTGTCAAATTCTTGATTACATTTACCGACTGATCTGTATTTTCATCGATGCTGATGGTAATATGACCAAATTGGTTGAGATATCCATCGACGCTTCTAACGGCAAATCGTTGAACTATTTTTCTGTCAAAACTGGTGTCCAACGAATATTACGCCTTCAAGAAGTGTTAAATTGAGGAAAATCGCATTTCCACGATATTGTGCTAATTGAAGGAAGGATGGTCTGTTGTGCTATGAATGAAAAAACCATTAAATCGTGAGATATTTACAAAATGTCACTTCGGCAGCCATCTTGCTAGTTTACAACAGCGTCTGTTTCATGCTTACAATTTGTAATCTTACAGTTTTCTCAACGTATAGTGTTTATTGGAGTTTAAGCGAACCACGCCAAAACTTAATTTCAAAAAATTCATTTCTGCAAGTGTCGAGAGGTAAGGCGTAATTTGTGAAACTGTTTGTCTCTCTCGCTCATCGGGTGTACGTGTATGACTCTTTTTGCTTGTGTGAGCGCGTTCACACCTCAAAACACAAGGAATTCGCCCCCTTACGAGAGTTGGAAAAGCTAGACGCACGTTTTGATGAGACAATTGCTACTTTGTCATCACGTAAGTTATAAAATACAATTCTTCGAATAAATACATCGTTATCCGTCATTTTAACTAACTGATTACTATGATAGCTAATTAATATTTCTGACACTCGTTTTTCATACATATATTTTACTATATCTTTCCCATCACTTACCGCGAAAGTAATTGTATTTGTTTTCTAATGTTTTGGAGTTTATAGAATTGTATTGTATGAATATTTTAGGTGCCGGAGCGACAGATTTTGGCAATTCCGTACTATCTTTCTTTGACTTTGAGTTTCAAAATGAAAATCAACTCTGCGGAAAAGTTCCTTACCAAATCTCCATCAACGTTGAGACATAGAATACCATTCTGATAGTCGCAACATGTAATTTCAAAACACGCTGTAAATGCAACGATATGTTATAATATACATATGAATATTTTAAATATTTTACATAAATTATTTTAACTATTCTGTGTAAAATATTTATTACCAAACTTGTAAATATTTATAAATTTGGTAACAACGTGAAATTAATATAATAAAAGTATAGTATAATTAATAGTGTTGAGAATAATGGTATCATAAATTTATTTCCTCTTCAAATAGAAGCGAGATTCAATTAAAGCTGTAACAAGGTATGAAATATTTCACAGTGAATGCATCGTTGAGTAAAATGCAACACGTTCGTCCAAGGGCTTTCCCATCTGTTCATAATAAACCAGTCAACGTCGTCAAACAGTCCATTAAAAGCGACCGGCTATTAAAAATTTGCCGTGTGGATAAGCATAATAATATAATATAATTCGCCTCGCCGAGTACTTGGTACTCGTAGAATGTAAAAATATCTTTTTATAGTAGGAAAATTTATTCGAGTTGTGAAAGCATGACAGCTTTAAGATTACAAATTACAAGAACCAAGAGATTTATAAGATAGGGTTACGCTAAATGATTTCTTGGTGATCTTCTTATTTTTTTTCTTTACATAGCCATTGTCGAACAAATTAAAGAAATACGCGATCTGTATTCTTTATGCAAAATTAGTGTAACTTAAACGTATTTTGAATATCTCTGTTTCATAAAATTGTTAAATTTTATGCACAATATATACGACGTAAACAGGACATTTCTTCTTTTGCGAAATAGAACACAATATGTAACATACAAGTTTAATAGAAATCTTGTTCGTGTATAATAAAACAGCTTGAACATTTCATTAAGCATAAGTTTAATTAGAAAAATTCTATTTTTCGTACTCATTATAGTAAAATAATAGAATTGTTTGCACAGACTAAATTATGCACAAGGACAGAAATTATGGTATAGTTTACATGTCTCTGAATATTTTTAATCTCGTGTCAGCGGAAGTTCCCGCAACGCGAAATTAAGTACACTCGTTAGTAAGACGATGTTTTCTAATGCGAGAAAGATTCGAGCTTCTTCAGCTTCTTATCTTTTTCTACTTGAGCATCACGACGTATCGCATTAATTCGCAATTCTGTAGCTGAGTGGTGCATACTGCCGAAAGCTAACATTTTACAGAGATAGACGATGTCTTACAATAATATATTTACTTGCGGAAGTATAAGATATTTGAAAATATAATATCGAAGCGGAATATACAATAAAGTTTTTCATATCACGTTTCAGACTCAAAAAAAAAATAATGATGCGTTTGTACTTTGATCGAATATGAATGCACAGGATGTTTCTGAAATCGTGATACAGAAACCTCAGAAATCGGTAATAAAAAGTTTTTAGCAGACCGAAAGTTTATAATGAGTTTTCCTGCATTGGTCATAAGTAATAACAAATCTTGTACGCATTAAGAAATATCAGTTTTTAAAACACTGATAAAATCGCTTCATTTTCCAGCACGTGAGTTCGATTCACCTGATTCGGACATTAACGGTACCTTGTCTGGCTTCATTATAAATTGCACTTGATGTCCATCATGGAACGTCGTCAAAATGAATTTCGAGGAGATCGGGTAACCATGAAACTAAGCCTCCTGCCGATGCTGTTACAACGCCATGTTGTTCATGTGTTAATAAAATTCAGTCTGTCAAAGCCATCGTCTGCCTGCGGTGTAGCCTGATGCAGGAATAAACTGTAGCTGAAAGCAAGACAGAGGCCGAAACAGTTGCAAGCATGTCTATACGCCAACGGTAGTTTGTATTGGTAGATGAATATGATTGATAGATAATCTCTCTTACGCTTCTAGCTGACCATCCGGAGAATCTACTGCAATGTGTGCTTACATACATGCATCATACATGACATGGGGTTAACGTCGATACCACGACCGATTGTTATTTACGATCATAATCAACGCCATACGCGATCTCGCACCTCTAATGGCATTTTAACGACACGTTTACGTCTTGTACTACGTGATGTATGTATTATATCTTCACTGTTGCAAAAATAGTATCTTTTTGAAATATAAAAATGTACCTATACATACCACTACTGTATCTATTGTAAAAAGAAAGAATTCGTGATAAGGTATGAAGAATACCATTTGAAACAATATCTTAAAAATAAGACCTTCAGACTGTTTCCTACAGTAATTATAATATAAATTATATATCATAGATCGTAAAACCAGTAGGTATCATAAACTACAGCAGTATAATTGTTTTTCTCTGAGAATTAAACATTCCTCTAAGGAATCTATTTATATATCTGAAGGAAAATGGTTACTATCAAATGTTATTTTAAGAACGTACGAATTGAAGAATGTAATGGCCTTTAGGTCACTTATTGATTTCAAAATATTCGTAAACCCGTAAGTAACTTGGCTGTATATCTCCTGATTCTATATCACAAGAAAGGTACATATTATCTCGCAAACCGATATCGGTACATCTATGGGCTGGACGACACATTTTGTACAAGTTCATTAATATTTTTACCATTTTTTCTGTGCTTAGAATTAGTGTAATTTTTTAAAATTTCACTTCTCGAACAAGACAGAAAATGAATAGTCAATAAATACCTATATAAATTATCTTTAACCGTGTTACATTTACATACCGCTCTTTATAATGAACCATAAGAATATAGCTAACAAAACATCTTAAAGTAAAATATAATACATGTACCATTTGTTCATACAAATAAAATATGTACACGTTTGTCATTAGTCACAAATGAAAAATCGTGCTTTCATGTTTCTGATAATTTTTACATAGCGAAAAGGAAATCAAATAATTATTATTTCATATGTTACTAAAGAAAAGAATAAGATCTTAACCATCTAACACAACGGGAGGTTGGCTTTTGACAAAGATATTTATGGACTAGCGTAAGGAACCTTCGAAAGTTCCATTTAAGTACTGCTGTACATTTTTCTGGTCGACAGTAAGCTGAGGTACATAAGCAGCCAACACTTTCCTAGTGGCAGGGGAACGTGAGTATTCCCGTTTTACTTTAACCGCACACGCAATAACCTGTGCAATATCGGCCAGGTAATATCAAGTCGCTTGTTTCATTGCCTGAATCCGACCTTCTTTCGACATAAATGTCATTTTAAAAGCCTCCACGGTCTCGTTTAAGCCCAGTAAGTGGATTTCGGTGGCGTAGTTCAGGATTCGTATTTTGCTATTGGACAATTTTGTTAGGGTTCACATCAGGGAGAAAAATTCATTCGCACTGTTTAATACTGATATCTAACCTATGTTACCACGTAACAACTTGAAATTTTGTGCTGATAGAGTTCCTATGCAAATCATTTTCATCCATCTTAAAGTACAATGTGATATAAGGTCATTTCACATGTTCCTATCTAATGGAACAAGTATTAATATTTAACCTATTCTGTATTGTCATTTTGATTTCATGAAATTTAAGATTTAAATAATATGCTATATTATTATAGTCTTCAATCAGCTGTCGAGCAGTGCGGCCGCAATGTTTTTTACCTTTGCTCTCAATTGAGTATTTAAATTAAACTCCAATTGTCTACTGTCGTTAGCGATGGCAGTATATAGTTTTCTGAATAACTCCGTGTTTTCATATCATTATCGCTGTTCTGTAATAGTTATCTTTTAATTACGGTTTTATTAGGTTTATAATCTTACAAGAGAGCATTCCGAAGTGTAAATGTCCGATTTATATGAAACTTGTATACAAATTTTTTTATCTGATGGTATCCATGCTAAAGGGTTAAAAACCGCCCCCAAAGTGGGGTGGAAAACATATTTTGTATAATATCTTGAAAAGTATTGCGTCTAGCGAAATGATGTAAATGGTCCGATTGCATATTTTTCAACAGTGAATCCATTAATATAAACAGTTTTTGAAAATATCAATTTGTCTAAAAAATACATCAAAAAATAACATACTTTGGTTGTTTTCCTCGACTAAATGTTGATCAATCTTTTTACAAATTTATATATGAGTACTATGAACCATAACATAAAATACGGATAAAATGGTTTTGAATTTTTACACTATAAACAATTTAATAGCAATCCTAGTTAAAGTACGTTTTGTGCGAAACTGAGCACTGAAACGAGTGGCTTAATGAAAACCATGTATTTTTATAATGCTGTTATAATTATATTATGATATATATATATACTGTTTACTGTTCACTAAACGTATACATAATACCGCTAGTGAATACTCACAACTCGCACTCGTTACAAACAGTTCGATTGGTTGAGTATCGGTGACTTTCGCATAGGTAAAAATGTAGTAAGTGAAGACGGTATGTAAATGAAGATGGTTTCTTATCAATAGTTATTTGCTATATTCAAACAGTTACTTTCGTCAATAAATATTGTTTAATTGAATAACTGTACCAGAGAGTTCATTAGCCGAGTCCGATAAGTCATAAATTGCAGGTCCAGACGGTTCGAGTCACACGATAACTATTTTATCTTTTTTTCCAATTTTTATGTTAAATAATTCAAATTTTCATTTACCTTTTCAAAGTTAGCATTGTTTTGTAATAAACACAATTTTGTTTAAAAAATGTTTCAGTCTATTCTGAATTTTGAAGACGTAATCATCCAATGTCGTTATACATGTGAAAGGATACTTTCCGATTCTGTCTCTTCCTCACTCACTACCTTATAGCATTCGGCTACTGAACTTCTTTGTAAATTCGTTCAATTAAACGATGTTTATTGGTGAAATTTTAATTATTTGAATATAGTAAACAATTATTGACTAGAAATGATTTATAAACCATATTAACTTGATACATTTTCATCTACGTCGAAGTCCCATCGAATTACATGTAATGAATACGTTTTGAATATTCATTTGGTGGTGTCATTATTTATACGTTTAGCGAATGATAAACAATGTATAGGGCGTCCCAAACAAAGTGCAGGAGCCGTCCAGGGGGAGTTCCTGGGGTGATTCCAACTAACTCTTTTTCTTTACAAAAATGTCCTCTCAAGCTTTGTTAACGAGTTATTAACGAAAAACATCGACCAATCAGAGAGCGCGGATAACGAGCGCTCGGCCGACCAGTGATGGTGCAAAAGCTATGCGTAGCGTTTGCTCTCGCCGTGCTGGAGCCTTGTTCAAGAAACTAAAGATCTCTATGTTATTGCCCAATTTCTTTTATAATATTGGATGAAGAATTATGAAAAAAATCAGGGACACATTAGCTATTGCGACACAAATTATAGAATTTTATCGGATTATTAAACTAATTACCCACGTTGTAAAAAATAAAAAACAAGCACAACAATTCAAACGCTGATTTTGTATTGTAACAATACCGGAACAATAATCGTATTAATTTAGCAGATAAATATCACGAATACTAACGTCCTCAATTCTTTCACATTTTTCAATTTAATACACTACAGTAAACAAATTGTGGGTAAATGAATAAGTAGCGATTTTTACTAAACCCACGTACTAATTTATTGTTCGGGTGTGACACGTACAAGGTTCCTCGCGAAGCGCACGGTTGCGGAGCGAGTCGGTCAATGGCCCAGTCGCTCCTTTTCACAGGCTATTTATTTGCCCTTAGTCTACGCGTAGGAAACTCTTTTCAAGTGACCAGCGGAAAAACCCTCGCTGACTTCGTCCAAGTCTGGCTACCAGATGTGGGTTCGAAATATTGGGGAAAACCCGCTTTACCTGCCTAATCGCTCCGCACAATACTGCAGGGAGTAGCAACGGCAAAGCCGCTACAAAATAAAAACCAATGTTTCCGTAGTTTCTACGGATTTTATACTATTGTTATGCGTAATAAAACTTTAGAAATCATATCAAAATGTTTGTTTCCTAAGAAAGGTAAAACTAATCCATAAATGCCATATCTTGCAAAATATAATCCGTAAAAACTACGTATCCAGCGATTTTTATTTCTTCAACTATGGCGCACTAAACGAAAAAATGGCTAAAAAGTTCTAGATAATGGTATAAGTAGACATGCAATTATTATCGGCGAAATTTTCACACTGCTCTTTTTACCCTCGACTCCACGGTAGAGGTTTCTTAACACACGGGTAAAAATTTGAACAAGTGTGAAAGATTTGGCTGAAATTTAATTGGTAGGTCCCGTGACAGTATTCAGCCCAAATAAGGAATAGAGAAAGGGATAACATGGCTCCTGACCTCCTCTACATCACCTAACCACACTGAAGGAGATAAAAGAGGAATCCATGACCAAGAAAAAAGTCTTAAAGAAAGTTAACGATGAACAGTTTCTTGTGCACCGCATTTGGTAGCCAAATATTTTCTTAGAATTTTTCGAAAATGTAGTCGAACGCTCGTAAATGTTCTATTAATGATTACACGAATATATTACATACATGTCAATGCACTTATTAAGGTACACGTAAAATCAAGATCGCCTTTATGGACTACTTGAAAATTAAATTCGGTGTAATGGCAAAATCTTTATTAGGTTTTGCTTTTAAATATAGATTTTAAATAAATTATTTTCTCGTATCGTTTTCCTTTCCATCCTGTGAAGAAGGTACGATTCATATTTTGTTTCTTCATAATATTTCAACTAATATGTACCTTAGGGTGTCATTTTAAAACAATGTTTTTTTTTCAAGTGCTGATTGAAAAATTGATAGTAAATGATCAAACCAAAATTTTTGTGCAAGACAAAAATTTTTATCGCTATTACAGACTTGGCTCATCGAAAAATACGATTTTCCATTTCAAATACATGAGGTAATTTCTTTTCTTTCCTTCGACAGTATTTTTCAGTAACTACAAAATTTTTGACAGAAAAATGAAGTACACAGTTTTGCAAGGCACACAATTATTTACAAAAAAGCCCTGTAAGTCAAGTTGGTATATCCAATAGTTCTCGAATTATATAGCTGTAACGAGTGAGAGGGATACCGCTAACTCCCCACTCGAGACCGCCACAGGCGGACGTAGTTCATACCGCGGTCGCAAGGCGGCCAGCGCGGAATCTCGCGATCCCGCGAGTGAAGTTGTCACACCGCGGAAATATAAAGCGGGCAAACCATACCGGGAGTAAAAGCGTTCCAGACACCGAGCGTACACACAGCGAGCATTCCCGTGATAGCGCACAAGTTGGTTGTCTCTTTTTTGGTAATCGACCGTCCTCTGTCCTCCAAAAATGCATGACTGACCGATAGATCCAAAAATTGCTCTTTAATTGCTCATCAATTACTTTAAGGGGGCAGACTCCTACGGGGCCTACTCCGAATCGATCGAAGCGCTGTTGCGAAGAAACGGGCATTAGTGAAAACATATAATTCATACATGAGACATTTGATAATGTGGCATCTAGCGTTATCCTGTTGAATTACAAATGAGAAGTGCGAAGGTATAATTGCCAAATCGCATCGTAGGAAAGTTCTGTCACGCTGTTGCCACATCAATTACAATTTTATGCATCAGTAAATCTCTACTGAATATGACTTGAGCCGATATTTTGCTTCATACGGAATATAGAAAAGGACGGTGCAAGCGAGAAAGAAAGAGTATTACGAATGAGACAATACATATGTGCCCTTAATTATGAAAGTGGTCTAATTGTAAGATAATTCAAACTTTAACACGTTGACTGCCGCGTCACCCGTATTCGGGTGACAGTCAAGTTTCGGATCGGGCCGCGTCACCCGTATTGGGGTGACGCTTATTTGACTACTTGCGCAGATCATTCGTATGTGTTTGGAAAGATATTTCGCAGAATAAGTAACAAATCTATTGAATATTATTTAATATAAACTATATTTATAAATATGAATTTAATTGAAAATGGTTTATTAAGAAAATTATGGAGAATGCCAAGCTTTGAAACATTCTATACAAAGCTGGGGTTGGTTGGGACAACTTGGACAATAAGTTGTTGTTTTCTTTACATTATCTCGTGTTCTTGATCTGCCCATTTGACGACTTCTATCTGCATAACACTGTTTGCATGCGCGTCTAATACTTCCTCCGGAATCACTTTTTCGAACGGCGATATGGTGCTGTCTTCGACGAGAACATGGACTTGTTGTGCTATCAGACAACCCAAATAATTTTGAAGCTAATATTTCCCTAAATCTTCTAATATTTACATCTTTCTTCGTTGCAGTTTTGTAAACCGTCAAGGCGTTTACAACAGAAATTCCCAGAAGCAATTGAATGCCAAGCTTTCGGTACCACTTGATTCCTTTTCTAATTGTAGTGGCATAGGAAACCATTTGGTCGGAATAATCTATGCCACACTTTCCTGTATTATATTCGACAACAGCTAGTGGTTTGAGTGTTGCAGGTATCTGTTCACTTGGAGAAATAGTCCGAATGCTACGATTTTTTTTCGCAATTGGGACCATGATAGGAGCGTGTTTTGTGGATAAAATTCTTACGTCCCTTGTATCTCTCCATTTGAGTACCACAATCCCGTTATCATCTTCTTTGGATACCATCTCTCCTTTTCTCAGTTTGCAATGAAGAATATCTTTTGGAAGGAATTTTTTGTTATTCCTAAGTGTTCCCACGACATGGGTTTTGCGGTTTAGGCATGATATTGCTAACTCATAACTGGTGTAAAAATTATCAATATACAATGTGCGTCCTTGGTGGAAAAGTTTTTCTGCAAGCTCAAGACATACATTATGTGCCAATCCCGTTTCTCTAATACCATCAGCCGATTTACCAGAGTAAATTTTCATCGCCCATGTATACCACGTGTCTGAGCATAATTTAAATAATTTGATTCCGTACTTGTGCGCTTTGTTTGGTATATATTGTCTGAAAATGAGTCTTCCGCGCCATGGAATCAACGTTTCATCAATAACAATATGTTCTCCAGGCGTGAATATTTCCTGATACTTTCCCTCCAGTTTGTCGAAAAGTGGACGTATTTTTCCAAGTCGATCGTTACGGGCAATGGACTCATTATTGGCAAAATGAAAGTTACTCAATAGTAACTCAAATCTATTTCGTGACATTATAGTACGCGGTAATTGAAAATTATATAGTGGGCTTTTCGACCAATAATTGGCAATGGGGTTTACTTTTACAACTCCCATATATAAAATCAGTCCCAAGAATTTGTTTATTTCTTCGGGATTAGTGGGTTTCCACTTATGCATCCGTGAACACGGTGGTAGGTCAGATTTATTTAGCTTTTGTTCCGCGTATCTATTTGTTTCTGATACCAGTAAGTCTATTATTTCGTCATCGACGAACAGCGCAAACACATCATATGGATGAACATCACCTGGTAATTGTCTAATGAGGCCGCCCGTCTCGGAAAAAGAAAATGACTTCCGCCGACCACTAAATTCATTCCATTCGCCAAATTGAATTGTATTTTCCTCGGTATCATCAGTCCTCCTGTCTTCATCAATGATCAATTCTTGTAAAATCTCATCAATGGAATCTTCATTACACTCAGTATCACTACCATTGCACTCATCAATATCCGAATCGGAATCAGATGATGCAATTCTATTTACATTTCTATTTCTAGGAAATCTGATTTCTTCCTCATCGCTGCTATTTGAATTCGTGTAAACCTCGTAAGAGCTTTCTTGTTCACTGCAATTTGACTCTCGAACAAATAAGTTTTCCCTTTTCCTTTTCGACATTTCAACGAATTATTAGGGTAGAGATTTTCAGTTATACCGCTCGTTACTCGGCAAAGAGTCAAACTGATCCTATACAATACCGAAATAAGAAACAAGTGCGAAGTAGCGAAAATAAATGACCGAGCATCATACCATGCAAACAAACGGGGTGGGGAGCTGTTCTCGGGACAATAAACGATTCGCATTTTTTAAATATCGGAATACGCTCCGTATAGCGGTACGCGTGGCCTGACGGGGATTTCACTGTAAACGCGCGTGGCAGTCAACGTGTTAAAAACATTGTCGTATGAGATTTACACAAAATTTCACATTCATAAGAAATAAACAAACGAAATTATTTTAATACTTTTTTATTTAAAAATAAAAATATTTTGATAACGCCCCCTCCCCCCTCTTTTGCCCCTGTGCCCCCGGTTGCGACCGCGACCACGACCACGGCCACGGCCACGGCCACCACCACGGCCTCCATACATCGCCTTTTTCAAATCTTTTATCTGCAATGGAAGAAATAAACGCAATTATTACATTATTTGCGATTCATTATAAAATGTGATTATATTATTTATGTATCCACTTACTTTTTTTTTGTATTTCGCTATTTCTGTATTTATATTTGGAGCGGGAGCAGGAGCGGAGGAGGGAGCAGGAGCGGTGGACGGAGCAGGAGCGGTGGAGGGAGCAGGAGCGGTGGAGGGAGCAGGAGCGGGAGCTGGAACAGGAGCGGGAGAGGGAACAGTTTCTAAGTTTTCTATTTCCATCTGAAAACAAATCAAATAAATTTTCGAAATATTGTCGAATAAAGATAATTTCTTTCGTGGAGTTCCGTCTTGACAATAGAATAATCTATTTATCTTTATGTATGATCTTTGTTGACGATTTATTTAATCTCACATAATTTTCGTGTGCGTGACGAGGAGTCGGAGACTGTCTTGCACATCATTTTGATCGTATCATTTTGAAAATAGTATTAGGAAATTGTTAAAAATTTGTTTCTGAAAATGACTGTAAAAATGTTAAAATGTTCGTCATTGGACAATGTTACATTGTAAGGTGCAAGTCCCCGATTCCTCGGCACGCAATCGAAAATTATGTGAGGTTAAATAAATCGTCGACTAAGATTATACATAAAGATAAATAGATTACTGTATTCACAAGACGGAACTCCACGAAAGAAATTATCTTTATTCGACAAAAGAATTCTCGTTTATAAAGTATACATTTATGTATACATTTGGGTCTCTTTTTTACACGTGTAATGCCGCCGTCTCCGATCTCTGGTTACTAATCGCCGACAGAAAATGTGTTAAAAAATCCATAAAAATGTGAATCGTGTAAAAAGAGACACAAATGCATTTTCCCTGGACATGCTTTTAATGAATTATGATATTATTATAATAGAAAAGACAGGTATAGTAAATGTGAGGGTACTTACGTTGTGTGTTCTGCAAATGTTGCTTTGCGAGTAACGGTCGAGCGTTCATGTCCGTGCATCACACGTGCGACGATCGTCATTTCGATTTTATCGACCGATTCTTCAACAGTGGTTTTCATAACGAAATTATAAACAATATATTATAACGACTCTGCCCGTACTAAGAATATCAGTCGTCTTACCAAAAAGCACCTCTACATTCCTCTGCTCCCCACTCGATGCGGTACCATATTTCAATAACAAAAGGTTCGCATTTTATGTTTTATAGACAGTTTGTTTCAAAACACCAAACGGATTGGATTATTCAATCCATTTCCAAGTTTTGAAAAAAAAACAGTTTATTCAATTGAAGTGCATTGAAGTGAAGTGCATTGAAGCGAATTAAAGTGTGTTTTGAAGTGTTTTAAAAAGTGTGAGAATGAGTGTTGGAAAAAATGTGTTTGATGAAGAAATCCACGAAGAAGCGGATAATCGTTGTGAGCAAGACTGTTTGAGTGTGAAAAGAAATTACACTAAAAAATTACCGTTATCTAGAAAAAGATTTTCAAAAAGAAAAATATGGCGTGAAAGGAGATATCGCTTGGCCCTTCTAAAAAAGGAAAACGCAATACAAATTTTACAGGGTTACAATTTTACTGAGGATATAAGTAAAAGTCCCGAAGAATATATTCAGGAACGTGTAGAGAAATCGTCAATCTCCGAAATTGAAATGGCGAGTTTGACCGAAATATCAGAAGAATTGCCTGTGGAAATGCAAGAAGCAGAAAGTAGACAAGAAGGAATAGATTTAGAAAGTACAATCTCCGAGAAAGATACATTCGTCACGCAGGAAGCAGTTATGAACGAGCCTGAAGAACAATCGTCTCTTCCGAGTGGCTTGAGCATCGTAGACATGCAGCATGTCTTTACCGAATTTCAAAAAATTGGCGACCATGCAAGAAATAGAGAAGACTGTGGAATCAGATATCTAAAAATAACCGGCAAGAAACGGTCTGTTGCGGGAACATTTTTGAACGGTGGCGGTTATACCCAAATGGAGGAGTTTCTTGCAGCAATGAACATACCCTGTATGTCCAAGAAACAGTTTAGAAAACATCACGATGAAATAGTAAATTCCCTCATTGTTGCCGCAGAAGAAGAGATGATAGCAGCGGCTGAGGAAGAAAAACGCTTGGCTATTGAAAGAGGCGACGTTCTTCCCAAGTCGGGGATTCCTCACATCCCCGTTGTGGCCGACGGAAGCTGGATGAAGAGATCGTACCGCACTGGAACGTACGACTCCATGTCTGGAGTCGGTGTGATAATTGGATATCACACGAAGAAAGTTTTATTTACTGGCGTGAGAAATAAAATATGCAAAATTTGTCGGACTGCTGCGAAGAAGAAGGTAGAGCATCGAAAACACGCGTGCTTCAAGAACTGGAGCACAAATCAAGCATCAACGGCTATGGAAAGCGATGCTATAGTCGAAGGTTTCAAGACAAGCTTAGAAAAACGTGGACTCGTATATTCAACGCTAATTGCTGATGGGGACAGCAGCGTATATAAAAAAATTATAGATGCAGATCCGTACAAAGCCCAGATTCGTGTAAAAAAAAATTGAATGCACGAATCATTTATTACGGAATTTTTGCAAAAAAATGAAAGAGATTGCAAAAAAGACACCATCTGGCCCACTGAGACGAGTCGTGGAAAGCAGTATTCGGCGGATGCGTGCAGACATTGTAAAAGCCACAGAATACAGATATAATCAAAATGAAACAATCGCCGAGAAAATAAAAAATTTATATGGTGACATGCAGAACGTGCCAAGCCACGTTTTCGGTGATCACGCAGAATGTTCAAAACTGCGTTACTTCTGCGATGGAACAATTAAAAAAGATGAAAAAAACATCGTTCCTGAATTAATGAAGATTGGAGTATATAAACAAATAAGAGAAGTACTTCGACCATTATTAGCACATGCAGAAAGTTTGCTGTACAATAGCAACAATAATGCTGTTGAAAGCTGTAATGGAATTATAGCGAAATACACGAGTGGAAAAAGATTAAATTTCGGTGAGGGAGGATCGTACACAGGAAGATGTGCTGCTGCTGTTTTACAATATAATACAAAAGAAACAAGATAGACAAACTTGTCGATGAAGGAAAAATACATCAATTGTATTCTCATTCCTTAGTTACTTCAATGTCAGAGTCCTGCGACCGGCATGCAGTTTATTACGGTGCACACATAGTGATCATCCAATGTATGCTTCTCTCTTTCCCAATTTTCGCAAACTTCCTCGAGCTATAGGGCAGGCTTTCCTGGATACTAAAGATTTGGCGGATCTTTTACGTGTATGCAAACGCATTTAGGTACATCATACATGAAATGTCAATACAATGGCAAACCAGTTATCTGGTTTTGCCGTTTAAATTAAATATAAGATTTTTCCGTATCATTTTCCTATCCTTCCTACAAGAAAAGTTGATCCATATTTTTTTTTCCTTTGGAATAATTCAGGGAATATGTGCCTATTTTTTCAATTTTGTTCAATAAAAATATTTTGGAAGGTAACAGAGCAAAGACAAATAATAAATTGGAGGGTTTATTTAGTAACAATACGAGAATAAATGTATGATCACTACATGCGCAGCGTTATAAAAAGCAAGGCCCGTTCGCAGAACGCAGACATTGAATCAGTTAAAGGGATTAGAATACAATTGATGTACTTATCCCTCGGCGTTGCGACGAGCTGATCTCTAGCAGACATTCATTGACCCAATTTAAGGTCCGGAAACTTTCCCCAATTGCTACTTTTACGACGAGCAGTTCCATGTTTCATTCGTCCGAATGCATCGGAAGGACTTGAACGGTAAGCGCGACACAACCCCCGCGACGTTCGGCTTCGTGGTATCGCTGAACTTGTAGGCCAATACCTGTAATCATAAACGGCCACATCTGCGAGACATTCGTTGCCGTCTCCTACTCTAATCCGATATGTCTTTAGTATTCCCAATGAATTTGTTTGCGAAGGAGAAACTACCACTTCCATAAAATTAACCACAAAATTCAGTGTATCGTCGGCCGGTACAGACCCCCGAAGACCTGGTGGCGAAAATCCACGCGGCGGTGGCCAACATTTCCATGGAAACTGTGGGAAACGTTCATAACAATATGATGCGTCGCCTCCGCGCCCTTCAAGAGGCCGAAGGAGGCCAATTCGAGCACTTGCTCTAACAATCAATCGGACCTTTTCAGGGCCACAAATTTTTTAAACGTAGGAACGATATCGTTCCAGATTAAAATTCTGGTATTTAATTCGGTGTGTTCCGCGGTTGTCGGTCGTTAAGAGGTCAAATGCTTGTTTGTTGAAGTGATCAGTGTTAGTGAGCGCGGAGTGTCATAAATGCAAGGTGGCTCCGTGCGGTGTAGTATACCTGCGATCAGCAGACCTTGTGCTGTACGTTACCGAGCATCATCCCTCAACGACCGGAATCGCTGCAGTGACCCGGTGGAACAAGTGTACAAGTCGCAAGCAAATTCTTCTCCGAATGGGTAAGTTTTACCGATAATAATTATTATTATTATTAATTATTATTCGGTGCGCCATAATTAAAAAAATGAAAACTGACGTGTCCGTACTTTTTAACGATTCCAGCAACTAATACGTTCAACTTTCGTTCATTCCTTATGGAATAAGTATTTTTGTACAATTTTCAATGTTTTGATACCCAGTAAAATAACGTACAATCCGCAGGAACTACGAAAACATTACTTTTTTTTTTTTACTATGGCATTACTTTACTAAATCATCATTTTTAAATTCTTTTTACTCGTTTTTTATTCTTTACAACTTGGATAATTAATTTAAAAATCTGAAAAAATTCTATAATATGTGTTGCGATAGCTAACGTGTTCCTGATTTTTTTCATAATTTTCCATCTAATAGGTTAAGAGAAATTGAACAGTAAGGTAGAGATATTGAGTTTCTTGTACAAGACTCGGGCACAGCACGTAGTGAACGCTACACATAGCTTATGCCATGTCACTGGACGGCCGTCCGTCCGCTATAGGCGCTCTCTGATTGGTTGATGTTTTTCGTTAATAATTCGTTAACAAAGCTTCAGAGAACATTTTTGCAAAGGAAAAGGGTGTTCAGAATCACCCCAGGAATCTCCCCTTTTCGGCTCCGCCACCTTATGTGGGACACCCTGTATATACATGATCAACATGTAATTCGTTATCACGATTCTTCAAAGCATAATCACGCTCCAGAACCATCACGTGTAGGAGTTACAAAATGTTGCAATACAATAAAAAAATTAGCATTAATTACTAACGAAAAACCCTGCACTATTGTCAGAAATGTAATTTCAAATACTGAAAAATCCATTCAACCATACCTTCCTATGGATGGAGCGTTAAAGCAGCAAGTATTATGTGCCAGAAAGAAAAATAAGCCTATAGAACCAAAGAGTATTGACGAAATTGATTTACCAGAAAATTTTACCAGAACATTGGATGGTAAACCTTTTGTCAAAATTGTAAGAAAGATTTTACGACGGAGGATAATATAAAGATTTTAGCCGGTGCATCGCTCTTCAAACAATTATACACAATACATGGAAATAAGGAAACTGCGATCATTCCGCTAGCTTATGCCTTATTAACTTCAAAAAAGGAAATATATACATTGCTATTCAATGAAATTAATCGTCTAGCTGAAGAATTAGGAATTATTCTGAACCCGACATTTATTTTGACAGACTTCGAACATAGTTCAATGAATGCGATAGAATCTATATTTCCTCATACAAAACTAAAAGCATTGCACACAATTCCAATTGTCTCAAAATATTTACAGAAAAATTCAAAGTAGTGGATTGGTAAAAAAATATAGTTCGGATGAAACATTTAGTCTTCTCGTGACACAAATTCTGTGCAACTGCATTCAGTAAGTTAAAACAATTATTCCCACTTGAACATACAGCATTTATAGAATGGTTTGGCAAATATTATGTTTACCGTAGTGTAACAACCAGCCGCGATCTCATCTGAGAAAATCCGGTGTTGCAGTTCATTTTTCCTTTTGCAATTAATAAATGATAAGTGATAATTAGATTCGAACAGTGGCAGTGATATAAACCCCCTAACCCATAACCCTAACCTCGAATCCTTAATCGAACCCTTGCACCAGCGACGCGCGACGCGCGTGCGCACACGCAACGAAGCGCTTCCCATCACGCGTGCGCATAGGATCAGTACGTCACCACAACGACATCCTATGGCGTGCGATAGAACACACGTTGATGACAGGATGACGACCGGATGATGTCAGTAGGAGCCAATCAGCAAGCAACGCTCTCTATACGCCGGCGCAAACACTACCAGACGCATGCGCCAAAAACTCGGAACTAACAGAGAGCGCATATCCTGCGATGACTCCTACAAGCGCAGGCGCAACACGATGCTATCCCTACACCGAGATCAGTCATTGGGCCCAAAAGAGGGAGACAATTTCCCGGATAAATAGGACAGCGCCCGCACCAGAAGAGCAGAAGATAACAAGAATTAAAAATCTAGTTTTCTCCAAATTCCAAATCATCATCAAGACAGCTTTAGCTAGCTCCTACATCACTCCTAACTGACGCAGCTCTAACCAACTACTTGGATCCTCCGAATCGAGGCAGCTTCGATTAGCTCCTTGATTACCGACCAAGGCAGCTTCAACTAGCTCCTTGGCCTTTCCTTGATACACATTGACTCTGATCGTCACTGCCATCATCTCAAATTAAAAGTAATTAATATTCTGTCTATACAGAATTTCGCGATAAGTGTCAGTTCGTAAAGTTGTAGGAATTTATCGCACCAAAGACTAAAAGTAGTATTACTATAAGAATAGAATTAAGTATCTTAGTATTGTAAAACGTTTAGGCTAATAAATGATTTCATGTTTTATTTTAAAAGAGAAATCGTAGTCTATGAAACTTATTTCTTAACCGCACGCCACACGAATCCTACTCCCTGTTCACGGGTAAGCCTCTCTATCTGTGAAAGTTTTATGTACAACGACACACAATTCGTTGGAGTAGGGTAATACGTAAGTCTAATGGAAAAGTATCTATTCGTCTTCCACTTCTCCCAGAAGAAGCATGGTCTGTTTATGACAATTATGTACACGATTTTCCACGTACATAAAATAATGTCGAAGCTTGGCATCGACGATGGCAATCTATGTTAAATCACCATAAAATTGGTTTATATCAAATGATTATGGAAATTCAAAAAGAACAAGCAGTTGTAGAAAATTTAATACAGAATACGATACGAGGTGAAACACTGCCGAAGTAAAAAAGGAAAGATCGTTTAAGAGAAGAACGTATTAAAAAGATACTAGAGAGCCGAGAAATGTACAGTGATATGGATCTTTTAAAGGTCTTAGCACAAAATATATCGCTTTAATTTCATTACTTTATATTTGCGTCATTATTGTTGTACAATTTCATTATGTTTCCTAGTTTAGATATACACATTCGTAGCATTCGTTCTGTTTATTCATATTTTTGTTAGATTTCTGTTCGTTTGTGCGTACCTAATAGAGTATGTTTAATCATAGTTAATTAATTTTTTTATTAATAAAGTAACAATAAAAGCTTTGATATAATTAACAACGCTTCGTAATTCTCTTTATGGTAATAGTTTAGAATAACATTTTCCTCGCCGATCTTTTTGTAACTTTGCTATATCATGTGTACTTTATCGACAGCCATAATTTCAAATCTGACCCAGACCTATTCCGATTATTCTTTCGATTCTATATTCTAGATCTAGATGTTAGCCTAAATATATAAAAATATGACATCCCATTTTCCATGGCAAACCACCGAGCGTAGACAGTATTTTTCAAGTTGAACACTTACTTTCCTGGTAGTGGAGGGCCGTCGTCGCTGCCCGAGCCCACACTCTGCTTGAGGATTAAGTTAATTATTTTTTAAGCCAAGCTTATATGTCATTTGAAATGCAATGATTATGTCAGTGGAACGAATAAACTTAATTGACCGTGTCAATGAAAACATAGTGTCCACGAAAGTTAATGTCGGTCAAATCGTGTCGGTGAAATGAGTTGTCGACGATCCCAAGGTAACCCGAAATATTTACCTTACATAAATTCACCTATTATTAACAACATTGTGCTGCTGGTACACTATGTCGGTTGGCTCTCTCACAACATCTTAAGGTCGCTTCCTGTTAGAATCGCTGAAAATGCAGGGATCTAACGGGGTCCGGATTGGGTGGTTGAGAGAAGGGTGTCAAGAAAAAAATTGTACACTTAATCAAATTTGAGTCGGCCCTAAAAAGGGCTTAAATACGACGTTTATTGAAATACTTTGGTTGGGGGGTCTTCGACCAAAATCTTGGGGAAGGGTCCCTTGGACTGACGCCGGCCGGTGTCCCTTAGCGACGCTGGCGTCTGGAAAAGAAAAGAGCGGCGAAACCGCACTGGTCAGCGAGCGTATTGCTTTCAAGCCAAACCGTTGTCTTCCCGACTCCAGGCTTCGAAACGAGCCTACGTGGAGGGGGGAGCAGTACCTTGACGAATCGTTAAGGTAATGTAGCGGACTGTAATACCGACGTTTCTTCGCTCTGAAGAAGGCGTCGGCAGACGAGTGTGCAGAGAGGAGGGATCCTCCTTGTCTCTGCTCAACCTGCCTTCCAAGAAGGCTTGCCTCGTGCGAATCACGGTTGTAAGCCGAGATTCGCGAGCGTTCGACCCTCGGTACTAGCTTTAGCTAGCCTTGGCGGCGGATAAAGGCCAGAGGTTGTAGCACTCACCGTTCACCGCAACGTACGCATCTATTCGTCGTACGCGGGCTGCTGCTAAACGGGTGATACAACGCGGGCAACGCAGAGGTGATACACTTACGTTTACCCTCTCTGTTGGTGCCAATATCGGGGCTCAACCAAGAAGAGGTCTTGATTGCTCCTCCGACGAATAGCAAGCTCAGGGAATCGAGGTAGCCACCGATTCCAAGAGCGCAGTTACTCGTCTTTTAAATTTATCGCGACTAAACAATCGCTTTTCCTTCGCACGTGTAATACGTGGTTCTCGAAGGGAGCTATGGCGAGCTGTAGTGCGATAATACAGCGTAGAAGGCGTCACGAGCTAAGGAACTTGGTGCCCAAATTTCCTAACTCAGCAGACTCTTCTATAAATGCTGTTCCTTGCTACCGTGCGAGCGTTCGGTGCAAGACTGACTTCGACATGCGAGCGCGAGACGCTCCGCGAAAATCGCGGAGTCCCCGAAAATCCGCTACGCGGCGCTCGCTTATCATTGTCTCTCTTTGTCTAATGTACCGATTTTGCTCTCTCTCTTTGTCAGGCTCCGATACCCCCACTCGTTATCGGGCCTGAGATTCAAACAGCTGATCGTAATCGCTCACCTGTTCGAACTTCAACCGCATCGGATGAAAAACGAGTCGCAATTCGAATGTACCGAGTTTATTGTCAACGCAACTGAATTTCCTACCGAAGGCGACCTTCGGTCGGTCACAGCACGTTAACGTACTGTGATTCTCGCGGACGAAACAATGCTTCGAAATTTAAATGTATTTTAAACACTTCCCATTACTGTAAGCTCGGGTCGCGAGCGCGATCGCCGTCCACTTGAAAGTGTCAACTCTACGAGCAGGAGGGTCTGAAGTACCCAGCGAGCCTGCACCATGATCTGCTTAATCACCAAACGAGCCCGGCAGACCCAAAGCGACCATGCACCTATGCTCGCCTAGTGGGAACGTCTTTTCGAACAAAATTCGCCGAGCACGCACAATTTATGACCGAACGAGCCCGTTACAGCTTTTTTTTTTTTTGTGACGTGTTCCTTAAGTGTGTTGTGCCGTTCCTGGGAACTGCAGCGCCCCCTTACCAGCAGTCAGTAGCTGATTGGTATGGGATTACCGTCTTGATGTCCTAGTAGTGAATGCTTTAAGTTGAAGCCGGGAAAAATGTTCAAAAACCCGAGTATTGTTTAATCAAAGAGTGAGTAGCATTAGGGAGTGTGAGATTGTTAGGGAGTTATAAAATTGAGGTCAATATGAAGTGCTTGATAGGTTATGTTCTCATCATGAGGGGAAAAGGGTATTTAACTTTGTATGGAATACGATGTAAATCGTACGTGCCAGTGATCTTGACTAGCGGGTTTTGATGGTTTTTGACTGAGTATTTGTTAATGGATCTTCTGATGTGGTTCAGTACGGGCTCCGTGTCAGTGTCCTTGTGTAGCTGTGTTGTTGAATATGTGTTAGACTTTCCTGTGATCATTCTCAGGATTTTTCCTTGGGTGTAATGTATGTTTTTAAGACTGGTTTTGGCGGAGCATGCCCAGATCTGATGTCCATAAAGAAGGACTGGACGTGTACAGGTTTTGTGAATCCTGAGTTTTAGATTAAGTCGTGAAGATGGAGCGAGATATTTTTTGATTGCTGCAGCTGCTTTTCTGGTTTTTTTGACTCTGTCGTTGATTGCAGGCTGCCAGGAGCATCTTTTATCAAAGATAATTCCGAGATATTTGACTTCTGATGACCACGCAATGCTGTTGTTTCCAATCTTGAGTGTATCGGCCGGAGGAGGAGCCCCTATTGAATTAAAGAAGATTGCCTGGGTTTTGGAGGGGTTTACTGTAAGTTTCCAGGAGGTAAAATAATCCAGGATGTCATTGAGATATGCTTGTATCTTCGACAATAATGCTGTGGTTTTCCATGAGAACGCGGTTAAGGCTGTATCATCAGCATACAATGACAACAGGAAGCCGAACGTTCTTAGGATGTCATTTATGAAGAGTGAGAACAATAAAGATCCCAGTGTGGAACCCTGTGGGACTCCTGATGTGAGGGTGTACGTGCCGGATCTCTTGCCATGGATGGAGACAAAAATCCCTCTTTGAGTTAGGTAAGAGTGAAGAAGTTTAATTATAACCATAGGGAATCCACATTTGTTTAGTTTGTAGATAAGGGCGTCGTGTCAGACAGAATCAAATGCTTTTGTGAGATCCAGAAGGACCATGGCAGCCAGTCTGCCAACATTGAGTTCGTGAGTTATGGCCGAAGCAACTCGTATGAGTTGATGGATCGTGGCGTGTCCAGATATAAAACCAAATTGTTCGTTAATGAGTATATTTTTGTCCTGAATGTGTTGATTCATTAAGTTGAGGATGCACTTCTCGAAGACTTTGCCCAAGATCGGCAGTAAGCTGATTGGTCTATAGCTATCTGTTTCGTTTTTGGGTTTCCCAGGCTTTGGAATGGGTATCACTCTTGCTATTTTCCAAGAGTTTGGAAAATATGAGAGGGTGACTGAGGCTCGAAATAAGTAGTATATTTGTAGAATAATCTTTTTAGAGGCGAACTGTAGCATTTTGGCAGTGATGCCCTCTGGTCCAGGTGCTTTGTTGGCAGGGAGTCTTTTGATTGCAGCGCAGATCTCGTTGAATTTCACTTGGAAGATTTCTAGTGGTTTATCGATGGTGTCAGATTTGACCGAATCCATGAATTCCTGGACTTCCTGCTCGTGAGGTGACTGCGAGCATGAATTGCTGGGAATGGGTGCCGCGAAGGAGGTTGCCAGGGCGTCTGCTCTCTCTCTCTGTCGCCCGGAGTGAGTGCTTCGTTTACGTTGAGGGGTGGAATAATTGTGGGAGTGTGAGTTAAAACTTTGTAGGCTCTCCAGAAGGTTGGATCAGCCTTATCCAGAGATTTGAGATGGGAGTTCCATTTTTCAGAGCGGATGTTAGAAATTCGCTTTAGAATTTCGTTGGAGTATAACTTCATGACTGAATGAAAATATAAATTACCAGTCTTCTGCCAGTTTTTCCTGGCTTTTCCCTTCCGGCGAATGTATGTCGTTCATAGGGAGTCCATGGATATGCCATCGTTGGTGGGAATGGCTTCCGAGGCCTTTCTAGCAGAGGTGTTGATAAATTTGTTAAAATTGGTGATGCAGTTGTCTATGTCGATTACTGTGGTGAGATGAGTCTGGAGTTTGTAATTGTTAGTAATCAGATTGTATTTTTCCCAGTCCGTGTTTCTAGTCCATCCAGGAGGGCTCATTGCGTTTTCAGTGGGCCGTAGGACAACTGGCCTATGTTGCGTTGTAAAGTCATCCTTGACTTCACACTCAGTGTATTTTTTATGATGAACCTAGAAGATATCCAGTGTAGACGGATTTTGTGTAGGTGCATTTTGAAAGGTGAACTTTTGTGGAGCGATAATTTAATAGGGACCTCTATTGGCGTGATTGTAAAGTGTAATACCACTTTTATTATTGGAGCAGTTTCGCCAGGACGTGTGCCTCGCGTTGAAGTCACCGCCAATTATGAATGGGGATCCTATCCCAGTGAATGCATCAAGATCTGCAGAGCTTAAATTATTATTAGGCGGATTGTATACCACCCCTATGTAAATGGATGGATGTGAGCACTTGATGAAGATGCTCTCAAAGGACGAGTTAGTGTCCAGATATGGATTTGAGATGGTGGTAAAAGAGAGAGAGTTGTGGATCAGTATTGCCACTCCGCCCCTTGAGTTGGTTCCTCTGTCTTTCCTTGCAACCTTATAGCCAGGTATGGAGAAGTCAGTATTTGGGTTGAGCCAAGTCTCGGTTATGAGAGCTATATGAATTTCATTATTCTGTAGCACAAGCATAAGTTCGTTCCTTTTTTTGTTTAGAGAACCAGCGTTCCAGAGTAAGAAGTTAGGAAGAGCTGACATTAGTCGAGAGTCTGAGCCACTTCAAAAAATGCCATGAGTTTTTCAGCGTTGGAGCTGCAATTTTTTAACTTAGAAAGAAGCAGTTTGGCTGCATTGAGAAGAGCGTCCATATTGCAGATATTGTTAATTTCTTTGCACACGTTGAAGGTTTCCATGATGGAGTTGGTGCCAGGAGTAGCTGGTGAAGATCCAATTGAAGAAGGGTGGAGTACTTCTTTGTATGAGACTGGTAGTTTATACATAGCCATTGAAGAGGGTGGCATGTAATGTTTAGTTTCAGGAAGGGTTGGAAAGTTTTCTTAATTTATGGCTGGGGCTTCTAACCCTTGCACACGTTGTCCTCCTTTACCATTTCTTCGAGTTAGGTATTTCTCAAGGGCAGGACACTTGGAGTAATTAGCTGTGTGGTTACCTGAGCAATTGGAGCATACTGGGGGGGGGGGTCTCTGGGACTTTCGTGCATTCCTTGGTAAGATGATTACCTGCACACTTTACACACTTTGGGGACAAGTTACAGTTAGCCGAGGAGTGTCCAAAGGACTGACATCTAAAACATTGGGCGTACGACTTTTTTGAGTTGAATATTTCCCAGTACACTCTGGTGTAGAAAATGTATCTGATTTTATTTATTTCATTGTGAGATGTTCCCATGGGAAGTGAGATTTTGTATGAGCAGTAGACAGAGGTGTTTTTGGCTGGCCTGAGGACGGAAACGTGAGTAGGTGTTAGACCGTATTTTACAATTTCTTCCTTTAGGGTATCAATAGGAACTTTAGCCAGACCCTTCAGCACAACAGTTGAATGTTTCTGAGAGTTTAATGTGAAAGTGTGAAAAGGTGTGCTTCCTGCAATCAATTTTTGTTTCAGGTTAGTGAAGTCGTCGATCTTTGTTAGTTGGATTCTAACCTGATTATCCAGAAATTCGAGATTAAATTCTTTTCCGTAATTTGACTCTAGTGACTTGGATAATTTCACGATGTCTCCATCAAAGTTTTTCACGTAGATAGGGGGAGGTTTTTCTCCTTTAGTATCTAGCTAACTGTCTGACGAATGAGGTTGGTGTTCTCGGGAGTGACAGAAGTCGGAGTGATGAAGGAATTCAATATGTCAAATCGGTTGTGTGTTGCAATGTTCGGAATGTTTTCATATTCCATATTGGTGGATGAGGCTCTGTTTTGTGTATTGATTAGTTTGATCCCCGAGGCGGAAGGAAGATTATATTAAACTTAGGCTGTTCCTTCATATCATTTATAGTAACTTGTTTTGGTGTGTTCCGTATGGTCTCCATAACCAAATCCTTTGGAGTTGAGGCCCTCATAAACTCAAACTGGCTCCTGAATGCCTTCAGTGCGATCGTCGTCGGATCCGTAAATTTTGCCTTCTTTGCCTTATACAGGCCGGAAGCGTCCTTTGAGTTGAGAACTCTGCCCAGAGGCAGTTTGCCCTTGGGCGGTAACTTTTTCTCTAGAATTTTCGATTAATTAACTTTTACCGGACAAATGTCTGTACTGTTTATATTTGGCCGAGTTGTATGTAACAACGAGTAGAGTTCTGTTCAGTAGTGGAGCTGCTCCTACGTGTTCTCGTGATTGTCTGACCGAACGAGCCCGTTACAGCAATGGGAAGCGACCTATATATTCTTGTGATGTCGCAAGTTAACTTGTGAGAGCGCGAGTATCGCGGTAGCCGCCTCGCGGCTGCGGCGGTCAATTACTACACTACTCGCGGTGCGCGAGTGAGGAGTCCGCTGTCTCTCAAATACAAATTAATTACTGTTCATGTTGACTTCATAATCAACTGCTTACAATACATCAGCCTAAGTATCGTAATAGATGTAAAATAAATCTTCAAATACTATTTTATTTAAACAAAACTTTTTCAATAATTATCGAAATTATTTCCAATACTTTCAGCTAAAATACACTGTATAACCAACACTGGTATAGAGGGTATTCCATCTAACTTAGGCATCTTAAATATTTTATTCATTGTGTGTGATAGAAACAAATGTCAGAGGAAAGTATTGTTTGGTTCGAAATTTTTGGTTATTTACTTGAATAATATAATGATGATATAAGTCATGAGTAAATAAATTTAATATATGTTACAAAGAAAAAAAAACGGAGCACGTGAGACGCACGTGCATGAACATGGTTTTAACACACAATAATAATAAGTACGTAGACAGGAGAGTGCAGCAGCATAGCCTCATTTCTTATTTTATTTTTGAACATGCACGCATGGACAATAAAATGTGCGTTTGTATATCCAACAGAAGTGGAAAATATTGTAACATGGAACAAATTTTTCTTAAAGTCATACTTTTTGTAAGAGAAAACAGACCACCGACCTTGTTTTAGAACTCTGTATATTTATTGTTAATTTAAGAATAGGTTGTTTGTTACATACTATAAACTAAAAAGATACAAATACAAATGACACAGCTTCCGTTGCCGAATACATTGGTCGCGCACGTGATTGCCGAAAGAAAAAGAATGGATCAATCGATAGTGACAATCGATTCTCGCAACTCAGTTGTCATTAGTCGAAGCGCGGGAAGAGCAAATCCCTTCAGTTTTTTGCCATGGAATTGCATTTTTATTATTATGAATGTTAATATTATTCTGAAAACATTTTGCTTATATCTCAGAAACTATTCGACATAAGTAAACAATGTCAGTTGGGGAGTACGTGTTTTCAAATGACGAATCAGATTACGTAAACAGTTTTTGAAAGCATCTGTTTATTTAAAAGATATATTGGGAGATGACATGTTTTTGTTGATTTTTCGTATCAAATATTAATCGATTTTTTCATAAATTTGCATGTGTGTACTATAAACTTAAACACAAACTATTGTAATGTAGAAGCAAACGTTTATTTTATTGTCTTTCGGCCTATGAAAAGGGGTTGACATATTATACGTGATAGATTCGTATCACTTTACGAATTGATACTTATTACGAAAGTCTGTAGAGACAGAATATTAATTATTCTTAATTTGAGCAGATGGCAGTGACGATGTGGGTCGAGGAAAGGCCAAGGAGCTAGTTGAAGCTGCCTCGGTCGGTAATCGAGGAGCTGATTGAAGCTGCCTCGACTCTGAGGATCCAAGGAGCTGGTTAGAGCTGCCATGGTTTGTAGTGACCTAGGAACTGGCTAAAGCTACCTGGACCGAAGGGATCAAGGAGCTGTTTAGAGTTGCCTTGAACGAGGAGATCAAGGAGCTGTTTAAAGCTGCCTTGAATGAGAGAGCTAAGGAGCTGGTTGAAGCTGCCTTGATGTGGTTTGGAATTTTGGAGGGAACTAATATTTTAATTCTTATTATTTTCCACTGTCTTCTCTATTTATACGAGGAAATTGCCTCCCTCTTTTGGGCCCAATGACTGATCTCGGTGTAGGAGTAGCGTCGTGTTGCGCCTGCGCGTGTAGGAGTCATCGCAGGATATGCGCTCTCTATTGGTTCCGAGTTTTCGGCGCATGCATCTGGTAGTGTTTGCGCCGGCGTATAAAGAGCGTTGTTTGTTGATTGGCTCGTACTGTCATCATCCGGTCGTCATCCTGTCGTCATCCTGTCGTCATCCTGTCGTCAACATGTGTTCTATCGCATGCCATAGGATGTCGCCGTGATGACGTACCGATCCTGTGCGCACGCGTAATGAGAAGCGTTCCGTTGTGTGTGCGCACGCGCGCCGCATGTCGCTGGCGCGAGGGTTCGATTAAGGATTCGAGGTTAGGGTTTTCTATCACTGCCACTGTTCGAATTTAATTATCGCTTGTCATTTATTAATTATAAAAGGGGAAATGTCCTGCGACACTGGATTTCCTCACAGATGAGGTCGCGGTTGGTTGTTACAATAGCGTAAACAGAAGATGTTTGATCACCTAAACTTTTTGAGTGGATGTGACTAGACGCTATCTTAAAGTGTCTGTAATGTGTTTCCGGGATGAAAAAAGTAATAAAAGCAACGAGAATGCAGAGAACTAGCATTACGATATATAAAAATTGTTGAGAACACTATGTGACAACATAGTTTAAAGTATCTTTTTAATAAAATTAATATTAGTAGTCCATATCTTATTTTACAACATTTTCAAGCCATATATGTGGAATTTATAAAATATTCCATACAGTATTTTATTTATTACAATTGTGTTCTAAAGGTTGAATTATGCGAGACTTGATTTAGAGAAATAAGGAGCTATCAGAGACAAACTAAATTTCTCCAGAATTCATATAAAAATCCTACAAAGGAGCGAACCAACTAGAAGTACGTAATATTCTTTCTGGTTGATTCCCTCAATTGAAAAATCCATACAGAATTTTTTTCAATATCATATACACAAACCACAGCAAAAATTTCAGCTTTAAAACTTCATCTTTGTTCATGTTATTTTAATTGTAACATTAATTGCTGGCTCTACTGTCTGGCTTTGATCTGTACAACGTAAACATAAGCGTAATATATAAACATCAACGTAGCGTATAGAAAACATATAACTGCGTGTAATTACAATTGGTAGGAGATCTTTCAGTGAATGAAGTGTACTTCTATAATTCCTATAGTTTACAAACTGTTCGATCCTGAAAATAAGTAGACTGAAGAAGAATAATGAAATAAATCGTATGAAACAAAAGAAGCGATGGTAATATTATCGAGAAAAACAATATACTGCAACAGACAGCAATAACAATTTCATTTCACGAAATTTTAGTAACATACGGGGCCCTGCTACTGATACAAGTTTTGTTCCTCAAAATTCAAACATGAATACAAGGTTGTAAGTATTATCAGAAATTATGAGGTCTACATATTCCTGTGCTTCGGAACAAATTCGATATGCAGTTATTGCTATGTTGAACCTCAACACTTTTTATTCGCGTATAAAGTGTACCGAATGTGACTAAATTACCTTGAAAATACAATTGGGTGAAAAAATGTTAGAACTTGTGAATTTCAATAGAAATAAGTTCAAATAAAACCATTTATTTTCCATCACTGTATAGGGTTCACTCTTTGTTGCACAAACAACAATTAAACATTCAATGTTTAATATGTTTATGAACCATACAGATGACTCCAAGTACGCACATATATTTTTCGGACATATTTCACAAGGGCTTGTAACGGAAGTGGGTCCCACGCTATTAACAAGAAGTGACGTCACACCCTAGTCAATTTTGTCACTTCTTCTGATCTCGCATTTTTTTAATAAAAGATGTATGAAGTGGTTCACAAAATTGTTTTGAAGTGCAAGTTTTATGAAACAAGTGGCTTTGAAAGTGTAAAAAATTTTACAGTCAATTCGCCTGCAACTTATAATGAACAAATGAACACTTCAATTTATCGTATCAAATGTTATATTTGTAAAGCATTTGCAAGTATTGGTAAGGGATACTCAGCTGTAGAAAAATTTAATTTAATTATGGATATAAAATACATTTCCTGATCAATGTATCATATATATTCCACAACTTTGATATATTCTTCCATCAAAACTTGTTTGGAAAATTGACAAAGGATACGATAGGTAGTAAAGAAAAAGTGTGACAGGTTGTATGGAAATAATACTACTTCTCTTACTGAAATATTTATCGGTTATGATGGATCTTGGCTCACTCGTAACCACACGTCAAAATATGAAGTAGGTTGCATAATTGATTTACTGACTGGATACGTTCTCGACTGCGCAGTGATATTAAAATATTGTCAGAGTTGCACATACATAAAACGCGATTTACGTGAAAATTCACGGGAATTTTCGATTTAGATGGAAGACCATAAGCCTGTTTGCCAAAAATATCACACAGCTTCATCTAATGCAATGAAAATGCACGCAGCAGCAGAGATATGGTAAAGATCAAAAGAGTACGGAATACGATTCACGATTTTTATTTCTGACGGCGACAACAAAACTGAGCTATATTTGAATAGTTTACATGTATATGGAGAAGATGTAAAAATTGAAAAACAGGAACGTGTGAATCATGTAAATTAAAGATTATGAAGAGCTTTGAATGACCTAGTAAAACAGGAAGGTGCGAAGAGTGTAACTTTAGGAGGTAGAGGGCAAGCTACACTAAAAAAAGGCACTATTAAGAAATTTGCAGATTATTATAAGAAATCCATATTACGAAACAAAGGCAATACAATGACTACGAAAACTGCGATATTTGCTAGTATATATCATGCTGTTTCGACGGACACTAAATCGCAGCATAATTATAGTCCATGTGGTAAATATTCTTGATCGTTCTATCAATCAACTCTAGCAAAAGGAAAAAACCTGGTCCTCATGGCGAAAATGCGGGGACACCTATCAAAGAACCAGCATTCGATAAAATTGTACCCATTCATAATAGGCTGAGCGATGAAAAACTACTTCAGTATTGTGCATAATGTCTTACACCGAACATTAATAAAAGTTTGCATAGTAGATATAGCGTAAATGCCCAAAGGATATTTTCTCATCGAAATACCTCGTTGAATCTTCAATCGTAGAAGTTATTACTGAATAGAATGAAGGGTGAAGGCAGCAAAACCATATTGTATTCATTTCAAGACGATACAATTCCAATAAATAAATCTTCACTGATCATTCTTGAATAACATCACAGGAAACGATTACATAGATATGAGGAAAAAGCATTGGCAAGATAAAAGCGCGTACGGAAGATTATACGAACCACAAAATTACAAAGGGAACAGATTTTATATGAAGAAGAAGTACCAACATACAGAGCAGGTGGGTTTTAGTTATTCCCTGTGAATATATACACTTCTAGTGGTTAAAATTAAAATAACTCGAACAAAAATGAAGTTTTGAAGTTGAAATTTGTACTGTGGTTTGTGTACATGATATTAAAGAAAACTCTGTATGGATTCATCAGTTCGATAATTTTGTCACAAAAAAATGTGATTGTTATTTAAAAAATGGAAGTTGGAGAATTACTTTCTGTATAATTTGATTCAGCGTAAAAAATGTATATTTTCAAAACTTTGTCTAGAAAATTACTAGTACTTGGTTTTCAGCTGAATGCCCCCCTGAAGCATTTGAAAGCCACAACAGAGCTATAAAATTTTCTTCAAATTTAAAAATTTTCTCATTGCTTATACTGCATTCTGTTTATCCTCAAAGACTAATGTAGCACTTACATTAATGTTCAAGTGCTTTAAAATTATTTTGTTATAGAACTAATCTAAACGAGTAGAAAGTGGCACATGAATAGAAAATGAAACCACTTGCCTTTGTGAGATGATTTTCATTTCTATTTGCACAGTACTTATGTAGGTGAAAATACGTCGTCATAAAAGGGTTAAAAGATGCAAATTATTAAGGTGACAAATATATGAATAGTCATTATAAAGCGCGATTAGTCCATTCAAAGGCGTATCGAATTGGCCGAACTTTGAGATAGAGACCATGAGTTCGAGTCCATTACAATACACGCACATGCACAACACGGTACCGAGAAATTACGGCTGCGGTATCAGATACTCGACGGTGCCTCCGGCGCACACGTTTGCTGAACTTTCGACACGACCTGCTGATTTCGCTTCCGCTGACCAACACGGGCTACAGTTTCACTTTGTGAAGCTAGAATGGGCTTAGGAAGTACAAGCTGCTGACAATCGAAAGCAATTTATTGATGACACACGTTTAGAAAAAAATACTGTAGAAATTAACCGGTGGTGGATTCAGAATTCATTAAGTATTTCCACTCGGGGGCATTATGTTTAGGCGATTAGGTAAAAAATTAGGTAAAAATTTGTTGAATAATTATAGATCAAAAGCTCGACATTTTTTGTACATATTTACTGATGTTTCAAGATAGTACGGTATCATTTTTATGTAATTATCTTTATCTTAAAAATTCATATTTCCTGAACTAATGAATGCACAGGAATCAGCTTTAGATAGATTAGTTTCAATATTATAATATGTAACATCCCTGTTAATATTATGTTTTTATCTAAAAAACGCAATTGTTTGTTATTCTGACTGTATATTTGCGTTTATTAATGAGGATAAATAAATTAAGTGAAGTATGGTTTAAGGCCGTGTATGTGTATGTATCTAGTACAAACATAGTTTTGCTTTCTACTGTATTATTATCGTTTCTATTATGGTATTCTCATTCAAGTTGTGATGAGTATTGTGATTATAATTCTGGGAACCTTGGAACTTACACGTTGAAACTTTAGTGAAAGTAATATATATCATATGTACATATTTTTTGTTTATACTTATTTCGTTATTACTTATGAATTAGTATCTGTTGTTAAATATAAAGATGCACTGTTTTTATTATTATCATTATGTACATTTAGCTACAAAAGTGAAAAGGTTAAAAGTAATAAATAATAAGAGTATAACATACAAAGTACAAGTACATAGTGCAGTACAACAATAATATATAATATAATAGAAATTTATACGTAGTACATATTCTATATGAATTAAAGATTTCTATTTTAAGGATTAATACAATGACGATACATGTGTAACGCGATGTGTGTGAGTTACGATATTGTTTTATCTTTGATAATGAAGCGTTTGCATAGGTATTATTTCAGTTCTGTGTACTGAATTTGAACTTTCCAATTTGAGATGTCGGTACTTCGACAAGACTTTGCTGTAGGTATACTTTCTTGTCTCTGTCGATTGTGTTCGTAATTTATTTCGTTTAGTAATGTTTCAAAAGATTTACTATCGATAATAGCCTATTAAATAGTGAAAATTTGCAGCAAAATGCTAATGTAACTAATATTGGGTCTATCGAGGATCCTGTATACATGACTAGTTTCTTAGGATAGAAAGTCTATGTATATGTTATCTGTTTTGCCGGTTTCTTTAGCTTTCTCAATTATTGTTCTTAATTCAATTTCAGTTTGGCTTAGGTCTTCATTTCTACTACTTAATTCTAGCTCCTGTGTATATTTATCTGTTTCTTTCAGAATTTCTGTAAAGTTTATGTTGTCTTTTAAACTTATTGATTTTTTTACGTTTACCATAGTGTTCAAGAACACTGAATGTGTAAAGTTTGTTGTTTTGTCCGACAGTGACGGTATCTATAGCTGATACTGACGGTATCTATAGCTATTACTGACGCTATTAGTTTTACGCAATGTATTTTAGCATTACACAATTCGTCGATTTGTAGATTTCCTGTATCTTTTATTGTCTCTAGGAAGGATTTTCTCTTATTGCATGTAATAAAGAGTGTATCGACTTTTGGTGCAGCGTATAATCAATTGTTTGTTTCATTCAGGTGGATTTGACACCTTTCTCCGAATAGAGTTAATAGAAACACATTACCTGCCTTGCAAAATCTCATTCGAAAAAGTTAAAGCAATCATATATATTGCTAAAATTTTCGTCCAAGAATTTCCCTAAAAAGCTCTTATTGCGAAGTGCCACTAGTATAAAAAATAAAACCAATGAGCTCCAGCTCTTTTTACGAAAACAAAACATAAACATAGCCCTCATATCCGAAACCTGGCTAAAACCCCATGAACAAATTTGAATCTCAGGATATCAAATAATTAGTGCTGATCCTACATTCTCCTTTGAAGGAGAAATAGCAATAATAGTTAGAAATCAGATAGAGTACGAAGACTTGTCACAACCCCTCAAACAGGAAGTAGAAATAATCACGTTTCCATTATAAACCTGTCGTGTACTTTCATTAATTCAATATGTGCATTACCTTAATACAAATTAACGGTCACAGCATTTACACATAAAGAAAAAGAAAAAGAAACCTATTGTACAACCATTTCAGAAATTAATAAGCTATTGATAACTTCGTACTTTGCGACTCTTTCATTTTCTTTCATTTGATAATTAATAACGTTAGATACTTTCCTCATTTAAAAAAATATTACGGTACTTAATGCACCAAATTAAATAATTCATTATATTATGAAATGACTTGATTTAATTCAAAAAAATGTGTAGTGATTTTCCTTCAGGCTAAAACCAGCTTGATGAAAAATAACCAAGCTTTTATTCAATGACACAAAAAGGGGTTCACTACAGGAATCAATCCCCTACAAAGAGCAATCATTTGTAAAAAAAAACGATTTAAGATATTAAGGCTAACACATCCATGGAAATCATTCGAAAACATCAAGTGCAATAATTTCATCTTTTAACCACACATTGCTAATATTGCGTTCCAAAAAAATATCACTCTCAATCTTATGTCTACCGCTACAGTGTGTGTTTCATTAAAAATGTTTGTAATGCTACCTGCAGATACCACATGAAAGTCATGTTTCACCCCATAGTGTACACCTCCACTTTTATCATAAGAAATCAACTTACAAACATCATTGCTCATGCTACAGTTAGTAGCTTACTTGACTAACACGGGAAAGTTTTGAACCTGAATATTCAAAAAATTCTGAAATTTGGCACATAAGTAGTGTAGTTGCCAATAACACAAAACTATTTTTCGTTCGTGCTAATATTCACTTTAAGGGAGTGAAATCAACCCCTAAATCTTTTCGTTTTTTAGTTTTCTGTATATAACTTCGTAATTATCGGTGATAGGACAAAACTTTTAATGGATAAATTGTTCAGTTTTCTATGCTATACCAGCCTATAAAAAATGTTCCTCGTCGTGTAATTTTTGTATGTTTTTACTAAAGTTTTTTAAAAAGCTTTAAAAAGTTTTTATTTGGAACGATCTGACGTAACATAAAATATAAATATTTTTTGTTAGCGTATTTGTCACAAACTATTAATTAATTTTGTATCATATTGTAACGTCCAATATCTATTCCATACAAAACGAATTTATTAAAAAGCAATGTATTACACGTGTGCATAAAACATTTTGCAGCAACGCGTCTTCACAGATGATTTTTCGAAACGATAATAATTGCACTCTCCTAAATATGAAATATTGATTTATTTATTACATATTTCGTGACGCTACACTCCGTTTCTACATATATAAATACACGTATACTTTAAGTTCAATATAATATACATACATATCTCTCATTTGTAAGTTAATGTTTTTTCTATATATAATTGTATAAAGTGAGCAAGCAAACCAGTAAAAAGTTCTGTAATCAACGTGATAGCTTATAATTCTGTAGATCAATTCATGTAATTGCGTGAGCTGTACAAACCGGCTTAATAAAATAAAATTTCAAGAAGTATAGGTGTGTATATAAACAGGGTGTAACATGTATATGTTTCAATATTTCAAAGAGTGGTAGGATATTCAAATTGGATCACAAAATGTCCTATAACGTAGTGTCCGATCTGCTTTCGTTTTGCAATAATAATGCCTTTAAGTTAGCACTATGTTCTAAAACGAAGAGTAGCTTCTGCACATCAATGAGACAAACACGTTGAAAGAGTCCGTTGACCTTGAGAATTCAGTTGCTTGAAAAAGTTGTGTTTATTTCGCAAGATCCCAAACACGTGTTAAGACCCTCATAAACATAAGTTCTTCAATAGGTCTTCTATTGTAAACAGTTTCTCCTCTGTTGATTACTGGGCCTATCTTGAATGGCTAACTGCTGCAGTCTTTCGGTTTACACGACATCCGTGTGTATTATCTACGTTCTTTTTCGTAAGTATTTTTAATCTTTAAAGCTTTATAAAAATTAAATCATCAGAGATATAATAAAGTATATTAAGACTTTTGTTTTCTATTACATCTCCTTAATATATCTGCAAAATTACAAAATCCTTCGACACTTAGTGTACCATACAGACACATTAACTTTGAAGCACTATTACTGTAGAATGGAAGTAGATCGGACATTATGATCTAAGACATTTTGTGATCCATTTGAGGTCTCTTAGTCCTACATAAAATATTGAAACGTATATATGTTACACCCTGTATATAGGAATGGAGTGTAGCGTCACGAAATATGGAATAAATAAACCAATATTTGATATTTAGGAGAGTGCAATTATGATAGTTCCAATTAATTATGTGTGAAGAAGAGTTGTTGCAAAATGTTTCATACACACGCGTAATAATTCTTTTTTTTGTATGGAATAGATACTGGACGTTGCAAAATGATAGAAAATATCTACTTTGCGTTGAAAAATATAAATAGAATGAAGAATCGAAGAAAAACATAGTCGTATGCGTTTAACGGTAATTACTTGTTTATGATAGGTACGCTAACAAAGGATTTTTGTATTTTATATTTCGTTAGATCGTTCCAAATGAAAACTTTTTGTGTACAAAAATTAAAAAATTTCTTTATTTAAAGAAGTCACACGGTGAAAATCATTTTTGTATAGAGCGATAGAGCATAAAAGACTGAACAATTTATCCATGGAAAGTTTTGTCCTATCATCGACCATTGCAAAGTTATGCTAAAAAAAAACTAAAAAGTATGTCAAAGTGAATATTAGCACAAACGAAAAATAGTTTTGTGTTATTGAGGACCTATACTACTTGTGTGCCAAGTTCCAGAACTTTTTGTATATTCGGGTTCAAAAACTTTCCTAATAAGGAATACTTGGTGAGCCCATTTGTAAAGAAATTCAGTAATAATAATGACAATATACTTCTGTTGTAACAGTAATCAACACATATATATGTCAGGGGCGTTTATATTGTTTAGCAAAGTTTCTTTGTCTAAAACAATAAACTCATAGACAGTGATGAAAAACTTTCAAACGTCATTGCATTTATATATAATGGAATTTAGTGCGCTGCAATTGATTCAGATAATCGAGATTGTAGTGTACTTTGTTTACAATAACGAATCTCGGACGCTAGTGTCACAGATTACTATTTTGTTCATTTCGTCAATAGAACCACGCCGTCTTTCGCCATCATTCGCTTCAGGTCGTGGTAACGGGAAATCTCCAAACAGAAGTCTATGAGGAGAATTTACGAAGTAGTCGCGTATTCCCGCATTTATTCGCGCGACTGTGGCTGTAGTGCCACTTAAACTGTCAACAGAACGCTAACGGAAGAAAAACGCAAAGCCGTGGAAGATCGAACGCATATATGGGTCCCAGAGCATGCTTGAGTGCCGCTAGTTCTCCTTCTGCTCTTTGAGTTTTAGGCGGTGGCGGTGAGAAAAAGACCATGACGAAGGATGAATTCTGGGGTACTCCTGTGGGAACAGCGGGACTCGCGACGTTACTCTTTAACAAGCAGGTACGTAGTCGCTGTTTCCGCATCCTTGAGCCCTGACTCACTCACTTGTCGATTTCATTCCCAGAGTAGGTGCTTCAGGCTGAAACGCAGGCAGTCATGTGTGCACGTGTTAGATGGAAACAAGAACATACCAATACGATCCCTTGAATTTTACTAAAGGCGTCCTTTCACGAGAATGTTCCGCTGTGCTGCATGTACAAATTCTCAGTTATCTCAATTTCTTCGCTGGTCATCTTTAATCTGTTTTAAGTAACATTGCTTGTTCTAAACTTTAGTTAAAAATATTGCAATAAGCACTTTGTAAAGATGCTGTAATAATTAATGAACTTGCATTGTTAACGTTCATATCCTTCTATTTAAGAAAAAACACATAATGTTCAACTAGTACAGCTACTTATGGACCACACAAGACAATTGATTTTTACGACCTTAGAATCCTAACATATTAAGTCAATGAAAGATTTGTACAAGGTGAGGCATCTAAAACAGGCCACCTAAATAACTCGCTTGCTTGTAATAATAAAAAAGAAGTTTCAGGCAAAAGTTGTTTATTTCGAGAGGCACATAATGCGACGGCAATATATATGCCCTACAAGCGAAGGTTACTCAGGTTCCACTAAGTCAACTATAATAGAAAATAGATTGTTTCAAGCCACTACTATGTTTAAGTCACACGTCTTCTCTTCTTGTTGGTGAATTGTTGATATCACCCTTGTAATCATTCAAGCATATCGCTGAATGTAAATAAACATTCAATCACACGTAACATTATCTGTGCGTATTAGTTAGTTCGAATTTATCTATTAATCAAAATACATGTCTTGCGATATGCGTTACGCAAAAGGGGAGAAAGTCGGTATGATTTTCATTTATGGTGAATGCCGCCAAATAATGAAAGAATCAGTGCGTTTGTATGCAGATGATTTCCCGATCGTATTCATATCTCGTGTTTTGTTTTCTCAAACATAATAAAAACTTTTCAAAAAACAGGAAGCGTGGATAATAAAACACGTAATCTAGTCAAGAAAGCAACTAATGACAGAACTGCAACAAACATTTTAGTTGCTATAGCATTAAACCCACGTATCAGTATAAAACAGCTTGTACGTGAGAGTGGCGTTAGTCAACGTAGCATTTTGTGAATACTTTATTCCTACAAATTTCATCCCTACCATATGTCACTGCATCAAAGGTTACGTGGTAGTGATTTTCAAAATTGTGCACAATTGTGAATGGGCACTACGACTACTATAAAAGGATAATATGTTTATCTTAAAAATCTTATTTACTGACGAAGCTACATTTATAAACCATGGCCAAATAAATTTTCACAGTATACACTAATGATCAACAGAAATTCTACATTGGTTGAAAGAAATGGACAGGCAGAGACCGTGATCGATAAACATCTGAGCCGGAATTTTCGATAATAAAACAATTGGTCTTTACTTTATCGATAGGACATTAAATAGTCGCGAGTATGTCTAGATTTTAACAGAAATTTTTCCACTATTATTAGAAGATGTTCCATTAAACATACGATAGTCAATGTGGTACATGATGTAGGGTATAAGAAGAGTTTGCATTGTGATTGATCTGAATGAAATTTGGCGTGCAGCATTTTCCGTATCGGCACGCTTTATCAGGGCCATCATTTTGAACACTTGTTATAGCAGTGAGTACACCAATAAGTACATTAGTAAGATGTCTGCAGTTGAACTTGTGTAACCTTGATTGATCTTCATTTATATGTCATTGTATTTGTCTGGAAAGGCTCTATCAGAATATAAATAAAAACCTATATCATCCCATTTAAAAAAACGAATGTGACTTTTATATCTCCTCTTTTTTCCCACCTCTTTTTTTCTATTATAACAAGCAAGTGAGTTATTCAGGTGGCCTATTTTAGGTGCATCACTCTGTGCATGTCCTAAATATGCCGCTGTTGGTAATAGCTGCAACGAGGTTTTAAGCAGCAGGATACTACATCATCCTTGCCGACTAGACAGAAGTAATATTAATTTGTGAGATAATTTTCAGTGACCGAAATTTCAAAACCTGCTTCCGAATGAGCTCAACTAATACTGTAAAGAGGTAAAGAGCAGATGCACGAAAGGAATACATGTCTAATGACATACAATATTCTATATAACTTATTCTCTCGGCCGTATCTTTCCTTGCAATGAATATATCAGTGTGTATCTTTGTTTTGATATTCGAACTGATACTCGACTGATATGTAAGGAAGGTCAAGGCATGTTGATGAATATCACATTTGTTTCTATTATTAATCATGCAAACTGTTTTTATCACACCACTCTTACATATAAGTCGGTAATATAGTTTAGTACGATAAAGCAGATTTTAGATTATGCAATAGAAAACTAGAATGAAATTACGATTTCATGGCTCTAGCTAATAAAAATTTGATATCCTAAATTAGTGATTAGAAGCTTAAACAGAGATAAATGTTGCATGCACAGTAAATTCAGGCGGTTAGGAAAGTGTGGAATAAAATATCTCATAGTTCTTTAATATGGAAATAAATTGGATATTTTAATTTCATTTTCATATTATTGATCCACAGAACTTACTTGAGATAAGATGGTGAACTTCTTATCTTACCATGTATTAATCATTTGCATCTTGCAGTTATTCCTAGTAATGTTATGAGGTTACGTTAAAAAGCCAAACAAACGTGTTTGGTCACAGAACGCTTTCTTAATTACAATACATGATATAAAAAGAAGGGCAGAAGTAAAATTACTTTTTATCTATACAGAGTACTGCACACAACTGTAACAAGCCATATCTAGTTTTTGGTTGAAGTTAGAAAAAAAGATTGGAGAAAAGCAAAAATAATGGTTTCAAGGGAAGCATAAAGTGGTATAATTAGTTTTTCTCTAGGTGAACAGGTAAAGGTCATATGAAAGTCACGGTCGTTTCTTTAAACGACTACCCTTTTTCTTGTACATATGGAATCTTGTTGTTATATTGCGTAGAAATGGACTAGGGTAACACGGCCCAAATATGAATACTTCACAACTTCACGAAATAGCTTGAAAAAATAATTTTATTAAAGGAAACGTTTAAACGCCTTTCTATCAGATTCTAAACATTTTGTATAATGATTGTTAATTATTTAATTAAATTATACTGCCATTAGAAGTGTTTGTGTAATGTGCTACATAAACGCAACCGTTTGAACATTTCCTTTAATAAGGAACATTTTTAGTAACTCTATTACAAGGCTGTAAGAGCGAGTATTAGCTGTGCTCGCATCGTGTAATGTATATGCGTCATCGCCAGAAAGCGACTTACTTTTTGTATCATCTTCTCTCGTTATAGTGCTTCATCACTGTTCACTACTATTTCGTTGCGTATTTTTGATCTTGCTGCGGTGTATAGATACTGACGAACTATTCATTAAATATCTTTATTATGTCCAAAAAGGAACCTATTCCTTTACCCTAGCTCTAATAAAGGCGATATCTCCTTTACTGATAGTCGGAAATGTTTAAGGAACAATATGTTTGGTTTGGAAGGGCACATGTTATGGGGAAAGTCAATTTTTTTCAAGGTCATATGTTTCAAGATTCCAATGTCATCGATGTTTTTTAAACGGGATTACGTATTTTTATTATTACCCCGTAATAGCTGATGTTTAAACGAATGCAACGACTTACGTTACATTGACCTTCAGATGATTTTGAGCGCAAAGAATTAAAAAATTTGTAGGGACGAACGTGAATACTAAATAACTTGCGATGTGCTCGTTCGTAATGATATCGTAAATGATATATTTAAGCGAGTAACGTACAGTGGCTGGCCCGCACTTTCACACGCGGGTTGGCCCGCGACACGTAATCGCAGGCAAGGTACTCGTTACTCACTACGAGGTACGCGTTACACAGATGTTTCTGTTGCCACCGATCTTAGATGTGAAGGAGATAGGATTCTGGGGTCATTGGCAAGGTTAAAGAGCTGGAACTCACCGTAAACTTTACTACTTTTTATTCAAGCACTATTTAGCTCTGGTACTGTTGCGATCTATTTTGCAAAACGGATTATGCCTATGTGTGTCGAACTCATCGGTCGCTTTGACGATCAGCGATATTTCGGGATGCAAAACGAGGAGGCGCGGTCGTCACGTTTTCCCGACTCGCCTGGAATTCGTTAATTCAACAAATCAATATTCCACGATGATCGGCAGAAACTCATCTGATGAACACCCCCGCCGGCTCTTCTTACGGCACTGCAGGGCCTCCAAAACCAGCGGATTTCTTTCGCCGCCATCTGTCAACGATGTGGTGCCAATGGCTTGCGCCATTATGCCTCTCCGTTAGGGACTTTTCTCCCAGAAAGCAGAACGAGGTGGCCCTCGGCGCGTGACGTCGGCTGATTCCCATGACACAGTGCGTCCCCGTGCAATCGTGGTACAGTCCTCCCATCAAGCGTTCTGCTTGAGTCGACTCGATGGACTACGACAGCCTCTCCCAACCTCGGAGCATCGCTGCACTCGCCGGGCGGAGTGAATGTAACGGGTGGTATTTGAACCACTCCCCAAAGCTTTACACCAAAGATCCGCCGTAAGATAACCTTTGCTGGTTCCGATGCTGGACAGCCAACTGTCTCCTGTAAATGTCGTCATCATGGTCACCGAGAATATCCGTTGTCGCTAGACGCGCGTTTGTACGTAAAAATAGCTGTTAGTATCGTATTAGACTGCTGATGGTGCACATTAAAGGCCGCTTCTGCCCTAAGAAAGGTTCGGCTTTGTGACGTGCACTGGTGACACGTCACAAATTATAAGAATGAAAAATTTATTATACTAAATGTTCAAAACGATTACATTTGATAATTCGACATAAGGATAAAAGGGAATATCGCCTTGTAACAGAATTATTGAGACACCCTGACGTTTCTGTTACTAAATCATATATGATCGTTATGATAAAATATTACAATTTTTTTTTGTAATAAAGGAAATAGTTACATTTTATTTTCGTTTAATTACGTAATCTAACTCCAATCTTTCCTAATTATGAGATAAGGGATCTAACACAGACTTGACGTAGAATTGTTGCAGGAGAGGCTTCAGAGAGCCAGTGCAGGACATTCATTTTTCCTATGTCTACTCATAAAATATTTTTCTAGTTTTCCACAGTAATGCAATTAGCCGTTCCGGCAGGAAAATAAGTCTCATTCTTTGAGATTACCAATGGAATGAAACTATAGAAAATATCTTAAGTATTCATGACGAAAGGGCTCTAGGATCTGATATATGTGATTCCTAAACGGTATTATAAACCTCATTATTTTATTGCATCCTATAACATTTGTTTTTATAGGGCTACGGTTACATTGTCTAGAATTGATAAAAACGGTTTATGAGGTACAAAGCAAGTGAAAACTTTTCTATGTCCATAATTGACTAGATATTTCCTCGTGCAACGATAACAAGTAAAGGTACAATTGGAAGAAAAATTATATTGCATGCATTTACTATGACTTTTCTGCAGAATTGACCAGTGCAATAAGTACTGGAAGATATTATTTTTTTAAGCAACAAAATGATTTGTTATTTGAAAAGAATATAGAATTATAATTTAGTAACAAGTAGGGAAAAATTGGACAAAACAGGATACATAAAATTTAATTGAACTAGATTTTATTTTGGTGCATACATAATTATTGACTATTTTTTTTATATATTCTTACAGTATTCGACGAGATGAGTTCAAAAATATCACTCTTAACCCTAAAAATTCATCCATTAAAAAGTATTAAAACGATAACGATTATTGTTAGACATTTGGCAGACTAGTTTTACGATGCGAACGAACCGAGTCTGCTATTTTTGAAGAAGATACAATATTAGTTTATGTATTTCAAATTTTCGTTAATTTACCTGCAGGATTAAGAACCCTAGAAATTGCTTTATTATTTTACGGTCATCGGCGACACGTGTAATATAACGATTGACGTATTGTAAACCTAAAGACTGAGCGTGGTGTGCTACTACGCGATCCTTCCAATCCTTCGCTCTCTTGGGCCTTTCCGTAGCGACCTCACCCCAATGGGCCGTCGATAGCGGCTTCCCCCTTGCGTTTAATGGCAGGAGGTGAGCACAAAACTATACGAAATGGATCATACACGAGGGAGTACTGCGGGCTCCAATTGGTAAACGGTTTTTCCTCCCACTGAGGATATTTCTGTGGCAAGTAACGAAAGTTATGCACATGTAAAACTTAACGCCACATTGGCTCCTGTTTATATTTCACCAAGTCTGTGTAGTCGTTGGTTGCAAACAAATCATAGAGTGAGCATAGGAACATGTAAACAGTTTTTAGAATATTAGTATTGTTAGCTAGGATACATACATATATCTAATACTGGACAGTAGCTATATCTTTAGAAAATGAAATGCAATAATGCAACCAAACTACAAAAGTGATAGCAGGATATATCTCCTCTTTACTTCTGGAGTTTGGTCGTTTTGTTGCGTATTATTTTATATGGACACATATAATGTCCAGTATTAGGTATATTTACTCTATGTATGTAGCAAGGCTACAAATTATGAGTGTTGCAGCCTACTTAGATCTATCCATCCAGCACCATCCAGCACCGTTCGTGTCCGACAGTTTCAGTATAGGTAACAATTTTGCAGTGTTTCTAACTCACAAGGAGAGATTGCGATCTGGACAAGCGCTGTTTGGATGAGGCATGAGTCAAAGTCTAGACATCAATGTGTATAAATTAATTGTAGAATATTAGCCGTAACTGGACAGCCATTTTGATAAAAAATAATTTTAAACATTTACATATCAACGCCGCGGTCGTTACTTCGTATCCCGGTTGATCGAAGAATATTCTCTTTTTACTGTTTCTAATTTCCAGTTTTTCCTTCATTTAAAAGCATAATATAGAGAACACTAAAAGTTATACAGTAGTTTTATTAAATTTTATGTCCGGATTACAACTTTGCAGCGTTTACGTCTAGATGTTCAAAGTCATTTTTTACAAAATTGCAAAATAATTGCTATTATAAGTATGAGTAGACTTGTAACATTTCTCAAATCTACGGTTATAAATGACATTCTTCACGTGGCTATAAAACTAATTCATTTTGCTTTTAAACTTCATAGAAATAATGTGGGTTGCACTAGTATGATCAGCTATCGGTTATAATGAATCGCGGGGTGCGTTCACTTATACAATACTTAAGCAAATATAGTGGACAAGAGAACGACCACAGAATAAGCACATCATTTAAAAAAATGTTTGAGACGTTAACCGGTAATCAAATCAAAATTTTAAAACAAAAGCATTTTCAATATTTTTACTTAAAAAATTTTTTTGCAATACATGACAAATTTATTGTGAGCGACCTAATCTTCATGATTAAAATAAAACAAAAGACCAAAGTTCGGCTTTCTAATGGTTGCAAAGGTACAAATGCATTTATAAACCCAATCTCCGTCCATATAAATGAATGGTGTAAATTTTGTGAGTTTGTGTTTTTTAAATAGTTTCGAAATTATAAAACTCATACTTTAATCTCTCGCCCCTAATTATACGTATGCCACAACATGTTTCAATAGTGTCAAAACATTTAACATTAAAAATCAAAAGTGAACAAGTTGGCATCGAGAAACCCATAGTTCTATTACCTTATCGACGGGATTATAACATTAATTTTTGGCTGCTAATACGAGAAGAAAATGTACATGCCGAAAAGTATTTATTTTTAATCGTTTTTATTTTCATCTGCCGAGCGTCATGTTTAAAACTACCTACTCACTTGCACCTCGTGCTTTCACGAAAACTACCCGCGGAGAACCGTACGCCCTCTTTTTCATTTCTATGCGCAGATGCTGACCAATAACACTGTTCAACAGGGGTCTGATTTTGTAAACGTGAATAAACATTTCTTATAGATTTCGACGTGCTGATTACGAATCTGCAAACCGTTTTTCCCCAGAACGTACAGTTTTTGAGAAAATCAATTTTGAAAAAAATGACAAATTTTCAACTTTGGGATTTTCTTGTGCTTTTACCGTAACAGTTATTTAGTTGCTCTTTGCACGAAATGATTCTGTAGACTCTCCTGAATAAAATAATATAAATAGTTATTAGATTATAAACATCGAAATAGGTTTAAATAACAATTAAAGTGAAAAGGACACCCAAAACGCACCCATTTTTGCTGATATTTTTCACTTTATTTCAAAAAGTAAGGGTCTAGGGGAAAATTTGACTATAGCACGCGATAGAGCAAACATTTCTACTAAGGAAAGCATCAGGCGAATGTCCAAAATTATTTTTGTTTTCAATATAGAAATAAATTAGTTTGGCGAAACGCGCGGCGGCGACAGTGGTACTCAATGACGGCGGCGCGCGCAGAGGACGCCTCGCCTGTCGCCTGCCGTTCAGCGGTCCCTATACGCACACGGCACTCTTATCTTCTGGCAATATTATACTTAATTGACGTATTTATATAAATATATTATTTAATTATTTATAAATTATTGTCTCACAAATGCAAAAACATTGACAATTAATGTACGTATTTAAATCTACTTTTTACTACAGCGAAAAGAGAATATGAAAGTGTATTACTTTCTTACGACGTTTACAAAGATTAGACTGGCTTTAATATTTTTAAATGTGTATGCTTTCTTAAACCAACAATGTTATAAAGATTTTTTACTATTTGTATTAGATATCTGGACAATTTAGCGTTATTACCAAGCATCTATAAGATATGCAATCCTGAACGACTTTTCCTTACCCTTTGCTTAGCATTTTTCCGCAGTATGAAAATAGCCCGTGCCGGAGTGTCATCACGAATTTATATCGGAATACGTGCGTCTTGTGAATTGTATAGTATTCTATATGTTAGCGTCAACGTATTTTTAAGATAGTTTGGGACGGTTAGCCAAACGAGGACGTGTCGTTGAGGGATTTATGAGAGGGTCTTAGTCCTACGTGTGGCTGATTGTGGGTGCATGAGACTAAACAGTCCCGTTGGCGACCGATGGTTGATGGCTACGTTGGGCCTCTCAGCTATCGACTGTTTTGTGACTGTTTGGAAGAGGAGCGAGTGTTTAGAGAAAGCAAGCGGCCGACACCGCATTGCTAAAGAATAGGAATATTGTTCCTAAAGGATCTGGCCACGGAGTGGGGAAGGCTATGCCTTTTGGTAAGAAGACTGTGATAAACCCCACGGCACTTACCCCAGAACCTTGTACAAGGAACGTACTTTCGGGTAGTTTTTCTGACATTTAGTTTTTCTGACATTTTAGTTTTCTGACATTTAGTTTTTAGTTTTTCTAACTTTTCCTATTACACTTTGTAAAACAAAAAAATGTTTTATTGCCACTATTGAGGCATCAACTTATTTTGCACCATGTTTTGGCTTCTATAACGTCCCTACGGCAAAACAACGCTGTCAATGGAAGAGCGACTTTATATCCACTGAAAGGTACGGGTTCTTGCGGCGTGCGGTTAAGAAGTTAAAATCCAAAGCTTAGATTTTATGTTAACAATGGTTTATTAAATCATAATTATGGACTTCCGTTTCCGGTGGTGATTAAGGGAGGACTATAGTGCGACGGCGAAATTCAAATTAACATAGGGTGTGATAGATAGAGTTGAAAGAGTGAACGAGGGTAGTGGACTGTGAGGGTAAAACTAGTGGGTGGATAGAGATAAAAAAAAAGAACAGAATAGAAAAAAAGAAGAAATAAAATAGGAGATTGTAAACATAAAGGAAATGTGGGCTAAGGAAAATAACGAAATGAAAGATAAAGTAAGAAAAATAAAATTGGAATGCAAAAAAACAAACGTGAAAAAAGAGATAAAGAAACAGAGAAAGAAGAGAAAGGACAGGAGGTACAAAAAATGAAGGAAGAATAGGAGAAAGACTTGAAAGAAATGGGGTAAAGGATAAAAGTAATAGAATCAGAAGGAGATAACGTAGAATAACTCGAGAAAGTGGTAGATATGGTAGCTGGAGATGAGAAAAGGAATAAGGAAAGTATCTAGAAAGGAGGATGAAGGAAATAGAGCTGTTATAGGAAAAGAAAGAGAGCAAATCGAGAAGAAATATTAGAATAAAAGGAATAGAGATAAAGGAGGGAAGCAACGGTAGAGAGGAAGCACAGAGAACATTGGGGTTAATGATAGAAAAGATAAAGGTAGAGGAAATAAGAGAGGGAGGAAAGAAAAGGAAGGCAGAAGGAGAATGGGTAATAGTAAAGTTAGGCTATGGAGTAAAAAAGAAAAATAATGGAAGGGGAAAAGAAATTAGTAGGGAGAAGAGCGAGGCTGGAAAATGATCTGATGTGGATGCAAAAGAAGGTATAGGGAGAACTGAGACAAATAGTACAGAAGGAAAAGGCGAAAGACGGAAGAGCGACATTACGATATATGAAGATATGGATAAAGAAAGAAAGATCGGGAAACAAACAGAAAGAGAAAGAGTATATGACATTAGAATAGAAGGAAGAGATAAAGGGGAGGAAAGGGAAAAAGATGTGAAGAATGTAGGAGAAGAGAAACGGAGAGGAAAGAAGTGATGGGAAAAGATGAGCAATTTTCGACAGATTTAGCAACATGGAATGTAATTATGCTCCTAGGAACGTAGGTGAAAAAGAAAGAGTGGAAAGCAATTAAGAAAAAATTGTCAAAAGGTTATTAATGGAATATTCAATAAGTAACAAGAGGTTTTGAAAAAAACACGACGAAGGACACCTTGTTGTTAGAGAGTAGGAAGGATCTCTTGTATAAAAGAGCAGGACGGACAAAGGAAGGGGAAAAAGAAGGAATAATAAGGAAAAACATATAGATAGATCGAGTGAAATGGAGAATAATTGGAGTTTACGTAAACAAAGATATAAAAGAGAAATTGAGAGTCTTAAAAAAGTGGTGAAATAAAGGAAGGGAAAAAAAGATTATAATAGGGGGTGATTTTAACGCAAGAACTGGGGAGAAGGGAGGTCATATAGAAAAAGAAAGTATAGAAGAAATAGGAGCAAGAAGATCAAAAGATAAGGTAATATATTCTAAAGGAAAGAAATTACTAGATAAACTAGAAGGGGTGGGAATAGAAATCATAAATGGTAGAATGACAGGAGATGAAGAGGGAGAGTACACGTCTATAGGGCACAGAGGAAATTCAGTAATAAATTATATAATTACTGATGAGAAAACGAGAGATTATTTAAACAAAATGGAGATAGAAGAAAGGGTAGAATCGGATCATGTACCGCTGGTAGATGAACAAGCTGGTGAAAGAATGAGAGGGAGAGAGTGAAGGAATGAATGTGAAAGGGAGAAGTCACAAACAAATGACATGACGAGAGAATGGTGAGGGGCGAGGGGGGCGGAGGGGCGGAGAGAGAAGAGGAAATGGGAGGGGAGGGGAGGAGAGGGGTGGAGGCTGGGGGATGCAGGGAAGGGTGGGGTGGGGTGGGGGTAGGGGGTGGGGGGGCTGAAGGCAGTAAAAAATAAATAATATAAATGACATCAGCAATAAAAGCAACTAAAGTAAACTAAGTAAATAATAATCTTATTCTAGCTTATCTTTAACAACTATATATTTAATATTTTGTACAATAGTAATTGAATTTGAGGTTATGATGGATAACAAATAAGCGCTTATGTTTTGCTGGACGAGAGTTGAGGTTTGATTCTCTACATATAATACTATTCGTGACGCAAGAGGATCCTCGGTCGAGAATTTATGCAATACAGTATGCACGTGAGCAGTGGATTTTGTCCCGAATCCCTCAGTTGCTGCCAAAAATATAGATGACTATAACTCTAGAGCGATCTGAAGACTCCTCACAACAAAAGTCCATGCAAATGCCAAAACATCTACAGGCCCTTCGTTATCCTCATATACCAGTCGCTACCTCGAAAGACCGATTTCGAGGTTTTGTTACGTAGGGAATGGTTCACAGGGCTTATATGGCAGGTAAGTGGAATGATTCGCCTGCTGCTTTCGCAGCTTCTTGTACATACCCAATTGGGGTTAGGATTTGCGCAGTAGTTCGATTAACTGTTAACGTTCGGTTTGTATTAACTTTTAGGTTAATAACACAGAAACACTTTAGAATTTGTCTACAATTAAAATACATAATATATAATAAAATGAGAAGTATATAAATATTTACAAGTCATACAGTTATTAATATACAGGGAAATAAACGCGTAAATAATGATAGGAAAAAGTGAAAGAACATATGACGGAAGGAATAGAAACGGAATAAAGTTAGAGAAAGAGAGAGAGAGGGGGTGGGGGGGAGGGAGAGGGAGAGGGAAAGGGCACTTTTTCTGTTTCGTCAGAGCTGTCCAAAATAATTTTCGATTTATTGCGCATGCTTCTCTTAATTCTCCTCAAATATTGATTCTCATTAATATTCTCACTTTTCGTGTTAATACCACTATTACTTTGTGCATCCTGCGTAGATGTTGTTCCCGAGTTTATATTCCACTTTTCCAATCTCATATTGTTTAAATATTAAAATTACAGTAATTAAGCTTATATTAGCACTTCTGCGAACACTAACGCCTTAACTGCAAATGGGGTAAAATATGGCGTTTACTGCACACAACATTTATATGACGCCTAACGGCGACATCGGCAACGAATCATAGTATTCAATTTAACGCCAAATAGCGTCATCCGTTATAGATAACAGCATTGAATTTGATGGCAGATGGCATCATCCGTAGACAAGGTGATATTATGTACAAATGTTCACAATTGAGAGAACGGTCCCCTTGTAAATATAGTTGTGGCAGTAGAAAATCTTACAACAGTCAGCTCATGGATATTCTACATCAATTTCGCAACAGACGTCTTGTTACGACTGTTGACTAGATGTCCCGAAATGCACGTAGGTTTTTTCGCATACTGAAAGCTTTGACAAAACTGTATGTACGTCTCTTTGGAGGCGTTTCCTAAACTCCAAGTCTATCATACATCTTTACCTCTGTAAGTATCTGTTCAATCACTCATTCCGCTACATTTCTTTGATACGCATCATCACCGCAGTCAGTCGTGTAACTATCGTACGGAATTGATACTACTACTCTTTTCATTATGATCATTAACAGTATTCCGAATAATGTCATATTAGGTATCATATTCATCAGAAAAACGCCAAGAATCTATTGGTGATGCATTCATAAAGGTCTAATGAAAAATATGAACAGACATTTGCACGTTCATTAGAAGACAGCCTATTGCTTCTTTTTATAATGGTCTCCAGTCTACCTACTCTACTGTGTCGTTCAAAATGCTCGACTGAAGAACCCACCAGGATCTTATAAAAAGAGCCTGCTTCGCCCTATTTTAAGAGGTTTTCTGGCAGAAAGTAAAAGTATCGTTGTCAACAGCGTTGCTAGAAAAGTCACTGAATCTCTGTTTGAAGAAGTGGAGGAAGTAGCGGGTGGCCGGAACACGGCGTTGCTTCTCCCACAGTGGAGCAGTGGAAGTTATCCCACCATCCTATCTTCCCTCCCTTCTTCAAACGAAGATTCAGTTACTTTTTCAGGCAACACTGGTCATAAACGACATTTAGTTTTCCCGGATATCACATAGTGATCCAACCAATCGACTTTTCGTGACATAACCCCACTTTTCCTATTTCCTATTTTACCAATTTGAACACGAATTACTGTTACTAGATGTCTATTTAAATCGAAACATCAAGCGGTATGGCGGTGCCGTGACGTTTAGTATATGTGGGGCGTAACCAGAACGACCGTACATATTTATTGGAGTTTTGTGTATGGAAAACTTTAATCGCGAGGTATCATCCAATCCGTAACTCAGATATAAAATTCAGTTGTATTATCCCAATATAATGTTTCATCAAAATTTCATAAAAATTGGTGCATCTGTTATTGAAATCTTGTTATGCAATTCAGAAAAGTGCCACTTTTAATATTTAATTTTCAAGATCTCTTCTCTTGGGTCCAGATGTCCGGATGTGCTTCGTGTAAAGGCGCAAGCGCAACTATACATTATACGTGGGATACACGGCGCGACAGACTACTCACTTATTTAATTAGAGCAGGTTAAGGGATATGATAGTATTACTACGCCAAGTAAGTAGGTACATAGTAGTGCACATTGGAATTGCACCACGTTGCAAGCGTCAACGGTTTTAAAGCAACTGTCATATGAGAAGTAATCGTGAGTCATTGGTCATTAGATTGAATTTTCTGAGTTTATTTAAAATTTTCATGTCTTTAACAATGTAAATATATTTATTTAGTCATCAAGTTTGTAATTATGTATTTTCATATTCAATAAATAATGTTTTTAGCGCGTACTGCAATGTTATTGTCCTGAAAGTTTGTACGGATTTTCAAATAAAATAAAGACCCTCATACATATTTTACTGCACTCGTGTGGACAATAGAATTAGAAGACGAGCTAAAAGTAAGATCTTTTGAATGTGAAAGTAGTTATAATTATGATAACCAAATATATCTAAATTGTTATACATATACAAATTTTAAGTAAAACAGAGGAATTCGGTATTTAATAATCAATAACACAGACGATAATTTATCGTGTAACAGTAAAACCAAAAGAATCGACACTTGTAAAGTGGTGCAATTTCAATGGCCACTACTTCCGATACTGGTTATATTATTGATCCTGTACGGGCTCCGATACAAAATAGAAGAAGTCCTTCTTCTTACTCGTGTACAGGCTTAAGCAGAATAAGACATTACACGACCATAACGAATCTTTTAATAATATTAAACAAACTATGTATTGTAACTTATGTATACTATTTATACACTTTTCCCCTGTAAACCCATCATATGCTTTCAGTGTTTCAATATGTGTATTACTTTAACACAAGTTAACGCTCACGGCATTTATAAATAAAGAAAAAAAGAAAGTGTACTTACTTTATAGCCATTTATGAAATTAAGAAATTATTGACATCTTGATACTTCGCAACTCTTTAATTCCCTTCGTTTCGACCACCATAACGTTGCATCAATTTAATAATTCGTTATATTATTAAATAAGTTGATTTAATTCAAAAATATGTACGGCGTTTTTCCCATAGACTGTAATCAGTTTAATTATCAATAATCAAGCTTTTATTCAATGCAACAAAACGGCACGTCAAGGGCACGTCAAGGGCACGTCGTGCCCTTATAAAAAAGGCACGTCAAGTACAACGCTCACACGAGAAGTTTAGAGGGACAGCACAATGGTCTAGAGGCATCCGTCTAGCTTCTTCCTAAGAAGAACTTCTTCTAAGACTCATTCTAAATTCTGCCTACCAATACGGACAATACATGTGGCGGCTGATTAATATGTGGGACTTCTAAACTCGAGTGGGAACCTGCACGCCAATCAAACACGTATTTTTTTGCTTAGCCTTCTTCTCGCTTGAGCACTATATATGCGTATCCTACAAAAATCAACCTTTCGGGAACGAATCCAATAGAAAAAATCAATGACTTGCAAAAAACAATTGAAGGTATTACGGCAAACTGATGCATTGAAATTATTGGAAAACGTCAAATACAATAACTTAACCGTTTACCAAAACATTGACAATGTTGTAGTCCCAACAAATATCACTTTCAATCTTATTTCTACCTCTACAGTGCGTCTCTCATCAAAAATATTTCTGATGCTATTTGCATATATTACATGAAATTTACATTTCAACCTACGATGTGCGCATTCACAAGGAATGAGCTTACAAACATCATTGCTTATGCTACAGTTAGTATACATATAGGGTGTCCCACATAAATGGCGGAGCCGAAAAGGGGAGATTCCTGGGGTAATTCTAAACAACATTTTCCTTTGCAAAAATATCCTCGGAAGCTTTGTTAACGAGTTATTAATGAAAAACCCCGACCAATCAGAGAGTGCGAATAGCGAGCGCTCGGCCGACCAGCGACAGGGCACAAGCTACGCGGAGCGTCTGCTATTCACCGTGCCGAGGCTTGTACAAGAAACTCAAAATGTTTACGTCAATGCTCAATTTCTCCTAAACTATTGGATGAAAAATTATGAAAAAAATTAGGACCACGTCCACTATTGAGACATATATTATAGACTTTTTTGAGATTTTTAAATTAATTATCCAAGTTGTAAAAAATAAAAAACGGGAAGAACGAATTTTAAAATGCCGATTTATTAAAGTAATGCCATAGTAAAAAAAATAAAAAGCAATGTTTTCGTAGTTCCTACGGATTGTACGTTATTTTACTGTGTATTAGAACATTGAAAACTATACAAGAATACTTATTATATAATGAATGAACAAAAGTTGGACGTATTAGTTGCTGCAATCGGTAAAAAACATTGATGGAAACATTGATTTTTATTTTTTTAATTACGACGGACCAAATCAAAAAATGTTTAAGTGAATTGAGATTAATAATATGACTATAGTAATAGGAGTAATTACTATCGGTAAAACTCACCCATTCGGAGAAGAATTCACCTGCTGCCTGAACACTTGCTCCATTGGGTCACTGTGCCGATCCCGATCACTGAGCGATGATGCCCAGGTAGCGCTGATCGCAGGTACAACAGCAAAAGAAGCCACTTTGAATTTACAACACTTCGCGGTCACTAACACTGATTACTTCACTAAACGAGCACTTGACCTTTTAATGGCCGACAACCGATTATTTTGAAACGTTCTGCGGCATTCCGTAAATGAAAACAAGATGTTACACAGTTCGGCGGCGAAATTATGATCGATACTGCCGATTTTTTCCGAAGGCTCTTTCCTCATGCCCTCGCATCCCTCCAGCGCGTCTTCTCGGGGTGTAGCTTCGTCGAAATACTCGAATTTGATTTGCTAGTTGACACCAACGAGGTTGGATCTTCCTCGGTTACTTTTGTTAGTAGAGGTGGTAGTCTCTCCTTCGAGTCGAAAAAGTCGCAAGTAAATTCATGGGGAAAAGCAAAGGCATATCGGATTAGCGTAGGAGACCGTAACGACTGTCTCGCAGATGTGGCCGTTTATGATCACAGGTATTGCCTTGCGTTCGAAGGAGCTATCCGTACCCGAGACCGAAGGCCGCGAGGGTCGCGTCGCGCTTACCGTGAAAGTCCTTTCGGTGCATTCGGACGGATGAAATATGGAATTGCCTGTTGTTAAAAAGCGAGTTGGAGAAACTCTTTTGCCCTTAAACATTTGGTCAACGAATGTCTGGCAGGGACTAATTCGTGGCTGCATCGGGGGTTAAATACATCAATTGTATTCGAATCCCTTTAACTATTTCGATGCCTGCGTCTTGCGACCGAGCCCTGCTTTTTATCACGCTGCACATGTAATGACCGTACATTTATTCTTATTGTTTGCCCTGCTATCTTTAAAAATATTTTTATGAAACAAAATCGAAAAAATAAACAGATATTCGTTGAAATATTCCGCCGGAAATAAAGTATTGCCATTGTATTAAATTGAATTTCCAAGTGGTTTATAAAGGAGGTCCTGATTTTACATGTACCTAAATGCATTTACGTGCATGTAAAAGATCCGTCAAATCTTTAATAGATGGGTAAACCTCCCCTATAGGTCGAAAAGGTTTACGAAAATTGGGGAAGAGAGAAACAAACATCGGATGATCACTGTGTGTGTGTGCCGTAATAAAATGCATGCAAGAATGAGAATACAATTGCCGTATTTTTTCCTCATCAACGAGTTTGTCTGTCTATGCGAGGCATCCGTTGACCAAATGTTTAACGTTCAGAAGCTTACCCCAACTGGCGTTTTAATAACGGACAATTCCATATTTCATCCGTCCGAATGCATCGAAAGGACTTCCATGGTAAACGCGACGCAACCCTTACGGTCTTCAGTCTCGGGTACCGATGGCTCATTTGAACTTGCAGGGCAATACCTGTGATCATAAACGGCCACATCTGCGAGACACTCGTTACGGCCTTCGCTTTTCCCTACGAATTTGCTTGCGACTTTTTCGACCCAAAGAAGAGACTACCACCTCCACTAAAAAAAGTAACCGAGGAAGATCCATCCTCGTTGGTGTCAACTAACAAATCAAATTCGAGTATTTCGACGAAGCTACACCGCGACAAGTCGCGCTGGACGGATGCGAGGGCATGAGGAAAGAGTCTTCGGAAAAAATCGCCAGTATCGATCGTAATTTCGCCGCTGAAGTGTGTAACATCTTGTTTTTATTTACGGAATGCCGCAGAACGTTTCAAAATAGTCGATTGTTGGTGATTAAAAGGTCAAGTGCTCGTTTAGTGAAGTGATCAGTGTTAATGACCGCGTAGTGTTGTAAATGCAAGGTGTCTTCTTGTGGTCTTGGATACCAGCGATCAGCGCTACCTGGGCATCATCTCCCAATGATCGAGATCGGCACAACGACCTAATGGAGCAAGTGTTCAAGCAGCAGGTGAATTCCTCTCCGAATGGGTGAGTTTTACCGATAGTAATTACTCGTATTACTAGATTCATATTATTAATTTCAATTTATTTAAACATGTTTTGCCTTGGTCCGTCACAATTAAAAAACTAAAAATCAATGTTTCCGTACTTTTTACCGATCACAGCAACTAATACCTCCAATTTCCGTTCATTCATGATGAAATAAGTATTATTGTACAGTTATGAATATTTTGATAAACAGTAAAATAATGTACAACCCGTAGAAACTACGAAAACATTGCTTTTTATTTTTTTTACTATAGCATTACTTTACTAAATCGGCATTTTAAAATTCTTTCTTCTTGTTTTTTATTTTTTACAACTTTGTTAATTGTTTCAAAAATCTGAAAAAATTTCAAAATATTTGTCGCGATAGCTAACATGTTGCAGCATTTTTTGTTATAATTTTTCCGCCAACAGTTTTAACAAAATTGGTCAATATCCTTCTTGTCTCTCGTTTTTTGTGTTTTACAATTTTGTTAATTAATTTAAAAATCTGAGAAAATTCCACAACATTTGTCACGATAAGTAAGGTGTTCCTAATTTTTTTCATAATGTGTTGTGCAATAGTTTATGAGAAATCGACACTAACATTGTCTCTTTTTTGTCTACAACTTGGCTAATAATTTAAAAATCTGAAAAAATTCCACAATATGTGTCGCGATAGTTAGCGTGTCCCTAATTTTATTCATAATTTTTTATCCAATACGTCAGGAGAAATTTGGCAATAACGTGTAAAGTTCTTGAGTTTCTTGTACAAGTCTCGAGCAGGGTGAGTAGCAGACGCTCTGCGTAGCTTGTGACCTGTCGCTGGTCGGCCGAGCGCTCGCTATTCGTGCTCTCTGATTGGTCAGGGTTTTTTGTTAATAACTTGTTAACAAAGCTTCGGAGGACATTTTTGCAAAGGAAAATGTTGTTTAGAATCACCCCAGGAATTTCCCATTTCCGGCTCCCGCACTTAGTTTGGGACTCCCTGTAGATATGTATAATTATATAATAATTACTTTACTATGTAGCGGCCTTGTGGTTACTACGCTCTACAGTACTTCACGTAGCTGTGCGGCAGGTAAAGAGAGGTTGCCCCAAGATTTGGGGAGAGTTTGTGCTGGCCACTTTTGGTAATCAGATGTTCACTGAGTCATCGAAATATTTTGTCCGTTATATACCTGTATCGGCTTTTCCCGAGTGTGAAGGCAGTCGCCAGGACTGGACCTGTCCCTGCCTAGAGGGAAATAAAATAGCCCTCGAAAATTGGCGACTAGTCAGTCGTTACGGAGTCAGAAAACCGTCCGCTTCGTGTGAACATACACTTATTGTAAACGTTCTCACACGCAAAAGAAATCTGTGAGGGTTTTTGTTTGTTACGTTCTGAACAAAATTTTAATATTTTTTTATTGTTCTGCAATAAAGTTCCTTGATAGTACATGCATTTATTGTGGGTTTATCCCTAAATCAAGTGCTGTTGCAGATTAATTACAAAATCCCTTTTACCTTGGAATCGTCGTCGTAATATGAATAGCCTTACGGTCAGACAGTAGATTAACCAGTAGATTAGATTTACAGTAGATTAAATTTTTGTACGCGTAGTGTCTTCTGGTTACGTTAGCCGTGTGGGAATGTCCCTAGTCAGGAGCGGTACAAAAACAGCGAATACCATATGCAAGCCATAGAGTTCGATTTCAAGCGCGGATTGTAGGAGAGCGAGAGTGTAAGAACGTGAGAGAGAGTTAAAAGGAATGAGATAGGGAAATTAGCACATAGATTCACACACACTACTGCCTTATTTAGAAGATTCAACAGTAAAGCCGGAGGGGACCCACTCTGGACGCTTCCGAAGGCGCGAACCTACGACACTCTACGATGAAAAGTCACAAGGTGCGTGTCTAGGGTCCACGGAATTATATTAGAGCCAGAGTTTTTCTAGACTTTGTGTTAAAGTTAGGAAAAGGACTTGATTCCGTTGTAAAAGAATTTCTGCTAATATCATTAACTTTATTTACATTGTCTTTGTGTTAATTCTTTGCATCGTACGTATACAGGGTGTAACAAAAATGTCGCAGTTCCTTAAAAGGGGTGATTCAGGGGGTGATTTGAAACAACTTTTTCCTTAGCGAAAATGTAAGATGAAGCTTCGTTAACGAGTTATTAATGAAAAACACCGGCCAATGAGAGCAAGACTTTGCCGTCCGAGCGACTGCGGTAGCGTTGGGTACGCGCTGGGCGCTACGGTTGTACTCCGAACAAGAAAGTCGGCATGCGTCGAAGGAAATAGCATTCGTATGAAAATATTCGCATAACGTATAAACGAAAAAGCAATGCAACAAAAGAAATGAACGGAGACTTGGAGAATTAACGTTGAAGATAGAAACGTTGAAAGTAGTCTGCGATAGATTTAAAAAATAATAATCATTAATGAATTAAATGCAATTCATCTGTAGTTTGTAAATCTGTGTCACTGGGTCACTGTACCGATACTGGTCATCGACCATCGAAATGGTTTATGGTAGGGTAGAATTTTTCCATGGAAGCTCCTTGTACCCCCACGTAGTTTAAGCACCTCAGACCTTCCTTGTTCGGACACTCCGAGATCATGTCTCCTTCGAAACCAAAGCAATAAAGCCATAAATTACCTAAACGCGTGCCCTAGCATAAACCATTTCGACGGTCGATGACCAGGATCGGTACAGTGACCCAGTGACACAGGTTTACAAACTACAGGTTAAGTTTGTCCTCTTCTTCCTTTATTTTTCGTTGTATTGCTTTTTCGTTTATACGTTATGCGAATAAGAAATTTACATATTCGTGTTTTTACGTTGCACGTAGTTTTCCTCGATTTTAAGTAATTATTCGCTTCAAGTGATACACAAAAAAAGGACTCGGTATTATTTATTATGTCGCTTTCAGTTTTCGTACTAATGCTATTTTCTTCGATGTATGACGACTTTCTTGTTCGGAGTACAACCGTAGCATCTAGCGCGCGTACCCAACGCTACCGCAGTCGCTCGGGCGGCAAACTCGCGCTCTCATTGGCCGGTGTTTTTCGTAAATAACTCGTTAACGAAGCCTCATGTTACATTTTCGCTAAGGAAAAAGTTGTTTCAAATCACCCCCTGAATCACCCCTTTTAAGGAACTGCGACATTTTTGTTACACCCTGTATATTTTTTACGTATTAGAATTTATTTTAATTATTCATTGTAGTATACTAAATTGTCGATCTTGGTAAGTGATGTGGTGTGAACAGTGCTAATTTCCTTTTTCTGCAGCAGGAACGACGAACAAAGACAAAGAAAGAAAGAAAGAGAAAAAGAGAGAGAGAGAAAGGAAATCAAACTCCAAATTCGAATTTTATGCAAATTATTGTTTGCTGAGTTGAATATTTAGTTCCACATATCTTTATTAATTTCAATGTCAATTTGGGAACAGCTAAGTGATGGTAGTTTTCTTGATAATCGTCAAGATTGTGGGGACATCCTTATTGGAGCTACCACAGACTAACGCAAAAGTATAAACCATTTCACTGTAAAGTTTTGTGTTAGTAGATACTATTTCTCTTTCAACGAATCTAAGTTATTACGACTAGCCTCCAATATCCATCAATCTAATCAGATTTCGATGAAAGGGACCTGTATAGGACTAGATTACCGAGGGATCCAAATTTTCCTACCCCTTACCCTTTAGGTACGGTTCCTTTTATAGTTAACAAAAATGTTACCCGTTACCCGTGCGTCAGGACTAGACTAATACCGCTCGGGCCCACACTCGCGCACGGCGCGTAACACGTTAAAAGCACCAAATATTTACTTATTTCTACCCCCACAACTATAATTTTTCTAGTATTTAAGGACAATTATGGGAAACTAAAAAATATATAACTGAAGGAAAACTTGTCTAGGAAAAAATAGTTTTTAAAGCAGGTTTCAAGTATACATTAAGTATTCCTTCTTTCTTTTTCATTTTAATATTTATGTATTCAAATTTGGTATATATTTCACAAATTAAGTAGTACACTTTTCTCGTGAAAGATGAATACAAAGTATTGCTCTATCTAAATCTTAAATAAAGTTAATATTTATTTTTACATGTACAATCACTGTCTACTCGTACCACTAGTTATGGGACATCCTGTAGCTATTACATAGCTACATACTGCTAAACATTTAGGATCAATTAGGATTCCGTGTACCCTCTTTAGACCTAAGGATAAACTATCTAACTATTAATAAGAATCAGTTGTATACGTAAATATATATGTACGTAGATCACAAAATGAATAATTAAGAATTTCCAAATATTATTGTTAATATTGAAATCGAGAGACGATAAAAGATCTATATGTGTGAATTAGGCGGTATGAACAATAAACTTCCCGTTAATACTTCAATACATACTTTGGTAGTATAATTTGGTTTAATTTATGAAAAACATACCGAATTTGAATAAATACTGATAATAGAAAAAGTAAATATTTAATGCATACACCATTAAATCCTATTTTCGGAACAGTATACATTTTTCCTGCACTATGTCTTCATTAAATCAATACTGTGATGAACATTCCAAGTAGCATTATATTTCGTTTTCAATACCTACCTCAGAATTACCCTTAAAAATTAAAATAATTATTAATTTATATTTATAGTAATAAATATTTGTATAGGAACAAAAAGTAATTATTATATTGTTCGATATAAATCGAGGGATGTAAATAAATGAATTGAATGAGTAAGAATAATGAAAGGGAAACGTATTTCCGCCATTTAAATCGCAAAGATAAGGACCACAGGCGTTGTAGAGTGAGAAAAAAATATCCTAATTTGTCTCCTATTACCCAAGTGCTGCCGCAACCGTGTCGAGCGAAATTTATTGCCTGTACCTATCACCGTTGCGGCAAACTACAATCAAAGTGGTAGAGATAGCGACACGGTTGTATCGAGAGCTGAAATTTTACTCCTATCGAGGCAGTACTGTAACACAGTGATGCAATGGGAAGTAGTTTATTGATACACAGTAAAAGATACTCTTTAAAAGTGATATAATTCCATTCTTATGGTTTATTGTTTCAGACAGAAATGTAGAAAGTATAAATATTATTTCCTTAATTTTATAGTAATAAAATCTACCTGGTAGGGAAGCCACTACAGTCCTGTAACTGTTACATGTACAGGGCTTGCTGCACATAAGAAGAGGACTACAACCACATCAGTAAGTACTCTTCAAATTATTAATAAAAATCTTTAACTTATTTACTAGTATTTATACATAATTTTATGTCGTGACTTTGGGTTTTCCAGGTGGCGTATATCTCATGGATAATTATTTTTGGATGATTATGTTCCACGTACTTGCAAGCGCATTTGTAATAACAATCTTAATATTATCGAAGCAAGAAATTAAATTGACCTACTGTATTATACTTAAATCTTTGAATTATTCAATATTTTTAAAATTATGTAACATTTGTATAACAATTCCAAAGGACCAATTTGTCTTTTGTGCAGTTCAAATATTTTATTGTATTAAAAATTGAATACTGAACATTATACTTTTACTCAATTGCGAAACTTATAAAAACAGTATTTACCTTCTACTCTATCTGGAAAGAATGGAATTGTAGCACTTTAAGAATGTATCTTTTACTGTGTGTGTCAATATAGTTAAAACTTCAAATAGTTCAATTGGTCTTTTATTACTGTAAAAGTAAGAAATTAATATTTATACTTTAGTAACAACTAGCGACAATTTCGTCGATAATTTCGACGATATGAAAGGAACCTATCAACAGAAGAGCTTCTCTGTACGTCTGCTTAAGCGATATCACACGCATATGCCAAGCCATTAGAGCCTATTTTGGAGCAAGTATTCTGCGACGATTCCCGAGTACGCATGCACAGTACAACACTCCTCTGTTGAGAGGAATCACTGGGTCCAAAGGAAGGAGGCAACCACCGAGTTTAAATACGGCGTCGCCAGCGACAACAGTTCGTTCTGGAGTTCGAAGTTCTAAAGATCAAACAGCCCTACTAATCCTAAATCACTCCGAGGCAGCTTTAATCGACACTTTAGTTCCTTGTGATCGAGGAAGCATTAGCCAGCTCCTTGATTACCGACGAAGGCAGCTTTAACCTGTTCCTTGGCTTATTCTCGATCCCTATTGACCATAACTCATCATTGTCATCTGCCGAAATCAAATCTCATAAGTAATCTCAAACCAAAAAGTATTCGGTCGATAACTAAGCAGTGTCAGTTACCAACTCAGTTTAGTGAAAGTACTTATCAGACTATTGTTCTTTTTTCGATATTGACTTAAAAGACTGAATTAGTTATAAGACTAAAATTAGTTATCTTAAGTTTAGCTATTACTTGTATAGACTTTAGTTTCATAAATTTTGTTACAAATTAATTTAAGAGAAATCCTACTCTATGAAATTTATTTCTTAAGTACACGCCATACGAATCCTACTTCCTGTTCACAAATAAGCCGTTTTATCTGTAAACATTTTATGTACGACGAAGTCAGATCGTATACACTTTCTACGTTTCTATCTGAAACAATAAACTATAAGAATGGAATTGTATCACTTTTAAAGAGTATTTTTTAAATATTTTTTTAAAACTAATTAAATTTTTTTATTTAAACTTATTAAAGAGAAAATATTTAAATACACTTGTGCTAAATAAACAAGGGAAATTATATTTATTCATAAAAAATTAAGTAAAAACATTAGAATTGAAGTAGAACCTAAGTTGAAATAGAATGTCGGTATGTCAGTTTGTATGTCAAATACACGGCCCCGCCAGCTGTGGATGTAGACACTGGTGGCGCCTGAGCGAGGTTTCCAGAATTATGTTTCTAGCAAGATTATTCTAAATTCCCTGCATCCTCTAGATTTAGTTTTGACAAAATCAATAGGACTATGTGTACCGACTTGGTCGGTATGTCAAGTCCGCGGTGACGGATGAATGAGGCGAAGCTTTGTGACAAGTACGATTTATTAGCCTATCTTATACTACACTTTATAGTATGCCTCATGCTATTACCAACGTTGCTAGAAAAAGTTACTGAATCTTCATTTGCAGGAGGAGGGGAAGGTAGAGAGGTAGGATGGTGGGGCAGCTTCAGAGACAACGGGTGTCCGATATACTAGTCGTGGTGCCGTCGTACACGAAAATGTAGAGATCGCGTCCCCCATGGTATGTACAGTGTCTCGCTCAATACTTTTTCGATTTTTCAAGTACTCGCGATAATCTGACAGAAAAATATTTTAAACAAAAGCTGATCAGTTTTTGATTGGCTATATAGTGCAATACAAAAATTCCGAAAATGTTCTTTTTCGATAAAACGTTAAGGCCATTTTCATTTTTTTAAATGGCACTTTATAGTTTTGACTTAATAGTATTGTAGTTTATATCAACACAAATTCAACGACCTAGTATACCATAACCTTCGGACGACCTTGATTCAATTAGATTGGATGGGCATTAATAACTTGTATTTATTATTAAGACTTGAAATGATATTCAATTCAGGAATATTGATGTTAGAAGAGGCGTGCAAAGGTTTGTGAAGTTATAAAAAACAACTGAATAGCGAGCAGCTGGGATACCCGTTGTAACGCGCGGCAATTGCGTCTCCGGCCTCCAACTTGACATATCACCATTATAATAAATCGTAGTGATTACTAGACACGAGTTGTTTACTTGTCTCCTACATACACAACAAAGAATTGGCGACGAGGATGGGATTGAGACAGTAAAAATGTACAGTGAAAATAAAAGAAAAGTATGTGACAAATAGTTACCATGACCGGTAAATGTGATACACGAACAAGACAAAACATATAAAAATTTCGGAAGTAATATTACATGGCACGTCCAGCATAGAAACCTTTGACCAGAAGCGATGGCTGCAGCGATTCGAGGGAGCGATAACTGTATTCAAGATATCACAGCAAAAAAAGGTGGCTTATTCATTGCACTACATCGGGACTGCAGCATTTGATATGATTTATGACAAAATGTCAGCAGCCGATCCATACCAACAGCAATACGTAGAGCTTACGACCAAACTAAAAGAGTTGTACGTACCTACACCATTGGAAATTGCTGAAAATGATCGTTTCCACCTATGAAAGCAAGCAGAAGTTGAACCGATACAGAACTGTATAGCCGCATTACACAAACTAAGTATAAACTGCAATTTTGGTAACTTAAAAACGGCTATGTGGCATTAATTTGTTTTCGGTTTGGCAAGTAAACGAGCACAAGCACGTTTATTAGAAACTAAAGAATTGAATTTCGACAAAGCGGTACAGATCGCCATGTTGATGGTATTGTCCGAAAAAGACGCCCCGCAGCTACAATCGGGCGTCGCCAGGGTGGACTACACTAATACAGCGCACAAAACGAAGGGTACAAAATATTCAAAGGAAAACAGTCTACCATCGAAGAAATCGACACCGAAGAAGATAGAATTCCAACGGCGAGCGGCAGCAACGAAGGAGTTGCATACAAACGACGAACTGTAATCTTGATCGCAGCATACGTTGTTATAATTGCGGAACGGCGTGACATCTAGCCAAAGTTTGTAAAAGAGCGAAAGCAGAGAGAAAACAGTTGGAAGAAATTCTTCTCGTGGAGCACATTGAACATCGAGAACCCTACAATAACTGTTGCGATAGATAACAAACCGGTACAATTCGAGGTCGACAGCGGAGCTGTGGTAACAATTATGAGCAAGCAAACGAGTGAGAAATTATTTCCGCACAAAGGTTTACACTACATTACACTTAAATTACAAACTTTTTCCAAATCCGTCGTAGATATAATAGGAATGCACAGTATTCAACTTCAGTACAGGGATATTATAAAGAAATTAAATATATACATTTGTAATATAAATCGAAAACCGTTGCTAGGGCACGAATGGATTCGGCAATTAAAAATTCCACTAGGAGAAACAGTCATGTACGTGTCTATAACACAAAATAATAAATTAGAACAAATTTTACATAAATGTCATGAAAAATTAGATCCAAAATGTACAGAAATCCGCAGGATCCAGGCAAAATTTACATTAAAAGAAAATACAAAACCAGTTTTCCTAAAAGCCAGATCAGTACCGTTTCGTTTAATACCGTTAGTAGAAAAAGAAATTAATAAGTTGAAATAAGACGAAATACTTGAAAAAGTAAACGCGTCCAAATAGGTTACACCCATTGTGCCTGCCGCTATTTCAGCGTCACTTTAAATAAACATTTAGTCATCGACAAGCATCTACTTCCAACGATTGTGTGAAGTTTTCAAAAATTAACTTGCAGAAGGCTTATTTGCGAATGGACATTCATCCAGAAGATCGCGAGTTGCTCACGTTGAATACGAATAAAGGGCTGTATCGATGTACAAGACTGCTGTACGGTATCGCAAATGCACCAGCAATTTGGCAACGTCAAATCGAAAACTGCCTGAAGGACATTTCGGGTGTAATAGTGTTTCTCGATGACATTAAAATAATAGCACCTATCGATCAGATATATTTACGGCGATTAGATCAGGTATTAACTAGGTTAGGTGAAGCAAATATACAAATTAACATGGAAAAGTCGGAATTTTTCAGAGATGCAATAAAATACTGCGGGTACAGGATTGATAAGAATGGTATTCATAAAATGAAAGCGAAAATGGATGCTACCGAAAAAATGTCTCGACCACGAAATACCACAGAATTACGAGCGTTCATTGGTTTTGTAAATTATTATGGCAGATTTATAGAAAATTTAAATTCCTTGTTGTTTTCATAGTACAAATTATTAAGCGATCGTGTTCCATTCAGATGGACAAAAGAGTCTGAGAGAGCATTTTTAGACGCGAAGAAGCAATACAAAAACGATAAGGTCTTAGCTCATTTCGATTCCAAATTACCGTTAATTGTAGCTACTGACGCAAGTGCATATGGCGTTGGGGCAATACTCACACAAATATTCTGACGGAGCAGGGCGCGTATTACAGTACGCGTCACAAACGTTAACGCAAATCCAACGGCGATATGTATATTTACAGATTGATAAAGAAGCCTGTGCAATAATTTTTATGATGAACAAGTTCCATCAGCACCTTTACGGGAATCATTTTACATTGTACACAGACACCAATCTTTAGTACAAACTTTTTCACCTACGAAAGCATTACTAGCATACAGTGCTATGAGAATGCAACATTACGCGCTACTTTTACAAGGATTTTCGTTCGACATTAAATATATAAACATAAAATTTCACAGTAATGCTGATAGGTTGTCGGATATACCGATACAGATGGAAGCGAAATCTTAATATGACATCATAGATATTCACGAATCAGGCAGTATAAGTAACATTGCCAGTTACAGCAAATGAAATTCCAAGAGCAGTTATTCGCAATGCAGAGTTACACAAAATCAAAGTAGCTTTACAAAGTGATAAAGATTGTCGGCACGTGAGTGGTTCAATATTAATCAGACGGCTTTTAATCTCCAACACGACGTAATTATGTGCAATATTAAGGTGGTTATCCTAAAACAATTACGAGATAGAATACTCAATGAATTACTTGCAGGACATTTCGGTGTAATTAGAATAAAACATTAGCGCGTGGAATATGTTCGTAGTCAGGTATTGATTATGACACAGAAAATATGTCGAAAAATTATACATATTGTAAAAATAACAGAACTAACTCGCCGAACGTAGACATACATTGCTGGGAAGCTATCACGACAGTTTTCATCAGAATACATATTGATTATGCAGGTCCATTCTTGAACCATTACCTTTTCGTTTTAATTGACTCATTTTCCAAATGGCCTGAAGTCCGAATAATTAAGAACACGTCAGCAAAAACAGCAATTGAAAAGTGCAGGGAAATTTTTAGTACATTTCGTATTCCACGAGTAATGGTGATGGATAATGATTCAAATTTTTGTTCCCAGGAATTTTTTTTTTTTTTTTAAGTAAATGGAGTTATGCCAAAATTTACAGCGCCTTACAATCCTGCGGTGAACGAACAGACAGAATATTTTGTACAGATTTTAAAAGTAGACATAAAAAAGAATTTAGAACAAAAAGAAACGATATACGATGATATACAAATTGTGTTACAAAAGTTATTGTTACACTACAGAACTACAGTGCATGCGAATACGAATGAATCATCTGCGGAAAGAATGCTTTGTAGGAAAATCAGAACTCGTTTAGATTTAATTTTTCCTCCTACACAAATTACCAATACACGTGTGAGTGAAGATAAGAAAGTACGTTGTCTCAAGGAGGGAGAGAGAGTGCAAGGGCGAAATTATTCCGGTACAAAAAAGTGATGCTTCGGGGTAATCAAACACAGGCTAGGAAAATTGCATACCAAAATTGCATTACAAAATTGCATTAGACAATGGTAGATTATGGGAACGTCACATAAATCAAACACGAAAGATAAGAATCGGTACTCAAAGCGAGAATAGTCGAGAATAACGAGATATAACCGCGAGAATAACCGCCAGAAAATACACACACGATACCAAGAGCGGAATCGAAGACGGTCCTGAAATATTAAGCTACATTCTATGAATGAATGAATGCACATTTTCTAATAATGGTATAAATAACCGTCACAATCATTATACCTGATCTAAAGACAATCTTCGCTGGTACAAAGAACATAATTTTCAACAGAAAATTGTAGTAAATGTTTGTTATGGACTAGTACACGGTCATCTAATTGAATCTTATTCTTATGAAAATAATTTAACATCTTAAATTTATTTAAATTTTCTTTTCACGCATCTTCAAATATTGATGTTAGGGTTTCCGGATAATATTCAGCAGCGTATTTATTTTCAGCAAGACGCTTGCCCACCTCATCATAATGCTCGAATCGTTCATAACTACTTAAACTTAAAGTTTGGAGAACATTGGTTGGACACTTATGACCTTATTGCTTGGCCACCACGAACCCCTCATTTGCCACCACTTAATGTTTTTCTATGGGGTCATCTATAGTCAATAGTCTATGCTGTTCCAATACAAAGTATGGAACATTTAAACCAACAAATCGTAAGAGTATCGACAGCATCGTAAAAGCAACCATTACAAACTTATTACGTAGAGCGGAATTCTGCCTACAACAAAATGGATTTTAATTCGTACTTTTGGTGCGAAGTTTTCATGAAATCGTTTCCGTTCATTTACTCAAGGTTTCTGAATTGAATGTAATTTCGAATTTTAATAATAAACACAAGTTATTATCATCCATTCAAGCTGATTATCATTTCTGGTTGAAATGTTCATTTTTTGCCTTCAAGGTCATCCGAAGGTCATGGTATATTAGGTCGTTGAATTCGGCTTAATACGACCTACAATACTATTAGGTCAAAAATATAAAGCGCCATTTAAAAGATTGAAGCCAACCTTCATCTTTTATCGAAAAAAAATTTTTTTGAAATCTTTTGTTGCACTGTATAGTCAATCGGGAATTGATCAACTTTGTTTAAAACATTTTTTTCTCAGATTGTTGCAAGTACTTGAAAAATCGTAAAAAGTGTTATATGGAACACCCTATATATGTATGTCACAACGTATACACTGAAGACTGTTTCACGTATATTGAAAATACATAAGTATTTCAGGATCCATGTACCCCTGTAGATCTGGATCCGAATATCCGTGCAGTACAGTTCATGTATTTCGATACATGTGTATCTGTGTACTAAGCACTACAAACTTCAAACACTGATATGTTAATTTGACTTGTATATGTGTATTTTGAATACACGTCCAGAATCGGAATCTGTAATCTTTATGGTAGCAACGATGATAACGCGATGGAGAGGATGACAGAGAATGGACTGATCGCGACTATAACTTCGTTCGCGATTTGGTTCTCTGCTTCTATCTTCTTTCTTCATATTCGCACACAGGCAAACGATCATTCCTCAATTGTCATCGATTTCTAGGCCGCCGAGCAATTTGAAGAACTGTCTGATACGCTTCTTCTAATATATCCATCTTTTATTCAGCGTCGCAATTCTTCACACAACGCGTTCCAGTGATCCCTCAAGAAAGTTTTCTAACATATTTTCCTTCATTTTGCGAACTATTTGACTATGCGTAGAACTAGCCATCGATAAAGTCAAACTAGCTATAACATCAGCCGAACCTTGTCCTTGAGGCATGATTTACTAGAATGTTCTAACGTTTCAAACAAAAATTTACTTTCTTAGAACTATACAAGGTCCTAATTATTATAATTTCTCTTAGAAGTTTATGGTGTTCTAATGGTTAACTAATAACATCTTCTTAGAGCTTTAAAAGCCCTTACATGATAAAAAATGAATAATTCCTCTTAGAATTTCACAGGGTTCTAATTGTTAAATTTAAGGTTTGTTCTTACAACTTTATAAGGCTCTAATTTTTAAAAAGAATTATTTCTTAGAATTTTACGAGGTTCTAATTATTAATTGCACCTTTCTCACAGTGCTCGAAGAGAGCACTTACCACAACTAAAAATTAATTGCGTCTCAAACAGACGTTCGCTACAAAACTCGCATATAGTGATTGTTAGGTCTCGTTGAAATTAATGCTTAATTGTTGTATTTTGAATACCTGTCAGAGTGGTCAACGCACCCTGGAAGTAAATGCTTTTCTCTGTTAATAAGCGTGATTGTCCTACCCCTAACATAAATCTTTTCCAAGTACTCTGGTCCCAGTCTTAGTATTGGAAAACTCGAATCACGATCAAAACACACGAGACAAGATCAAAATCCAAAAACGACTACACCAAAATTATTAAGGTGGATTATGCCGACAAATCCTGTGTTGGATCTCACCGCTGTCATCAGTTTGTGACAAGCAGTAACGGCGAGTAGAAATTCAACCACGCTGCCGAGGATTGATATTAAGCAGGATTGGTATTAAGTATTGATAGTATGTTAGTAACTAAAAATCCGTGTATGGCTAACACGGTGAGCAGCAGGATGGTTGGTGTGAACAAATCCGTTTATGACTAACACGGGGAGCTGTAGGAAGAGATGTGTGGACAATTCTGTGTATAGTTAACACAGGGATCCACAGAAATGTTAATTGACTCGGAACTTATTATTCATAACAATACACTCCGAGCGGTAAAGATGTATTATGCACTTGTGGGTACGGATAATGTTTGATCGTTAATGTCGGGTTTTGGTTAAATTGAAATAATTCGTGATTATAGAGATATATTATAGAGATATATTCTTATAAAAAATGAGTGTTGTACAAATGTTTTTTTTTTTTTTTTTTTTTAATGGAACTGTATATTTTTTTATGTAAGAAGGTGCATTTCAGGGTGAATTGAGTGACCTATAATGTTTTGATTTTTGAAGGTTGGTCAAGGTTATTTAATTTAGTTCAAAATTTACCTTCGTTATACACTCTGAAATTACTATTCATCTGATGTATTCCAAAAGACTATCCCCGACACAAACAGGGTGTCCCGTGACACTTTCATAAATACTTTTTCATAAACACTTTTCACGATTTTTTAAGTACTTTCGATAATCTGACAAAAAAATATTGTAAATAAAAGTTGATCAGTTTCCGATTGCCTATACATTGCAATAAAAAAAGTTCGAAAATGTTTTTTATTGTTGTTGTCAAGGCCACCTACATTTTTTTAAATGGCACATTGTATTTTTGACTTAGCAGTATTACAGCTTGTATTAAAACGAATTTAACGATCTAGTATGCTATGACCTTTGAATGACTTTGAAGGTAAAGGAATGAAAATTTGAACAAAAACTGACAGTCTGCTTAAATGGCTGACAATAATTTGTATTTATTATTAAAACTCGAAATTACATTCAATTCAGAAACCTTGACTAAATGAACGCAAATGTGTGCTTTTACATTCGCCAAGTAATAGCAACATATCCCCTTTCATTGTTAGAATATATTTTGTACAAGTTAATGTTAAACTACGATTTGCTTTTTTAACAAGTTAAGACCAAACAGAAAAACTGTCTTAAGTTCCAGTCATCAACTACCTTAATAGCTAAGCCATCACATGTTTACATTTCTTCTTTGTTGTGAATTATCGACAGTTCGTAAAAGCAACTAATGCTTTACTAGTGTAACTCTCTCTCCCTCTCCTTCACCCCCCTCGCCCCCCCTCTCCAAATTCATATTTTTTTACTTTATTTTATGTCATATACTATAGGTTTCAATTATATTTAAATATAAATATAATGGCTATTTATTAATATTATAATTAATTAATAATGTTAATTTATTAATATAAATATTGTTGCGACGGTGGGTCGGCCGGCGGCGGCCCACCGTCGCTCGAGGAACAGCACGGGGCATTTGAACTTTGTACACACTTTATTTACACTTGGATACAGTCGTTTGGCCGTTAGTTTCGCGTACATGTAGTTCGTTCGCAATCGCGGTCTTGACTGACAGCTTGACAGCTGTCACCGTAATCGATTTTTTTCGATTCTCTCTCGATTTTCGATTCTTCTTCTCGCGAGCACCAGTTGGCCGTGGCTGTGTACCGGGTGCTCGCAACATTGCTCCCCTCCTTCAAGACCGGATGCTCGCAACAATATATTAATAAATATAACGGATATCAGAATGGCTTCTAATGCTTGTTGACAGGCGATTTGTCTGCTTCTGGCGAGCAGGAACTCTATATTAAAGGAGCATCAACTACTATTTGCTAGTACGGTCGCTACCTCTAAAGGTGCGGTCTCGATCTTTCAGTAAATCAGCTTCCTCCAAGATGTCGCCCGTACTGCACTTAGCAGGAATCGTCGTAGTGCACCTGTCATAAGATTACTTCAGACTGAACCTGTAGAGGAGCATCAAATGCCCTTGATCTCTGGAAAAAGCGGTTGCTACCTCTAAAGGAGCGGCCTCGATCTCACTGGACGAGTATATCAGCTACCTTCAAGATCTTCGTCTATTCGGAACCCGATGCCAGGAGGAAATGTGTCTCTTGCTGCTTCCGCAGCTCCTTATATACCCGGTAGTCGGAGTTCGCGCATGCGTAATGTCTTACTTTCTAATGGTGGTCTTCTTCTAATCGTAAATGAAAACGTACGATATACGTTGTGTTTATGTTAAAATATAATTGGAACTTATAATATATGATATAAAAATAAGGTACAAAAATATTAATTAGTATTAAGATAATAGAATACGCGGTAATATAATAAGGTATTAGAAGGATACAAATATAGAGAGAGATGGTAATAGGTAGAGAGAGATAGTAATAAATAGAGTGAGAGGGAAGACCGTGGGTCGTTACATCGCATTAATTTGAATATGTTATGTCCACTATTTATGAATAGTTTCAGTTTGATACGTTCCTCATTTACATGCCAAATTAAATTTATCAATTAAGATGTGTTAGAGTTTCGGGCAAGTAAGGTTTATGGCAGGGTAATTTACAGCAATCGCGCGGTACGTGACAAATTTAGTTTTTCTCAGATTTAGTTTTTTGCCAGATGTACAACTACCCTATGGAAAGTTTTAAGCAAGACCCTGTCATAAACATTGCCGAACCGAAGGACGACACGGCTTCGAACTTAACGGTATCCGCGGCAGCGAGTCATCGCTTGGAAAAACCTGGAAAATACCCAGTGTTGCCAATGCGTCATGCACCCTACTGCACCCTGTCGAAAGACTCTGTTCCCCTTCCAAAGGTACCATGCCAAGGGCGTAATGGAAGGGATGACACGATGTCTTAAAAACGCAAGAATTTGGCAGAAAAAAGGCAGAAGAAACCTAACAGCATAGATAGAAAGTCTGAGATAGAGATAGAGTCTCAGATACTTAGTCAATTAGAAATTAAAAGCACAAGTTCAAACATATAATTGTTCGCACAAACACACACATACACACGGTACACTCAATTCTAATCTATAATAAATAGTTTGTTAGTTACATCAACCACGTGTTTATTATCACGGTCCCAAGCCGTTTCATCTTGGGTGGTCCTTCGACGAGATTCATAGACGGCACAGCGTGCATATATTAAAGGGTCAATTTTCCAACCCTAACATTGGTCCTTCGAGCCGGATACAGCATCGTGGATTTGGATCGGATTGGAGCAGCAACCGATTCAGCCGCAGTTTAGCAGAGCAGCATTGAATACATCCAACGGATTTTTAGTGACACGTGGTGTTACAGAGATCAGAGTGCAAGTGTATTGTGATACGAACAGTCTGTGAACAGTACAAAGAACTTGTGTGAAACATAGTAGCAATCTGCACAAAGAGAAAATTTGGAGATATCAGTGCCAAGGATTGACACCACGATTGAAGTCAACATCCCAGCAGAAGACAGATCAACCCGCAGCAGCCCAGCAGCTGATGCAGTCAATCGGCAGTCCCAGATTCAGAACGCACACTTAAAGTAGTGTCATTGGATTACGTCCGTTCCTGTCACGTAAGCTCTAATTCCCTTTCCTATTTGTGTCATAGCGTATAATGGAAGCCGATCTTAAAAAATTGATTGCCGAACGCGGCACTATAAAGGCCGCGTTGACTAGACTGAGCAGGTACTTTCATGAATCCGCGCAAACAGTGTCTGTAAAGGCGTTGCAAAAACGGTTAGAGGCAAATTTATGGTTATATAACGGTTACAACACGCTTCAAGGTCAAATCGAGCGTGCAACTGAGGGAACAGACTTAGAAGCATCTCACGCAGCTGATAGAGATACATTTGAAGAAACTTATTTTAATTTAATAGCAGAAATAGAGTCACATATAGAACGCGCGCAGGGAACGAATACAGTAGTAAATCAGGTCGCAGCGCAAGTATCGTCTCCTGTATCCACCAATTCTCCTCCCTCAGTAAAATTGCCGACAATACAGCTACCGTCATTTGACGGCAATTACAGTGGATGGATCAGATTCAGAGACACATTCACTAGCCTAGTTCATGAGAGCGAGTTATCTGATGTGCAAAAATTCCACTACTTGAATTCTGCATTGAAGGGCTCAGCCGCACGAGTGATTCAATCACTGGGAGTGTCCGACGCGAATTACCATCTTGCATGGGACGCGTTAAAGTCACGGTATGAAAACTCAGCAGCACTTAGAAAACATCATGTAACAGCGATTTTAGATATGCCCGTCATACAAAAACAATCCCCAACTGCGCTTCGAGAATTAGTAGACGATACCAGAAACCATTTAGCAGCTTTACGATCGTTAAACGAACCCGTTGATTCTTGGGATAGTATCATTGTTCCAATTTTAAGTAGGAAGTTAGATGTAGTTTCATTAAAGGAATGGGAAAAAGGGGCCACAGGTTCAGAAAAGATTACATTTAAAAAATTTGCCGCATTTTTAGAGGAACGGTCCTCATATTTAGAGAATATAGCTTTACCGACTCAGGTAGCCGCAACAAGGGCTGAAAATCTAGCAGGATCTTCAGGTAGTCGCAAACCATTTCGTGTAACTACCCACGTGGCAAGCACAGCGAGTGCCTGTCCATCATGCGGTTCCGCACATCCTTTGTTTAGATGTGACAAATTCAAAGGACTGTCCATTGAGGGCAAAACTCAGATAGTACAAACATCCAATAGATGTTACAATTGTTTGCAACCAGGTCACCGTGTGCAGGCTTGTACACGTAAACATTGTGACTTGTGCGGCAAAAAACACCACATATTGTTGCATCGCATACTAATCCCGCGTTCAAATACGGCCATTACGGAAGAACCACGACTGTCGGAAACCAATACGACCATCTCTTGCGTCACGAATTCAGATCGAAGCATTGTTGAACAAAGTGTATTATCCACGGCAGTTATTTACATAGAAGATAGACAAGGACAACGGACACAGTGTCGCGCGTTATTAGATTCGGGATCGCAGTCAAATTTTATTACGTACAAGCTATGTAAAAGGTTGGGGATAAAATTCGAGCCCACAGAAGTCCAGGTATCAGGTTTAGGCGGACGACCAAACGCAATTAGAGATAGGGTTCACGTAAAAATAGGATCAAAGGTGAACAATTTTAGAGCTAACATTTCATGTTTAGCAATTGATACTATAACACAAGATATGCCAAACATAGTGCTGAATAGAAGTACAACTTGCATACCATCGCATATTGTGTTAGCAGATCCCGATTTCGACAAATCCCGGTCAATTGATGTGCTAATAGGCGCCGGTTTGTTTTGGCAATTACTTTGCGTCGGTCAACACAAAGCAGGTAGCGAATTACTCTGGCAGAAAACGCAGCTAGGGTGGGTATTAGGGGGATCAATTAGTTGGCCCATTAATGATAAGATTCAACGATGCCATCTTGTTACAAATCAAGAGTTACATAGTCAGATGGAGAGATTTTGGAAAATTGAGGAAGTGAACGTAGAATCTAGTCTAGAAGCAGATGAGTGCGAAGCATTATTTCAAGCGACGGTGCATCAAACTGACAAGGGGAGATATGTAGTTCATATACCGTTCAATGATCAAATACAGAAACTAGGGACATCGCGACAGCAGGCAGAGAATAGATTTAAAGCTTTAGAACGAAAATTACTTAAACAACCACAGTTGCGTGAACAGTACGTAGATTTTATGAACGAATATGAGTCATTGGGACATATGTCGCGGATCTCAAACCCAGTAACAGAAGAGGTAGCTGCATCCTTTTATCTTCCTCACCATGCCGTTACCAAAGAGGATAGTACGACAACGAAACTTCGTGTCGTATTTGATGGTTCGGCTAAATCAAGCACGGGCATCTCATTGAACGACACTCAAAAGATCGGCCCGACAGTACAGAGTGATTTAACAACAATCCTTTTACGATTTCGAACGCACAGATATGTATTGTCAGCAGATGTAGAAAAGATGTATCGGCAAATTTTAATAGAACCTTCCCAGCGACGTTTTCAAAGAATTTTATGGCGTAAAAGTCCAAACCTCGCATTAGAAACATTCGAATTAAATACTGTGACGTACGGCACAGCTTCAGCTCCCTTTCTAGCCACCCGCGTATTGAAAGAAATAGGATTAAGAAGCCAGTCAGAATCTCCAGCTGTTAGTAGAATAATCATCAACGATTTCTACGTTGATGACTTGCTAACGGGTTTGGACACAGTATCAGAGTTACGAGAAACACAGGAAAAGTTGTCGAACATTTTACAAAGAGCTGGTTTGCAATTAAGGAAATGGTCTACAAATTGCCCAGAATTTTTACAACACACTCTCGAGTCAAAGGAAAAAAGGTTGAGCGCGGATCATGAATCTAAGGTTCTTGGATTGCATTGGTCTTCGGTGAAGGACGAATTGTATTTTAAAATCACTCCATCAACACGCAAAAGAATAACAAAACGTTCGATATTATCGGAAATTTCCCAAATTTTCGACCCTCTAGGTTTGGTTGGTCCTGTTATTACTCGGGCGAAGCTAATAATGCAACAGTTGTGGCAAACAAAAACAGGGTGGGATGAATCATTATCTCAAGAGTTATGCACTCAATGGACAGAATATAGAAAGGAATTATCACATCTCATTGAATTAAAAATTCCTCGGCGTGCACTCGATGCAGCAAATAAAATAGAATTACATGGGTTCGCTGACGCGTCCGAACGGGCGTACGGGGCGTGCGTTTACCTGAGATCAAACACCGGTGCAGGTAAATGGAGGACTAAGCTTTTATGTTCAAAATCTAGAGTCGCTCCGTTGAAAACAGTATCGTTGCCAAGATTAGAATTATGCGGAGCATTACTACTTGCGAACCTTATGAACAAAGTCAGAACAGCACTTCGCGTTCCGATTAGAATAGAAAGATATTGGTGTGATTCAACAATCACACTTGCATGGATCCGCGGCAACTCAAACAGATGGAAAACATTTGTAGCAAATAGAGTTACGCAAATTCAGGCATTGACAGAACCAAGTAGCTGGTCGCACGTACACTCTGAAGACAATCCCGCGGATTTGATATCTCGCGGCAGTAATCCGAGAGCTTTGATTAATAATGACTTGTGGTGGTTGGGTCCTTCATGGCTAACAGCGGAATCAGACCACTGGCCGCAATCGGTAGAAGAGGCAGTCGAAGTTCCCGACGAAAGGAAGAAATTAGTAATGGCGGCCACGGTAGCTTCTAACGCAAACGAATTATTTTTTAGGTATTCCAATTACACGCGTTTATTGAGAATAACAGCCTATTGTCTTCGGTTTGTAAGTAATGTTCGAGGAAAAATGGGAGGGAAATTAATTAGCACAAAAACCCAAAACACAATTTTAACAGCCACAGAATTACAGGTAGCTCAAAAACAATTAATTCGGCTCGCACAGAGAGAAATATTTAATAATGAAATAGAAGCATTGAGAAAAGATCACATGGTACCCAAACAGAGCTCATTACTATCACTCTCGCCATTCTTGGATAATTCAGGACTTATCAGGGTAGGTGGCAGATTAAATAACGCGAGTATTGCATATAGTAAGAAGCATCCTATCGTGTTGCCGGCAAAACACGTGTTAACAGATTTGATTATTAAAAACGAGCATATCAGGTTGCTTCATGCAGGATGTCAGCATGTAGTTGCATCGCTCCGCGAACGTTTTTGGCCATTACATTGCTGTCAAAATGTAAAAAGAATACTGAGATCCTGCGTGAGGTGTTTTAGAGTCAAACCGCGAGGAATAGAATGCTCCATGGGTCAATTACCTGCGGCCCGGGTGACACCTGGCCGTCCATTCTTGACCTGTGGTGTTGACTACGCAGGTCCATTTACAACGAAGGATCGCACCCGTAGTAGGGTTTCAGTAAAATCGTACGCGTGCATTTTTGTATGTTTTGCTACAAAGGCAACGCATATTGAGCTAGCGACCGACCTCAGCACAGACGCGTTCATGAAATGCCTCAACCGTTTCGTTGCTCGCCGAGGTTTCTGTCAGAGTATTGTTTCCGACAACGGAACAAACTTCGTAGGAGCCAAGAATAGATTTACAGAATTAGACAAACTGATTAAGTGTGAGAGGCACAATTCACAGATTGCCAAATTTCTAAGCGAACACCAAATTCAGTGGCATTTCAATCCTCCTCAAGCACCACATTTTGGTGGTCTTTGGGAAAGTGCCGTTCGTCTAACCAAGTACCATTTGAACCGTGTCATAGGAGAACAAAGGCTTACATATGAAGAATTATACACGCTATTGACACAAATAGAATCCTGTTTGAATTCACGTCCCCTCAGCCCAAGTTCTTCCGATCCACACGATGTGAATCCTTTGACTCCCGGACATTTTTTAATTGGCACTGCTCCCTGCGCCTTGCCAGATCAAGACGTAACGGATATCAAATTAAATAGGCTGAACCGATACCAATTGGTACAGCAAATGTTTCAGCATTTCTGGCAGCGCTGGCACAAAGAATACCTGCATCATCTCCAGCAACGACACAAATGGAAGACCTCTTCTAATCAACAATTAAGGAAAGGCAGCCTGGTGGTAATAAAAGAAGACAATTTACCTCCCTTACGTTGGTCATTAGGCAGAATAACAGAACTACATCAGGGCAAGGATGGGATATCACGAGTGGTTACTGTAAGAACCGCTACTGGTATATATAAGAGACCAACAGCAAAGATTTGCATATTACCGATGCAAAATCATGAAGATTCCGAGTAACTGTGTAACCAAATGTAAATATATGTTCAGATCACTGTAAACAACACATACACATTATTATAGTTAAAATTAGAGTTAGAAAAACTATGTAGACATAGCAACTAGAATACCAACATAGTATTTATTCAATATAGATATATTGTATTTTCTCTTTAATTTGTAATGTAGTTCTGTAGCATAGTTTAGGATGTTGAACGCGCATCGCGTGTTCAAGGGGGGCGGCATGTTAGAGTTTCGGGCAAGTAAGGTTTATGGCAGGGTAATTTACAGCAATCGCGCGGTACGTGACAAATTTAGTTTTTCTCAGATTTAGTTTTTTGCCAGATGTACAACTACCCTATGGAAAGTTTTAAGCAAGACCCTGTCATAAACATTGCCGAACCGAAGGACGACACGGCTTCGAACTTAACGGTATCCGCGGCAGCGAGTCATCGCTTGGAAAAACCTGGAAAATACCCAGTGTTGCCAATGCGTCATGCACCCTACTGCACCCTGTCGAAAGACTCTGTTCCCCTTCCAAAGGTACCATGCCAAGGGCGTAATGGAAGGGATGACACGATGTCTTAAAAACGCAAGAATTTGGCAGAAAAAAGGCAGAAGAAACCTAACAGCATAGATAGAAAGTCTGAGATAGAGATAGAGTCTCAGATACTTAGTCAATTAGAAATTAAAAGCACAAGTTCAAACATATAATTGTTCGCACAAACACACACATACACACGGTACACTCAATTCTAATCTATAATAAATAGTTTGTTAGTTACATCAACCACGTGTTTATTATCACGGTCCCAAGCCGTTTCATCTTGGGTGGTCCTTCGACGAGATTCATAGACGGCACAGCGTGCATATATTAAAGGGTCAATTTTCCAACCCTAACAAGATGCCAATATAAAATATAATACGAAATTTCAGACGAATTACAGAATCTTTTATTCATATAAAATATACTTTGGCAAATATGGAAATCGTAGGCAATTTCAATAATATTGTCATTGCTATTTCCCCATATCCGATTAAATCATTTATCTTTTAAACTTCGTCTTTTGCTAAAATATAAAAAGCAGCAATGAAAGGTATTGTGAAACGTTACATTGACAGGTATAACCTGGCATAACTTACATATGTAAGCACTTAAAGAAACAAAGATGACTACACGCGGCTCATAAGTATAAATAACGCAAACAATATTTTTTCTAAGATCTATCAGGCTAATTTTTATCGATACGGTGTTGGACAAGACTTTTTCTTGCGTCGAGCTGCCGTGAGCTCAAGGCAGGACAGCCTGATAACTTCGCCGTATCCACCCTGCAAGTTGCTTGACAGAAAGGACGATTGTCCAGATGGGTGCAAAGCACTTTTCGCGTATCGACAACGATACACGACCCTTGTTGTGCAGGTACGGCGAAAAACTTTGACTAGCTCGACGGGAGAGGAAAGGTCGTGGTTCGGACGCGCAGAGGAATCTAGCCTTCACGGTAAGGCAAAGATGAAACGGTGAGTATCTTACACAGGTGTATATTGTACAAAATATTGGACCGTGCAGACGGCACGGTAACGGAAGAATACACAGATGACAAAGTACACAATACCGCAATATCGGAGACGCTCTGGAGCCTAACACCAACGACACTCCGTGCCCGATAATTAAACTAAAGGTAATCTATGCAGCTTACCCTAAATTCGCTGATAACTCGTAGCTGAGTTCGCTCAAAGTCGCGTGTCGGCAACGAGTGACGACGCTCGGCACGCGCGCATGCGACCCCCCTGATTCGCGGCACGTTCCTCCCCCACGCAAGTGCGACAGCCCCTTGGCGTACTCGCTATGGTTCAGGCACGTATGAGAGGAGCGGGGTCCCCGGGGCAGGCCGTTCCTCTCCGGCGACGATCCGTATTTCTTCGCATCGCGGAGACTTCCCCAGGACTTCTTATGGCTTCGGCCGCCTGGGCAACTATCTCCAGGCTCGCCTCCACACTCGCCTTCCTCTTGAGCCATTGTAAAAGGGCGGCACCGCGGGATCATCCTTTAGCTCGCTGTGTGCAGATTTTCCTTTGGCTCGCTGGTCCTCCGCAGAGGTGGCAAGTCCTTGAACTCTGAGGGTGGAGGGTCCCTGTACCATCCGGTGTAGCTACGGCGTCTAAATTCGGAAACTGCACGGGACGGGGATGGCCTCAGGGTCCCTCAGGTTTTCTCTACGGCCCTGAAACGTCGTGCGCGCTTGGCACAGAGGCACCCGAAATTAGTGACGATTCAAATTTACGATACTTCCCTCCAGGAGGCGTCTCTCGGCATGTGTTCCGCAAAGGGGGCAGTACGGTCCTTCTTATCAGTAACTTCGCGTAATTTGCCAAAACGGGGACGGCGCTATGCGGAACCTCACAGATCATAAAAATTTTATTTGATAAAAAAATATCACTTTAATAATAATACATTTTATTATTTGTTGCAATAATGAAATAATTAAAAGTAATCAGTTCGCGATATCACAATTTGCGAACCGACATAATAGAGGTTTTACATGGTATATTACAACTTTATTTACAAACTTTTGTAACGTTTTGATCATAGGTATATCTCGTTTGACGCCCTGTCACTGTGACAGCTGTTATAAAACTCTTCTGATCGATTCTGAAAACAACTACTTCAACCGTCCTCTTACTCTTCGTTCCGAGCACAGCAGACAATGTCCATATACTCGCAATAATATCAAGTATTATTAGATCTCTAGGCTATACGACTTGACAGGTTGTAAACATAACCCTTCAGTATGTACTATCAGAAACACATGTATATTGCAAATATAAATATTATAAATATATATATTTATATACAGCAAGGCTATAGATGGGTTATTATAATTGAATATCATCTATTTACTTATTTTACACCTACGTAGGCTAGATATGCCAGGTTATGCTAACCAACATAACCTTTCATTGCTTTTTATATTATTTTAGCAACGAATGAAGTTGAATAAATATATGATTTTCTAAGGTATATGGAAATAACAATAACAATACTACTAAAATTGGCTTTTTAGAAAAGGCAAAAAGAATTATTTATTGCAGCTAAATGTATATCAAAACCTATTAACGAAACACCAGTAAAATAACATTTACATTCTAAGAAAAAAAAGTCAGGAAGGTCATACATTTTTTATCCTCTCCTTGAATCATTCAGGTGTAAGAGATAGATAACAGTTTTTCAGTTCGTTCAAGTTCCGCGTTGTAAATTTGTAATTTTGCTCAAAAAAGTAGTGAATTTGTTTTATTAACATGTAACTGTAACTCATGCTGTAGTGTAATTGAGTAAGTAATTCAACCTGTACTTTTATAATTATTATTATTTGCAAATCTCGTACAAGCTAAAGCCTCGATTTCTATAACGAGATCGTCACGGAACATTCCGTTAACATAGAACGGAAACCATTGTCGATGATGTCGATACAAAACAAGTGTTTTGGGACCGTGAACTTGGTTTATATAAGAAATGGTCACGCAATACTCGATGGTGGCGGACGGAAAGGTCCTGGACGAACTCATGGACATTGACATTACAATAGTATACGTGTCGAATTTCGAAACGATGATCCGTAGACTCCGTTCAGTCCGTACCAAACCATGTTGATTCCAGCGATCTCAGATTGTCACAGTAGGACAATTTATTCACACAGTGCAAGTGAATAAGCACGAGATTTTGTCTTCCTTTAAACAGATGGGACCCACGATACCGTCGATACTTGAGCAGAAGTTTACACTCGTGACAAGTGTCCTCACCCTTTGAATGCCTCCCTCTCTATAAAAAATATTAAAGGGGCACAGAATAGCATTCAATCTCGTACTGATTCTGAATTTTTAAGAATTGGAACAGTTGTGTTCTGTCATAATGAACCTTTAGCGAGGATTAAATCCTATTACTGATACTAACAAAGTAGCAGCAAAAGTTTGATGTATGTATGTCGTGAAAAAAAATTCATGAATATACAGGGTATTAAATTTTAGTCAATAAATGAAAATTATTCGTTCATTTGCTGCATAAAAAAATGATCTTGACAAGAATTAAATGGTTTCGAGCAGGATATAAGCTAGTGACATTAGATTTCCTGTAGACGGATGTGTATAGGTCGTTAAAGAAAGATTTTATGAGATTTGTCAGGGTCAATATTGCAGATTTTCAATTATTAAAAGAAAACGTCTCCTACAATAGTATTTTTTCATAAGTAATATGATATTTTCTTGGTGGAAAAGAGGAATTTTAATTCAACCTCTTGTATTCAATAAAAATATGTTACGCCAGTTCAAGCAAAAGCGTTATTTATATTTAAAGATAGTTTAAGATATTTTAACTCAATAATTGGACACACTTACAAAGTTGGCATTCAAATATCATCAAATAACAAAATATAGAATTAGTGGATTTAATTGTAAACAGCAAATAAAACTCCTGCGTGCATGCATATATATGTAACGTACATAATTGGTATCACTGCGATCATCATTTTGGAAGAAAATAAAATTGACGCTTGTTTTTTCCGTCGTTGCGGCAACAGTTGCGTCGGTAAACAGAATCATCGGTATCAAAATGAAATACGAACCCTTCACAGACAATACTGTACAATTGGTGTTGGTGAGATCGTCCACGAACTATTCCGTCCCTTTGCCGTAACGATCTCAGTAATAGAAACCAAGGCTTAAGGCTACTGATTTTCTTCTAAACGTATCTGTTTCAATCCAATGTACTGTCACGCCCAGGAAAGCTTTTCTTTTCTCTGACCATACATCAGCTGTCGTACAAACGAATTTTACCTCTTTTAAATTAGTTTTAATATCGACAGTATTCGTATCAAACATATTTTTTTATTTGGCGACTAGGGTTTCTTCTGTTAGGCATATTTATACCGTAATCTACAGTAAATACTATACATATGACTATTATAGAGATAGGAATACATATATTTATGAGTATTATATCCGCTTTTCCAAATTTTTAATGAATGATAGATATATCTGCAACATTTAAATGTTCAAATGATTTCCGAAAATATGGATCACTCATCATTCGTAAGGGGATCATTGCATTAATAGCATATTTCGCTAAGTAATTGTCAAAACTTTCTTGCATAATTCTGATACATTGGCCTTGACGGTTTTTTAAGTAAATTTATATCAGCCGTACTAATACTACTAATTAACATTACTCGTGATGTTCTCGATCTCTTCGCTTATACTTAAGGGCTTAAGGTAGTCACGTGACTTTACGAGATTTCTTGGTCGGTATCTGCCGTTACAGTTTTCTTTACAGAAATAAAATTATCCACAGACATGTGGCTGCCTAATGAATGCGAGATGGAGCCACACTATGATTCCCCCTCCACTATACACACTACTACACGAGCCGTATGTACGTGAATCGGCCCTTCGGATCACTTCGGATAGCTTCGGAAAGACGAGAGAGAAGGCGAATGTCAAATCTTACTCTCGCGCTGTGCTGCCAGACTGAGGACGCAAATCTTGAGAATTACCCCCTCCACTACGCATACTAACGCACGGGCCGCGTATCCGTGAGCTCGGCACTTCGGGCAGCTTTGAATAGCTTCGGACAACTTCGGGCAGTTTCGAGAGGTCGAGAGAGAAGGTGGATCGTGATACGCACTCTCTCATTCTTTGAAATGTTTACATCCCAATCGCTAGCAAGCGGCAAGCGGCACGCACCTTGCGTGAGCTTTCCGATTGCCTGGATATTTTCAGTGTCCAACTTAGAAAAGTATTCTAATGAAAAAAAATTTCAAAAATTTTTTCTGCAGAAAAACTCATTTTAAGACCCCCTGATTACGTTTTAACTAATAAAAAAAGAGCTTTTTTTTAAAAACCGCATATGTTTCTTAACCCAATTGCATTCAAACGACTGAATGAATTTCAATAAAACTTTATATCTAAATTTTGTATTCACATCTCAAGATCTTATTAGATTTAGAGCAAAATCGATGCATGGATTATGATACTTACCTCTTATAATTATATTTATATTACACATATATTTTTTACTATTAGGTGGGAAGATAAAGATTTTCATTTGTAAAGTTAACGTAACGCGATTTAGTCTGGAACACACTGCTTGTTTAGAGCTAGGTTGGTTACAGCTAGGACCGGGTAAAGAAATACTTTGAGTTGGGTTAGAGCTAGGGCCACGAAAGAATTCGAATTCGGTCTCGCGAGAATGTTTCCGTTAAGACCTTTTGGAATCGAACCGGAAATAAAATTGTATATATATATATATATATATATATATAGGCTCTAGTAACTACTGTCAAAAGTTACGGGGACGTAACACAACTCAAAGTATCTCTTTTCCCGATCCTAGCTCTAACCAACTCCAAATATCTCTTTTCCCGGTCCTAGCTCTAACCAGCTCGAAATATCTCTTTTCCTGGCCCTAGCTCTAACCAACCCGAAACATCTTTTTTCCTGGCCCTAGCTCTAACCAACTCGAAACATATCTTTCACTGGCCCTAGCTCTAACCCAACTCGAACTCCCTTTTTGCTACCTACCCTCGGCCTGCCACCATAATTTTCAAGCATATAAAAATTTTTATCTCGAAAACGAGAAGAGAGCGACAATAATTTCATTTAGAAAAATTACTCCACGTCTGAAGATACATGATATAAAAAAGATTCAAAGAAATCGGTGAGGAGGCTCTTATTTTAAATAATTACCAATATAAATATTTTATATTGAAGGTTGTGACAACGTGCACGTTACTGGTCAAGAGTGGACTCTTAGTCTATTACATTTGACGAATTTTCAGTATCAGAGTATTTATTTTGTGATAATCTTGAATTTTGAAGTGCAATTAATTCTGAACTAGAAAGGGTTAATACGATAAGAGCAGTGTTTTCCAGACTAAATCGCGTTACGTTAACTTTACAAATGAAAATCTTTATCTTCTCACCTAATAGTAAAAAATATATGTGTAATATAAATATAATTATAAGAGGTAAGTATCATAATTGTTAGAAATTTCTTTCTTAATGGTTAAGAAAATAAAACACACACGTATAACACACTGTTTATTATGTGATTATTCCTTCTTAATCTATACACGCAGTGTATCCGTGGATCAGTATAATTAGTAATCATTATGTTTAAAAAGAATATTGTATGAGAAGGAGAATGCTGGAAGCTTTGCGATCCGCACTGGTTGTCTAATTCTCTCGGACTGACTACGGTTGTCGCTTTCGGTCCCTGCCAGGATCTCCGCCCCTTTTACTGCTTTAAGAAAACAATCCCTTTACCCATTCCAACAATAATCCATGCATCGATTTTGCTCTAAATCTAATAAGATCTTGAGATGTGAATATAAAATTTAGATATAAAGTTTCATTGAAATTCATTCAGTCGTTTGAATGCAATTCGGTTAATAAACATATGCGGTTTTTAAAAAAAAGCTCTCTTTTTATTAGTTAAAACGTAATCAGGGGGTCTTAAAATGAGTTTTTCTGCAGAAAAAATTTTTGAAATTTTTTTTCATTAGAATACTTTTCTAAGTTGGACACTGAAAATATCCAGGCAATCGGAAAGCTCGCGCAAGGTGCGTGCCGCTTGCCGCTTGCTAGCGATTGGGATTTAAACATTTCAAAGAATGAGAGAGTGCGCATCACGATCCACCTTCTCTCTCGACCTCTCGAAACTGCCCGAAGTTGTCCGAAGCTATTCAAAGCTGCCCGAAGTGCCGAGCTCGCGGTACGCGGCCCGTGCGTTAGTATGCGTAGTGGAGGGGGTAATTCTCAAGATTTGCGTCCTCAGTCTGGCAGCACAGCTCTCGCGTTTCTAAAACGCTATTGTGGTTTGGTCCAAGTCGCCCGCAAGCGGCATTGAGCGGCACGAGTCACTCGTAAAATATTTCGAGTGGAAACTCTGGTTTATCTGCAAAACTAAATCAGTTTAATAAAAATTACTTTTCGAGTTTATGTAACTTGAATGTAAAAGATGATATACTTACAAGTTTTACATTTTCTACGTTCTTAATACCAGCCTTTAAAAAACAATTAAAACAAGTTCATGATGATTTCATATTAATTTACTTACAAACAATAACAGTAAACGAATTTTAGTTATCACTTTGTATATGTGGCGAATTATTTCCAATTCGTTTCTCCTTCCGGTTTGGTCTGGGTTAGGTCAGGGTTAGCTCTGGGTATATACAAAATAAGAGGAGACGTTGCTAAAAATACATTAATTTAATATATTTATAATAATCATCAGAATCTCGGTTGCCGCTGCGACCCCGACTGCGGCTTCTCCCATACTTCCATTTACGGACTTTCTTTTTAAAATCCCAGAACTGTAATATGAAAAATAGACACATGTTATTTACGAAATTTGCTTCGTTCTTGAACAAAAAATGAATAGATAAATTACTTAGCGCTTTAGCATAAGATCGCCTACGATCTACGTATCTTTTGTCGTCATGCCTCCTCTAAAGCTAGCGCCGACGCCGACGCCGACGCCCGACGCCCACACCAACGCCGACTCCGGCGTCGGCGTCGGAGTCGGTGCAAGCTTTAGAGGAGGCATGACGACAAAAGATACGTAGATCATAGGCGGTCTTATGCTAAAGCGCTCAGTAATTTATCTATTCATTTTTTGTTCAAGAACGAAGTAAATTTCGTGAATAACATGTGTCTATTTTTCATATTATAATTTTGGGACTTTAAAAAGAAAATCCGCAAGTGGAAGTATAGGAGAAGCCGCAGTCAGGGTCGCGGCAGCAACTGCGAACCTGGCCCTGGGGGAAGAGGCGGGAACGGGGGGAAAAATTTAATTAAAAATTATTATAATTAAAAAGTAAACATATTAAATTAATGTATTTTTAGCAATGTCTCCTTTTATTTTGTATATATCCAGATCTAACCCAGACCTAACCCAGACTTAAGAACATATAAATATTATAAACAATTTATATTCTTTATTTTTAGTTTATTATTGCATGTAGAATCGCTCTTTCTCGATTGTATCAGCTTGTACATAAACTTGTTTTAATTTAATTTTTCATACAAAATACACAGAGAATGTCATCGTTTGATCTTTAAACTCATCCCTCAAAATTTCATAAAAATTTTTGAAGATCTCACCGAAGAATCTCCTTCCGAGTCGAAACGTGAAAATATCTATAATATCAAAAAACTGCGCGTGCCGCGTTGCGTTTGCCGGTGACTTGGACCTAAGCGTTTCAAGCTTCTTTCCGAATCTTTCCGAAGCCGCCCGAAGCGGTTCGAACCGCCGAGCTTACTTTCTGTTCGAACCTTACAATGTCACTCGGAATGACTTTTCAAAGGACTTCTTGTGGGACATGAATGAAACACGCAGCTCGTATAGTTGCACGTGTAGTTGTGTGTCAAATTCTCGAAACTCGTGTGCCAACTCAGGGCAGCACGGGCCTCTTGATTAGGCGCTGCCTGGTGTGTTCAAGCGGAACTAAACTTGTCAGTTTTTTACTCTGTTTTATCTCTAACCTGGCAAAAAGCACTGCCAAATCGCGCTGACGCTTTACGTCTTTATATTGAAAGATTTTAAGATGGAAAAGGACTCATTCGATAGAGGAAGGTTCAATCTAGCCCGCGCTGGTCATTACTTAATCAGATTCTGCTGATGTTCGGTAATATGAGTGTTCAAAGTAAAGCAAAAATCCACAAATTCACAGCCATGAAATCTAAGCATTTTTAGCTAATTTAGAGATTGTTCTGTGCGAAATCAAGACCAGCGCGGGCTAGATTGAACCTTCCTCTATCGAATGAGCCCTTTTCCAGCTCAGAACCTTCCAATAATAAGGACGTAAAGCGTCAGCGCGATTTGGCAGTGCTTTTTGCCAGGTTAGAGATAAAACAAAGTAAAAAACTGACAAGTTTAGTTCCGCTTGAACACACCAGGCAGCGCCTAATCAAGAGGCCCGTGCTGCCCTGAGTTGGCACGCGAGTTTCGAGAATTTGACACACCACTACACGTGCAACTATACGAGCTGCGTGTTTCATTCATGTCCCACAAGAAGTCCTTTGAAAAGTCATTCCGAGTGACATTGTAAGGTTCGAACAGAAAGTAAGCTCGGCGGTTCGAACCGCTTCGGGCGGCTTCGGAACGATTCGGAAAGAAGCTTGAAACGCTTAGGTCCAAGTCACCGGCAAACGCAACGCGGCATGCGCAGTTTTTTGATATTATAGATATTTTCACGTTTCGACTCGGAAGGAGATTCTTCGGTAAGATCTTCAAAAATTTTTATGAAATTTTGAGAGATGAGTTTAAAGATCAATCAAGCTGATACAATCGAGAATGAACGATTCTACATACAATAATAAACTAAAAATAAAGAATATAGATTGTTTATAATATTTATATGTTTTTAGGTCTGGGTTAGGTCTGGGTATATACAAAATAAAAGGAGACATTGCTAAAAATACATTAATTTAATATATTTACTTTTTAATTGTAATAATTTATAATTAAATCTTTCCCCCCGTTCCCACCTCTTCCCCCCAGGCCAGGACCGCGGTTGCTGCCGCGACCCCGACTGCGGCTTCTCCAATACTTCCGTTTGCGGATTTTCTTTTTAAAGTCCCGAAGTTATAATATGAAACATGGACACATGTTATTCACAAAGTTTACTTCGTTCTTGAACAAAAAATGAATAGATAAATTACTTAGCGCTCTGGCATAAGATCGCCTATGATCTACGTACCTTTTGTCGTCATGCCTCCTCTAAAGCTTGTACCGACTCCGGCGTCGGCGTCGGAGTCGGCGTTGGTGTCGGCGTCGGCGTCGGCGCTAGCTGTAGAGGAGGCATGACGACAAAACGTACGTAGATCATAGGCGATCTTACGCTAAAGCGCTAAGTAATTTATCTATTCATTTTTTGTTCAGGAACGAAGTAAATTTTATGAATAACATGTGTCTATTTTTCATATTACAGTTCTGGGATTTTAAAAAGAAAGTCCGGAAATGGAAGTACGGCAGAAGCCGCGGTCGGGGTCGCAGCGGCAACAGTGATTCTGATGATTATAAATATATTAAATTAATGTATTTTTAGCAACGTCTCCTCTTATTTTGTATATACCCAGATCTAACCCAGACCTAACCCAGACCAAACCGGAAGGAAAAACGAATTGGAAATAATTCGCCACATATAGAAAGAGATAACTAAAATTCGTTTACTCTTATTGTTTGTAAATAAATTAATAGGAAATCATCATGAACTTGTTTTAATTGTTATTAAAGGCTGGTATCAAGAACGTAGAATGTGTAAAACTTGTAAGTATATCATCTTTTACATTCAAGTTATATAAATTCGAAAAGTAATTTTTATTAAACCGATTTACTTTTGCAGATCAAATCAGAGTTTACACTCGAAATATTTCAGGAGTGACTCGTGCCGCTCAATGCCGCTTGCGAGTGACTTGCAGCAAACCATAATAGCGTTTTAGAAACACGAGAGTGAGATATGACATTTGCCTTCTCTCTCGTCTTTCCGAAGCTATTCGAGGTGATCCGAAGGGCCGAATTCACGTACATACGACTCGTATAGTAGTGTGTATAGTGGAGGGGAAATCACAGTGTGGCTCCATCTCGCATTCATTAGGCAGCCACATGTCTGTGGATAATTTCATTTCTGTAAAGAAAACTGTAACGGCAGATACCGACCAAGAAATCTCGTAAAGTCACATGACTACCCTAGGCCCTTAATATACAGGGTGTAACAAAAATGTCGCAGTTCCTTAAAAGGGGTGATTCAGGGGGTGATTTAAAACAACTTTTTCCTTAGCGAAAATGTAAGATGAGGCTTCGTTAACGAGTTATTAACGAAAAACACCGGCCAATGAGAGCACGAGTTTGCCGTCCGAGCGACTGCGGTAGCGTTGGGTACGCGCTGTACTCCGGTTGTACTCCGAACAAGAAAGTCGGTATGCGTCGAAGGAAATAGCATTCGTATGAAAATATTTGCATAACGTATAAACGAAAACGCAATGCAACAAAAGAAATGAACGGAGACTTGGAGAATTAACGTTGAAGATAGAAACGTTGAAAGTAGTCTGCGTTAGATTTAAAAAATAATAATCATTAATGAATTAAATGCAATTCATCTATAGTTTGTAAATCTGTGCCACTGGGTCACTGTACCGATACTGGTCATCGACCGTCGAAATGGTTTGGGTTAGGTTTGGGTAGAATTTTTCCAAAGAAACTCCTTGTACCCCCCACGTAGTTTAAGCACCTCAGACCTTCCTTGTTCGGACACTCCGAGATCATGTTTCCTTCGAAACCAAAGCAATAAAGCCATAAATTACCTAAACGCGTGCCCTAGCGTAAACCATTTCGACGGTCGATGACCAGGATCGGTACAGTGACCCAGTGACACAGGTTTACAAACTACAGGTGAAGTTTGTCCTCTTCTTCCTTTATTTTTCGTTGTATTGCTTTTTCGTTTATACGTTATGCGAATAAGAAATTTACATATTCGTGTTTTTACGTTGCACGTAGTTTTCCTCGATTTTAAGTAATTATTCACTTCAAGTGATACACAAAAAAAGGACTCGGTATTATTTATTATGTCGCTTTCAGTTTTCATACTAATGCTATTTTCTTCGATGTATGACGACTTTCTTGTTCGGAGTACAATTGTAGCATCTAGCGCGCGTACCCAACGCTACCGCGGTCGCTCGGGCGGTAAACTCGCGCTCTCATTGGCCGGTGTTTTTCGTTAATAACTTGTTAACGAAGCCTCATCTTACATTTTCGCTAAGGAAAAAGTTGTTTCAAATCACCCCCTGAATCACCCCTTTGAAGGAACTGCGACATTTTTGTTACACCCTGTATATATATTCTTCTGATCCTACAGCACCATGCCGCCTTTTCAAATGAGAAAGTAAATTTTATGTGGAGTTTAATCATCTCTTCACCTGTACATACTTAGGTTTGCATTTATTGTACACAGTCTTCACTGAAGTAGTGGTTAATTTTTTGAGAATGACATAAAAAGATGTGCCATCTAATATACAATTTGATGAGATAGAGGAAGCATTAACATATTGAATATATTAGACATATTAGATGTAGAAGTATGTATTAGGATTAGAACTATTAACCAAAGAAACGACTGTTTTTTCTGTCAAAATAGAATTTTCTATTGGGGAAAACATACAATATAAACGTAAGGGACGAAGGAAAATAAAAAAGAATGATATAAGAGAAGAAGGAATATATAATATAAATAAATAAATATAAATAAGGTACGAAAGAAAAAGGAAAATATATAATACGGGGAAAAGGGGAACAAATAAATATAAAATAAATAAAGAAGACGAAAAATATAAAAATATATAGTAAAATACAAATGGATAAAAACAAAAATAGGAGAAGGAGATTTGATCAAATAGGAAAACACACAGCACGGAACTCAAAACTCAAAGCACAGGGCAGGGAACTCAAAACACAGAACTCGAAACTAAAGACAATAGATAGCTTAGACATGATTTAGACTTAGACAATCCGACAATGCGTCAAATGTCCAACGTGAATGACTCCCGATTGCGTAACGGAGTTCCGTTCGCAATTAACTGTATCGTTAGCAATTGTTTTTTAATTCACAATCTAATAGGCCATTGTTCTTGGGATTGCCAAATTCACCACAGAAGGAGATCTTTAAAGGCCAACTGTAGTTTAAGAGGTTCTCATTGCCTTACAACGCAACCAATAAGTTAAAATTTTTAAATAAATGATTTTATAAAGAGTAGGTATGTAGATAAGTATCACTAGCTACATAACATGCAAGTGTAGTCTGTAAATCGGTTGTTACGGGGAAAATATTTCAAACAAGAGCTCACTAATATTAAATGAAATATTCATTATTTATTGATATTATTGACTCAACTGAAAGAATGTGATTTTCGAGTTACATCTACGAATCAGTTTGACAAATACATTTCTACCCATTATAAACATTTTACTAATTAATCTTTGAAATTGTACAATTTATTCAAAGAACTTTCCAATATAAATTACAAATTATTTGAATACCGACAAGAAAATTATTTATTTCAAATAATGCATAAGTAATTTTCAAATCTTTCCCAAATACGATAACCTGAAGTAAATTAGATAACATTATATCACGTTGCCTGAACAATAATTTTTTCTGATACTTATACGATTAGAAACTCATTTCAGAATAATTACAATACATGTACAATAGCTGCTTTGCTGTAAATGCAGATAGTGAATATCGTAACAGTAACGATGATGTTTGAACTGTTGAAAATAATTTGGTACTACATAATGTCGAATACATTTGTTTTTAGCAGTTAAGAAATTATAAAATTTAGGAATTTCAAAGTATTTCGTTTTAAATACATCCAAATATTTTTTACATATATTATTTCAGTGTTAATATTACAAAACGCTACTGACTGTTATATGCACATATAATATACACATATGTGTACTTAAATCCCCAAACGTTTATTTTTCATGGGATAAGATATTGTTTAGAGCAACATGGAACATATGTTTCTTTTAAACATGAATAGTTTTATTTAAAAATTTCTAAAAAGTTAAATTTAGTAGTTTCATTCTATAGCAGGTTGAAACATTATTTGCTCGAAATCAATTTAAAAGTTCAAAAAACATTGATACTATTACGATGTTCACCCTGTACATATTAACTTATTGTTAATGTTGCGAATTAAAATATAAAAATATCGTTTTAATTGTTTAAAATTAAGCGTTAACAGTTCCGTCATAAATGATGATGATGGAAAATTTATTTTACTTTCACTTTTTCGTATAACACGATATAAGGGCGTCTTCGCTTCAGCGCCGCGTGCAGCATGACGTGTAAACTCTACCCCTCCTCTCTCACTTTTAGACTCTCTCACACTCTTACACTTTTCTTATCTCTATGGTTTCACATATAACACTGCACAGAATTTTGCACACAGCTATGGTCTTCCATCGATAGATGACGGGTGTTACATTTATTCGTCGTTCAATCAAGTCTAATATCGAATAAAATTACAGTCGAATAAATCATTTACGAATTTATTCGGTTGCTGATTTTTATTGGTTGGTATTTATTGGTGAATAATGAATGATTTTTTATGAAATAAAATCATTATTCGTTATTCTTGAATAAATTTGGGATTTGTATTCGTTATTCGCAATAAAATTTGTCCAACTCTGATGTCCTGCGTTCACAATTCTAATGTACTCAGACTGTATCTAACGAACGTAAATACGAGAGCGGAGTGCGTAGGAGTAAAGAAACTAAGTGCGAAAAGACAGACTGTTATACGGTGCAACAGTAAGCATACTACCAGACTGAAGACGCTTAGGAGAAGTTGCCTAGTCGTAACAGCAGGAGGGAGACAGGTTGCATCAAATTATTGCAAACAATTACGTTTAATGAGAAGGTTAACACCGCCTGTCGGAGACTAGTGGGAACGTGGATGCAAATGTGCCGACGTCGAGTAATTAGCAAACAGAGTAGTCCTCCTCCTCCAACCTACTTCGACCTCCTTTTCCGTTAGAAACGCCTTCCCTAACGCTTTAGGAGAAGGAAGGGAAATCGAGCGACTCAGCTTCCTTTCGCATACACAGATGTTTACGTGTACATATGCGACGTCTATCTCAGATGCATGTTACGCAGCTTTTCTCTCGCACTTGAGGCGCATTTGCTCTGCTGTGACACTTCGGCGTATAATGATTTTTGTAGGATTTTAATGCAATGAAACCAATATATCAGGTTAAAATAAAATCTCCTAGAAGTGATAATAAAGAAATTTTAATGTTTTGTGTACAACGTAAAACTATAACTTTTTTCTATTACTTGTACTTCGGAGTCTGTGTGTCCTTAATGATATTACAGCCTTGCCTAACAGAAGTCCAGGTCACAGTTTTGTTAGGAGCAAATTTCTATCCCGACTATTTTAAATGTATTTCGCTGCAGTTTAAGTGCGCAGCTAGGAAACCGTGAGATAGCTGGCGACACCTATAAACCATCAGGAATCTCGGTAGAGACCTAAGCTAAGTACAGTTGCAACCAGGGATGCTATAGAAAGTATGATTTGGACTTCCCGTACCTCATACCCCCGTGACTCTCTGCAAGCTCATTTTCCCCACTTCCCTGGCACGGTAGCAGTAGGGGACGGTTAGGGAACTCTCTTCGAAGCTGGTGGGCTGAAGTGGGGAGGACGCTACGTCGCCGCGAACGCCATCACATGATTACAGACGCTGACGTTGAGCCACGTGACATTACATATTTTGTAATCACTATATCTGTTCGATTCAATGAAGCGTTCCAATAAATAACAAAAATTATTTTAAATACATTAAATTAAATACATTTAAATAAATATTATTTTGAATACATGTAAACAGTAATTGGTTAATAGTTATTAAGGTTATAGTGTTTGACATAAGTCTACAGCAGCGCGCAGCAGCAGCCGACACGATGACACGTCCTCACCAATTTCCAAGGAGTTTTCTAACATCCCCCACTGCTGCTATGCCAGGAAAATGGTCAGGCTGAGCTCCTAGAGATTCACGAGAGTATGAAGTAGGGCGGGGGTCCAAATCGTACTTTATATAGCAACCCTGATCGCGACATGGATGGTGGGGACGAACTGGCGAGAAACTCACCGAGACTATCTATACACGAGAAAACAGATAAGAGCACGTTGAAACTTTAAGCGTTCTAAAAGTTTGTTAGAAGACGTTTTCTTTCTCGAAATAGGTTACTTATAATCCTACGAACTTTCTTTTATGTATTAATGCAAATACCAACGAAATTCGTGCATGCATTATCGTAAAAACAGCGTATTAAACGGCCTGTGGGGCGACAGATGTCTAGTACCATGTCTGCTCACTTTTATAGTGTCATTATTAGAACGAGGATGATCGAAGTACCGCTAAACGTGAGTTTGGATGATGCTGAGATCTTCTATGAGGTTTTTCATTGAGACTATGGTGGCAGTTGGTACTACTCAATTAAAGTGACATTGGTAAGAGTGTTTGATATGAATAATACAGTAGTTCCGCGTTAGTTAATCATAATTCGAGACTAGATGTGACCAACTATTTCGAGGGTTCTATTTCGAGGAATTCCCGAGTGTGTTCTCTCTCCGACTTGTTCGTCTTAGAATGAGTAAATAGATAAAGTAATAAGGAATAAGTGCGAGTGAGACATCGATATACGATATAAGCTAACACAATGAGTAAAGTGTCTTATTCAAGGAGGTCACACATATTGTCGAACTTGAACAAGGCGCTTTCAAAAAGTGATGGGCCGTTGATAGCGACAATTATTCCGGGGAAATTCCGATCAACGAACCCGCAGCCACAGCAGCGCGAAATTTCTTGTTAATAAACGCAGTTTTAATGATCTTGTGTAAATAAAAAATGTTTATAAGCTACTAAAGCTTTATTCAATTCTAGCGTGCTGATTGCCGATGTCTTCTAAAATGACTGTGATCTTTCTGAATGTAGTGTAACTTGTTCGCTGTTCGCGTCGTATGACAGCTAGAGTAGAGGTAGAGGTTTTCCTACTTTCCTATTACTGATTGTGTATTTTGGACAAAGGTAATAAAATACTTTATAAGTTTTTAATTTAGTTTATCAAGTCCATTTTATAATTCTATTCATTTAGGTATTATTTATTGGCCCATTAGTTTTTCCATTAATTGACAGTGAAAGTAGAAAGTTTTGTGAAGTAAACATCAATTGACAATTAAATTAGAAGTTTTGGTAAAATATCCGGCATTTCAAAACGGAGGCAATCTTGTGAAATTGTATGCGCATTCTGAATTGGATAATTGAAAACGAGTAAATGCACTAACAGGCTTTATAGAATCATATAACTAAATTTTTATGTCGCAATCGCCGTATCAAAACGAATTAATTCAACAAAAGGATATCACAAGTTTGCAAATGCATTAAAGGGCAAAATTAGAGCAAAAACATCTTAATACATTTTGTTGTATTTTTTACGGTTTAAAAATTTGAGACGTTTGTAGGAAATAATTCGCGGATTTTTTAAGCTTTATAAAAGTTAGATGGTAACAGACACAATATAGTGTATTCAAACTATTTTTGCTATATTATTGCTCTTCAATGCATCTGTAAAATTGTAGAATTTTTTGATTGAGTATTCAGCATATAGGTACTTACATATGTACTGTAAAGTGAAAGCAGATCAGGACAGAAGGATATCATAGGATACTTCGTGCTCCAATTTGAATTCCCTACCACCTCTTAAAATATCGAGGTCTATATTTGTTACATGCTGTATACAAGGTGTATCAGAAAATTCGAGACATTTTTGGGAGGCAGATTCTAAACACGAATACAATAAAAGAAGTTTATGCGCACATATATTCGGAAACGCTTAGCTTTCTAGTCATACGTACGTAAATTTATATTGCGTAATGTGTGATACATTTTTTCAAAATCTAAGGCTGTGCACCTCTCATAACAGTCTGCAGGCAAGAAATGGGCGAACGTTTTACGCACTGTAAAAGAAGGTATCACTAAAAAAACAATGTGTTTTTGGGCATATGTGCATTTGATCTCTTTTCATCGTTCTTGTGTTTAGAATCTATTCTCCAAAAGTGTGTCACTTTTTTTTTCACTTTTTACGAAATTTCAGTCAGAATTTTCAATAACACAAAATAGCGTATAGCTAAGCGTTTCCTGGCACATGTACGCGTCAACTTTTTTCATTGTCTACGTCTATTAAACCTATCCTGCAAAAATGTCCTACATTTTTTAGTATACCCTGTATGTACAGAGTACTCGATTTTAGTCTGTAAACGAAAATTACTCGTTAGCTACACGCTTTATCAAAAATGTTTCTGATTGGAATTGAATAATTGCAAGAGAAACATAAAATGATGTAATTAGTTTTTATTGTAGGTGAACATGTAGAGAGCATGTGAAGGCCAACTTTTTTTTAAATAGAATCGTATTATTTTTGACGTACTTTTAACGTGATTTTTGACGATTCAGCTCATTCTTTCCTACGAAAAAGTATTACACTATTTGTATCGAAAAATCGTTAGTTTACAAGACATTTAATTGCAAATATTGCCAAGTCGTATTACGAAACTTGCAGAGCCGAATTAAGATTTCTAAGAGTCAGGTCTGGACAACGGAAGGAGGCATATTATGCCAAGGTAACCCCTACTTCTTAAAAAGATATTATAAATTATAAAGGATAACTATTTTCAATCCTTGAGGTGGGCTAAAATAAACTCTAAAGCTCCACAGTAAATGTAACTCATGAGAAAACCATCAATAGATCGTAAATAATTTTTTTCATAAGTATTAATGGAAATTTATTTTACTATATAAAAACTTAGGCCTCTTTAAACAATCAGATCAGAGACTAAAGTTGCCGCTAGTTACTCCCGTAACCCAGGCCTACACACTTATCTACACTTTTCCAGTTGACACCGGCAATTACAGTATTATTTTACGTATTTTATTGAAAAATTTGTAAAAGTCAGTACTACCTTATATCACTTCAGAGCAGTAAGAGCTCTCTTACAAGGCGATTCGCGAATTGTGATTCACGTATGATGGATACCTACCGTATATGTAATTCAAAAACCATTCACATGACGATTCCCATGAAATATAAAATCGGGATACGAATTTTGTGTATTCTCGATCGATTGATCACCAGTGGCTTTCTTTAGATCGATGTGAATGACGAAACACAGAAATAAATGGCAGCGCTTACACAATTACAGAATCGCGATGCAAATTTCGTCTATTTTCAATCGGTCGACCGTCAGCAACGGCTTACTTAAAAAATCGATGCGAATGGCAAACATAGAAAAAATGATAGCGTGGATTTTAAAAAACTGGCAAAATTCATTTCTTCAGTATATGTGGAGGAAAAAATCAAATGTAAAAAGGATTAAATTGTATTATTGTTGCTTTCATTCATTATTTTATCTATATACAATAATATTTATTTCTTGACGTGTAAAAATTTTATGTCAGAGTATGTCTATTACTCGAAGATGTTATAATTACTTGATCATGTTTACAAAATTTCGGTATTATAGCATATTTGTAGAATAGTCAGACATATTCATACATACATACCTCAATGTTACCGATAATTTCTATCTTGCTGATATACTGGTATGCATATTTGTTGTGTTTTTTGTTATTGAATGTTGTATATTATTAAGAAGTTCTTCGACACGCGAAAAAAATTTTTTAAATTTATTCGAATTGCTTTGAAATTCTTCAAATAATACGTGGAAAGTTCAATATTTTTTATTCACTTTCAACTTCTTTATTATTTTTTTTATGTAGAAGACAAATAGATAGTACTTCAATTTCATCCATTTTCTCAGAAAATTCTTCAGTCAAAAACGCGTGCGTCATGAACAAGAGTAAACGAGTATATGATAACCGAGAAACAAATCTACGATTCCTTTATTACGAATTCCTTTACTACGAAATTATACAAAAAGGGTATGTACTCTGAGTCCAAAATCACAACAGTTACAACGATATGAAATGAAAAGTATATGATCTTGTGTAAAATAATCAAGGTCAACTCGGGTTTCTCTTGAAAAAAATTTATTGGAAATTTTTAGTATCGTATTTATAAACCCATTTAAAATTGACTAACATTTGCTCGAAACATTTTTCTCTAAAGTCGTCAGAAAGGTATGAAGAATTAAGCGATATATTGACGCGCGGTCTTATTGATATTATATGTCCGTCTTCGTTGTTTGTAATTGGGCGAGCAAAGAAAAACATAGACGTGAGTCGTAATTCAAGGATCAATATATGAAACAATCGTCGGACGCGAATCGCATACTTGAATCATGATTTCCGCATTGCTGTGTGAAAGAAGTATAAGTATCCATGTGATCATCACTTTGCAATATTTGCAGTTAAATTTCTCGTGAAGTAACGATTTTTCGTTAGAACACGAATCATATGATTTCATTATTAAAAAAAAATCTTCAGATACTTTTTACAAATTCAATTACAGAAAAACTGTGTAATTACAAATATTATCTAATATTTTCCGTGAAACTATGCAATACGTACCGAAAATATTTTTTACAGAGCGAATAAGCAGATAATTAGTATTTGTCTTTTATAGATTAAAATCAGACACTTTCTATACAGAGTGTTTCTGGACACCATGGGATAAATTTAAGGAATGTTTCTAGAGACCGAAATAAGACAAACATCAAGAATAATGATTTCGCGTTTCAGGCTTCATTTGTTAGTTATGAGCGTCTAAAAATCTAGTGGAAAGCACCAGAAATGAGCTCCCGTGAAGGCCTTGAGCAGTGCTTGCCCGAAAAGTAATTTCGCACTGACGTAAGGGAGGGGAGATCACTCACGCTCAAACAACTGATCGAAAATTTTACGACACTCGTCAAGGCCACAGGATCCAAAATTCAGTTAAAATTGATGAATATCATCCGTAAATATTGAAACACTATACGAGGGTATCGCTGAATAACACTAAACCTACCCTACTTTTTATGATTCAGAGAACAAGTCAAAACACGTTCTATTCAATTTCGGAGTAAAAAGGATTAATGTGTCCACCTTGAGATTAATCTTCTGGTCCAAATCTACACACGAAAAAACTGCACACACAACTAGACGTCTTGGCGTGGTATTTGGAGGAAAACCGCGCACACAACAGGAATATTGCGAGGAAAGCACTAGATTTGTAGCAAAACTCGACACGTATCACGAGTATGCGTACAAATGTTTAATGCGAAGATCTGTCGAAAAACTAACTGTGGCTTCTTGAAAAACTCGCCGAGGATCCCCCACAATACCTGGTGCTATTAGATACCTGGGACTTCCCAGAAGCATTAGTAAAAGCTTATGCTCTTCAAAAACTGAGTCGATCCGCTATGAAAAATCTTCACTGTTTAACATTTAAATTTCTGGCTTTAATGATTTTTCTAAACAAAATTAAACTAATTACATGAGTTAAATCGCGCTCGACGTTTACGTGTATTGCACTAATTCCCAAGAGTCTATGTTTTACAGAGCGAGTGTCACCAAAAATTAATAGAAGTAGAGGTATTTTCTCAATGTTTAAATAAACGGATTTTCAAATCAGTCAACACGTAGATACATTTTAGAAAGTAAAATACCGTATCCAATTTCATTACGACGTAAAACTGGTATTTTCATATAACCAAATGCGAATATTTTCTTTCTGTACGCATAGAACAATGGTCAGAAAGTGAGCATTTTAAGTTAGCCTATCTATTGCAACGGATAAACAAGATTATTGTTGTTCAATGATATTCATGAATTTTAGCTGAATTTTGGATCCTGTAGCCATAAAGTTTTTGATCAGTTGCTGGACGGCGAGTCATATCTCCTCTCACTTACATGATACGCAAGTGGGATACTGCTATTCGGGCAACCACTGCTCGATGCCTTCGCGCGGATTTACTTTTTGTGCTTTCCGCCAGATTTTTAGATGCTTATAACTAATAAACAAAGCCTCAAACGCGAAATGATTATTCTTGATTTGCATATTATATTAGTCTCTAGAATCATCCCTTAAATTTATCCTATGTTGCTCAGAAACACCCTGTATATTAAAAGTTGCATGCATCAAAAAATGTGGTTGCGTCTCTACGCCAAGTATATGAACTGTCGCTGACAGGTATTTTTTTTAAACTAAGTATATAAGTCGATTGCTGCCGCATATCGTTTTCCCGAAAACCGAGCATCTCAACTTTACCTGAAACTTATTTCATTAATATCTCGACAGGTTTGCAATATTCTCTAGATAAAAAGCGACTTTTGTAGTTTAAGCCGAATATAATCTTTCGAATGTGACCAATCGCAATCAAATTGGTCTGCGTATGTCAGAGATATCGTAATATTGTCTCATGAATCACATGAAAATTTCAAGATTCTTATTCTTCTTTCATCCTGAAAATTCGTCCGAGTTTTTGACATGATATACGTATACTTATTATACGCGCAGATTCAGACAAAAAGAACTAACACATGTTTCATTTGTTGATTCTCGGGATCTTTTGACAAGGTTAATTGCCAGTCATTGTATAATGTATATAGTAATCTGCCAAGTGTTAAACAAGGTAACTTATCAAAATTTGAATTATTACGTCTTTATGTACCATCAAACTATTTATAGGAAGAAAACTGTTTTAGAGGAAATACAAATGAATTAAAAGTCAAGGTGTCAAATTTTTAACTGCCACATATCATTGTACTGTTGAACTGCAACCATAACAGCCTCAATCACAAGATAAGTTGCCAAAATTTAAATTACTACATGTTTTTATACTATTAAACTCTTTTCTAATTTATAACAAAATTGCATATTTTATGAATTTATAGGAAATTGAACTTAATTGAAAAGCACAGTGTCAATTAATCTACTCACTGAATCATAAACTTCCATGCGTCAAATACGATAAGTTGTCAGCATTTAAAATGTCGTGTGTTCTTTTTGCACTATTACACTATAAATGTTTCTTGTTGTAGATACGACAACACAATAATTCGGACCAGTATCTTTACTATTTAACGTGTACACAAATTATATTGAATTTAAAAAGAGATAGCCACGTTTTGTATTAAATACAAACAAACAGGAAATAAACTTTGTTATAAATTTTGTATTTACATTTTATAAGAATATAAACTTGGGCTTTTACAAAATTATTTTCCTCCTGTTCTTTTTATTCTCTCTTTCTCGTACTTTTCCAACAGATTTTAGTATTGGTTAATCTTCAGAGAAAAGTCAAAACCTGCGCATTTTCAATTATAATGATGGCGGGAACTTGTAATTTTTAATGCCATCCAGATTCCAGTAAGAAAAACTTCAAAAAAGTGAAAAAATTACGTTAAGTACATAAAAAACTCCACAATGAAAATATCATAACAGTAACCCAAGTGATGACCGCCGCCTGGAAGTTAAATATTTGGTGTGGCCAGGCAAGGCCATGGTCTCCATGAATGGTCTTAATTACTTAAAGATACAAAAGGAATGAAAGTGTTTTCATATTATCAAAGTTTTAAATTGACAAATTACTATTACTATTATCTGACAACTTCTAGAGGTAAGGTATGGGTGTCGACGAATGGTCTTGGATTTATTTAAAGGCGTAAAATAATAAAAGTGTACTCATATTGTGAAAGTCTAAAATTGACAAATTATATGAAAGTCCGTGGGAGGCAAGTTATGGGTGATGATGAATGATCTTAGAATACTGCAGAATACCTTGCCTAGCCACCGGACATCACTTCACATCAAATGACGGTCATCACTTGGGTTACTGTTGGAATATTTTCTTCTTAGACTTTTTCATGTACTTGGCAACATTTTTTTACTTTTTTGAAGCTTTTTTATTGGAATCGTTCATGTCCCGCAAGGAGATCCTTGAAAAGTTGTTCCGAGAGACTTCGTTAAAGCATGAACATCAGGCAAGCTCGGTGCTTTGGACCTCTTTGAATCGCTTTGAATCGCTCTGAACCACTTCGGAAGTTCGGAAAGACGCTTGAAAGCAGAGACACCAGCAGTTATAACTAATATGAAAAAAGGCATAGGGCAACAATTATTTTCTCGAGTAAAACGTTTTTAATTACAAATAATAATTGTGAATAACCAAAATTTGTTTAATTGCCGCTGGCTTATCAATGAGAGACATTTATTTTGGTTTCTGTGTAACAGTTATTGATGAGAGAAATTCATATCAATCGCTCATAACAGTTATTAACAAGGGATAATTTTTTCGGTTGCATTCCACCAACCAAATTATGATTATTTATCATTTTTTTATTATCATTTACTTAAAAACGGGACATACCCTTCAGTATGGAAAAAATAAATAAAATATTTATTACGAAATTTCCTTTGTATTTTGTTTATGCTAGAATTTTATTTATTGGTTTATAATAAAGGGTTTATCCCGATCATAAATAAATAATAATACAAATAATAATGGATAATAGTAGTTTGGTTGTTGGAATGCAACCGAAAAAGTTGTTCCTCGTCAATAACTGCTATGTGTGATCCAAATAAATTTCCCTCATCGATAAGAACTATGAGTGATCGAAATAAATTTCCCTCATCGATAACTGTTATAAGCAACCGAAATAAATTTCTCTCATCGATAACAGTTATCGACGATGAAAGAAATTTATTGTATAATGTCCTTGTTTGAAAAGTTTGCTGCAGCCTTTCGTATTATTATTCTCAACTGAAGTTAAAAACCAGTTTTTGTTGATGACTTTTTTCATAAAAATTTTCAGGATAACTATTATTTTTGGTCTCTGCTTGAAATGCTTAGGTCCAAGTTACTGACAAGTGGCATGAGCCTGACGCGATATTATTGGTATTCCAGATATTTTCACTTTCCAACTCGGAAGGAGACTCTTCGATGAGATGCTCACAGATTTTTATGAAATTATGAGGAGTTAGTCTAAACATTGAATGATAACATTCTGTAGAATATTTCGTACCAACGCGCATTTTATGAACAATTAAATTAAAACAAGTTCATATACAAGATGATACAATCGAGAAGGTGCGATTTTACATGTGTGGCGTGTATTACATGGCAACTCGCCCTTGCTTCAATGAATTCGTTGTTAGTATATTTGTCTTTAGTTTTCTTAGCTTTCTCTTTTTTAGTTTTCCTTAGTTATTTATGATTTCCTGTCTTTTCTTTCGACTTTTTCGCTCTCAAGGGTTCGTCCGGACCTGGTCATCATCAAACACATTTGGCGATCAGACCAGGGCGACCTTAAGGATTGTTTCTTTTCCTTCAACTTTCTCTCCAGTTTTCTCTCCTTCCATTTTTCTTCTTCGTTTTTTCTACTATCGCTATTTTTCTTTTCGTATAGTATTTAAGTGTGGAATATTCTAAGCGCAGGACACAGTCCGGAGAAAGTGAGTCGGAACGTTTAAAGATTCCTGTAGCTATTATCTGAGTGACACAATAAAATAATTGAGAACGGAATTAGTTGGAGTCCTTTCATATTATTTACCTCACATGTAACAATAAATCGGAAATAAAGAATACAATGTTTTTTAAGATGCTTAGTTTTTGAGATAATGAAATTTAAAGAGTCTGGAATGCGTACGGAAATATAAGGAGTGCCAACGTCATAATAAGTACTGATAATATATTTATTAATTATTAATTACTGTTTTACATTTACATCACAGAATGAATTGCTGAAAGTGCCATCCTTGTTGATGCATACAAATTCTTGCTCTTCGAATTAGAGAATTGCGTATTCATGTTACGGTACTTTGATGTTTTAATTTCTAAGAAGTCTGTATTAATTTTTCCAACTGTAGAAGATTTAGACTGCTTTCTACGTTTTATATTTCTTCCGTGCGACTCGATAAATAGTTTAGCGTTCGGGTCATTCCATGCGAAATCAGACAGTTTTTGGAGTAACGTCTCTGTTCTTATTCAAATTTTAATAAGTTTTGGTTTTTATCGATGTTTAAACGTATGTTAAAGGGTTTTTCAAAATTTCAAAAATTATGGCTTTTACAGCTACTTGAGCAGAATACTAATATTCTGCCAAAATTTCATAGTTCCTGTACTAATAACAGTACGAAAATCAGCTTTTCGTAAAGATATTGACGTACTGAATAAAAACTATTTTCTGCAAAAAAGTTGTTTTTAACTATATTTCTTTGCAATTGTTTTAAACAAATGCGATTTTTTTGTAGTGGGGGAATATTTAAAAATCTAGAAAAAACTAAGAATATAGGTTCATTCCTTCTCTTTACAAACAGCTTTTCAAAAATACGGCACTCTAAAATTGGCTGTACGAAAATTCGTTGAAGTTAACGCTGCGTTTCGACGCACGTATTTCACGGATGCAGCACGTCGTCGCCGTCTCGGTACGGTCGAGTCCCTCTCGCTCCGTATCAGTGATCAGGCAGCTGTAGCAGGTATACCACGCGCTGCACCCGTGAATTTCGACGCAGCGTGAACTTCAACGAACTTTCATAGCCAATTTTAAAGTGTCCGTACTTTTCAAAAGTTGTTCGTAAAGAGGTCAAATGGGGTTATGTTCTCATTTTTTCCAGACTTTTATATATTTCCTCACTACAAAAAAGATCGAATTTGTTTAGAACAATTTCAAAAAAATAGGTAAAAACAACTTTTTCGAAAATGAAATAATTTTTATTCAGTTAAATAATCAAGTATTTTATTTAATGTCTCTATTACAAGGATGCACAAGCTGATTCTCGTGCTGTTATTAGTTTAGAAGCTATGAATTTTTGAAAAAACGTAGCATTCTGCTTTAAGCAGACGTAAAATTTATAGTTTCAGAAATTCTGAAAAACCTTTTAACACAAGTTTAAACATCGCTAAAGACTATAACATATCCACATTTGAATAAGATCCGAACCATTACTACAAAAAGTATCCTATGTCACATGGAATGACCCGTTCGAGAAATTAAAATATCATCATAGGGTAATATCATTTTATAAGGCTGTGATTCAATGAACAAGGATTTATATGCATCAACAAAAATGGTACTTTCAACAGTTCGCTCTGTAATGTAAGTGTAAAACAATACAATTATTAATAAAAAGATAGTCAGGTGCAAGCATACTAGAAAAATGTCTAAATTCAATTTTTCCGAAAACTAAATGTCTTTAAAAAAATGTTATCCTTTATTTTCGGTTTACTTATTTCTACAGGTAGTATAATTACTTTCTTTCCAGTTGTATGGACTACGAATCCTCCCACACCTTGTATCAGAGTTGGACATCATTCGAACTAAATTTTATTTGAATAATATTTTGAATAAATTTTTGTTCCTATCATCTTCAAATAAGAAATACGAATAAAACGAAATTATTCTGAAATAACAGATAAATTTGTATTTGAATAAAAACTCATTCGGGTAGAAAACTTCCAAGTAACTTAATTGTCACAAATTTTGTAATGATATTTACATGTGCTAATACTGCTTAGTCCAGAAATTTAGTCACCGAGGAATTATTAACGAATAAGGTCCAAAAGTTTATCCGCGAATTATGAATAATAGTTTTATTGGTCAAGAGATTATTCGTTAGTTACGAATAAATCTGCACTCTCATCCGTTATCCCTGAATAAATTTTATAAATTTATTCGTCATTGTTTATCCCTTACTTTCAACAAAATTTACACAACCTTGCCGTGTATAGTTAGAAGTTCATAGTACCCTTAAGAAAGACAGTTGAAATCTGTAGATGGTAGTTGTTTTCTAATAATGACAGGTTCAAGGTTCGATACACAGTCTGAAAAGAACTTTTCTCTTTTTTTAATGTGTAAATTCCATTTACACATTATTTCACAAATAGTCTAATAAATTATTGCATGGTAACAAATTACTGCTTCTATTACCTTTTACCCTAACTGAGAGGTGCACCACCTCTGATTGGTGAACTACGTTTGTCTTACTACGAGCCGATCAAATATAAGTACAGTAATGTTGCGGACGAGAGCCGTTTCGTCTACACGGACGAGAGCTCTGGTTTATCCCCACTACCTCGTTTGATACGTGCCGCCGAGAAACCAATTCTTGGAACCATCGCGTTCGAGCTCGACGCCCGAGAACAAGGACATCATAAAAAACAACGATACCATTAGGGATTTAAATAGGAAAAATTGAAATTTCTTATTCGCAAACGGATTTTCACGCAAGTAACACCAATCGATTCCTTGTGCTCTCCCAATTAAACTGATGTCAAACACGACATGATTCCGGCTATTTTTAACAAAGATACATAAGACTTGGTTTGTAGAACGAAAGGTCATGCTCATCGCGTTATGTAAACAGACTCGGACGCGGCTCTCGTCCGTGAGTGGTAGTCGATTCTAAGGCACGACTACACCCGAGTGCGGCTCTCGTCCGTGAGTGGTAGTCGATTCGACGAGCGCGGCTCTCGTCGTAGCATGTTAGAATGCTACGAAAAGTTCTCCAATTCACTAACTCCCTATTATTCCCTCAGATTTTTGTGTTTAATTATTTAATGACTGAAATTATTAAGAAAATGAAAACGTAACACAAAAAGTATATAAGTTCCGTTTTAAATGTTTAGAAATTTTTATTTTTTTATTTTCAATATCTTCTTTCCGACATCGATTAAATATAATATACATAAATTCTGTTAGCCAAATCTTCATTTACTGTCATTTTTAGCTCGTAAAGAACTGATAGAAAAGTAACTTTGACGATTCTTCGTAACCGCCGCAGGGTTCCAACCTTTATTATTTAAATATCTTTATTATAAATAATAGGAATCATGTCGTATTTGATATCATTTTTATCGGGACAGCACAAGGAATCGATTGGTGTTACTTGCGTGAGAATCTATTTGCAAATAAGGAACTTCAATTTTTCCTATTAAATCCCTAATGCTATCCTTGTCTTTTCTGACGTCATTGATTTCGGGCATCGAGCTCGAGCATCGACGGTCGAGCGAGACCCTTTTTTTTGCTTCTCCGATCGTGTACCAATTACCTCGGCGACCGAGAGCAAAGGAAGCTGAATCGACTACCAGTCACGGACGAGAGACGCGACCAGACCCGAGAGCGGCTCTCGTCCGTAACATTACTGTAAACAGTTTCTCTTCAAAATCAAGTTCTGCATAAGTACTTCATTGATAAAAATAGTATTGTTTTTAAAAAATCATATGAAATTTGTTACGCATCGTGCACGGGTGTAGACCTGAGCGGTAAGAGTATGGTCCCAGTGTACGGGTACCAGTACAAATAATTTTTGTTGAGTATAAAAAAATAATCTCACCTGAAGGGTAAGGGGTAGACAAATTTGGGAGTCCTTGGTAATTTAGTTCTATACAGGTGATTGAAATGTGATTAGGTTAATGAGTATTGGAGGCTAGTCGTAATAAATTTAGATCTGTTTAAGAGAAAAATAAGACCTTATCTATTAAAAAAATCTTACAGGGGAATAATATGTAGTAATTTTCGTTGTCAGTGTATGGTAACTCTGTTAAGGGTATGCTCACAATCTTGACGATTTTCAAGGAGCTACGATCACTTAGTTGTACAAAATGTGAAAACTCTCTCCCGTCCCTTCCGCCCCCAACCCCTCTCGCTCTCTTCCTCTCCCTCTCCCTCTCCCTCTCCTCCTCCCCCTCCCCCTCTCCCACAGTTCCTACACCTGTGTTTAGCAGGTATTTCACCAGGCAACAAGTTTTGCACAATGATACTTTCGTTCTTTCGTTGTGCATAACTGCCGTGGTGATCCAGAAATAATGTCTTCTGAAAAATAGAGCCCTGAGTGATGGTGGCAAAATCCTTCCTGCCAGGGTTCCCTCCGGGATTGTGGTGTTGTTGAACGTTGGTGGTGCCATGACGTGGTTATACTATGATTGTAATGACGCGTACTTGATTTGAATTATGATTGATGCTACGGCTTGCTCGTGGTATGACTACATTCTAAGTTTTGACCTCAAATTTCAGAGTGGGGCACCCTATCGGATGTACGTACAAAACGCTGCGTTTTTTAGTATATTGCTATAGCGGGTTCTATAGCGGGTAGATCGTTTGGGAAAGGAGTTATAGTTAAAGGAATGGGTGGTAATATTAATTTCCCAGTTGCTGGTGTATATCTGAGCAGCGTTGCTATCGGTTAGTCGCGCCAGTTTCCTTACCTTTTGGTCCCTCGCCCTGGCTGTGTTGTGGAGCCTGCCATCGGTTGTCCCACTTTTTTGCCTGGGAGCAGGTAGGGAACCTAATGGGAGTGCTTTTGTGCTACGCGCCCACACGGACGGCTTTAGCTAGCATAAATATACGGTTCTTTCGGAACACCCCTTAGCATTGCCCACGCGGTACGCCTCAGCGTCAGTGAGAAGAGTGGGGCAGGCTCCGCAGCAAGGTAAGGGGACTAGCGCGACTAACGGATGGCAACGCTGTGCCTGAGCTCAAAAGGTGAGTTCCATTTTGAATGAGGAGGTTTTATGATGCCGCTTCGTGGTCGTTGATTAATCCAACGACACAAAACAAACGCTATGATAATAATAAGATATTGTGTGTGAGATATTGATTCCTAGTGATGACCTAAAAGTAGTGTTTTGGTATTCTGTGAAGGATTCTGAGACTATGAGTCTTATTCCATCTATCGTTGTTTGACAATTTCCATTAGATCGTAACCGAAGATCTTCTTGCTATATCTACACAGAAGATCTAGGTGTTTTCAGCTTTTAGTTTTCTTATGAAGACTGGGCTGGTGGACAAGGCGTGGACGCTCCATCTTCTCCACTTGATATCTTGTGGTTGAGTTAGCAATTCTGTCTCGCAGCTAGACGTTATTTCCAAATTCCAAAATGGGAGTGTGGTTTCACAGATGAATATTCAGCTGTTCTTTTTGCATTGGCTGACGTACATTTCGTTTGGCAGGAAACATTCTTCATATTTTTTGTTAAGGACTCAAGTGGGTGGCGATGTGGTCGACATAGAACAGTGTCGTTTTTGAGGAAGTCGATTTGTTACGCATTGTATGTTTTCTTTATCACTTGGAACTGGCGACAGAATGGTACGAACTTTCCTTTTTGACGTTGTCCAGCCAAATCTCCTCAACAGCAATTGACGCATCGAGGCCCACACGCCAGGAAAGAGGGACTTAGAATTTATGGCCGATTTCCGGGACTTGAAAACTCCACGCAAGGTTTGGAGGTCCTGTCGACAGGACAAAAACCGTGAGAGTTGTAGGCGTGGTTTATTAGAAAAGTGTCTTGTGCTGTAATTGGACAACTCTAAGTCCCACTTTTCTCGTTTTCCTCCTACATGCGATTTGGAGGATAAATAGGAGGCGACGTCGACGGTTTTTGGTTGACAATGAGGCAGGATCTTAAAAACGATCGAATCGCTCGAACTCTAACGGATTTCTGAATATTTAGAACGTTCGAATTTATTGGGTTATCGAATCTTCGGTCTATTTTTTGTAAACGTATTGTTTGAATTTGAACTTTGTTTAAAAATAAACTATTTTATTATTGTGTTTGCAAATTGAAGTTAATTTGGTACATATCCAATCCACGAACTTCCGGAATTACCATTTTTGGTTTATGGGTAGGTAGTTCGTTTGGAATTCAATGTAGATAGGAACGCTTACATTGTGTGATATGGTTTGGAGTGAGGGACATGGGTGAAGTTGGTACAGATCAAACAGGATTTTGTCTAATAAAGGAATGTCGAATACGTAAGTCGGTTTCGAAATTCGCTCGCATGATGGTATTAGCTGATTACGTGTTAATATAGCGGGGTGCAATGCTCCCAACTTTGTAAAGATTATTGCATCAGTTAATAAGATCAGGGCCGTCAGGTACTAGTCCACGTGCCTAACTATCTGGTAGGCCCAAGCAGTGGCTGTCAATTCTAAGTCCACTTTAAATTGTTGTTCGTCTAATTTAACCAGTCATGAGGTTATTTCTTTCATTCAAGTGTTTAGAGTTTAGAGCATTTGCGATTTTAAAAAAAGTTGCGATTTTAGACAAATTTGTTATAAATTTTCCGAAATTCCGATCGAACGATATGGGTTTGGTTCAACAATAATTCTGACAACTTCTTTTGATCTCTATAAATCTTATCTATTTCCTGATTATAGTATTGGGCGTCCTCCTCGCTTAAGGTGCCAAAGAGAACTCGACTTATTGTGCCACTGAATCCCAACGTCGCACTTCGCTTTTGGTGCTGATCGGTTTTCGATCGTTCTAGATCTATTTTGAGTGTATAGTTGACAAGGCTCCCAACTGCTTGTTCTACATTGTGCCTTTACTTTTTCGAGTTGATGACTTAGATCAAGTCGTGCGGTTAATAAATCAGATATATCTAACGTGATTACAATTTTCCAGAATGTGTGAAAGACGCGTAATGGTCACAGATCTTCTAAATATATTCTAGGATTGGCTTTCAGCAGGGTTATTTCGTAGTCCCCATCGATCGGTATACTGACTGCAGTAATACAAGAGGTTACCAACAAAATTAGTTGTAGTGGGCCTGTTATAATTTAGAAATTTTGTAAGTTATTTGTTACAAAAATTTTCCTGTTATAGCTACCTGTAATTAAGGTTGGAAATATTATTAAAAAAAAAAAAGAAACGAAGAAAGTATGGAGAATCGCTGTGTCTATCTTCAGCGTTTACTGAATTGTGAGATTTACATGAGCAATTCTCAGAAATGCGTGGTTGAGCAATATGTTTTGGTACGTTCAACTTCTGATTGAGTTTAGTCGGCTTGATTTTTGTATGCGCACGTTTCAATTTATCCTAATGTTTCGCTAACTTTTGTCCGTTATCATTTCACATACAAAAGTTTTACTGTTTTTCAAGACCTATAAGATGGCTTTAAAAAAATTTTGAAAAAAAGGAATTATTTATAAAAATTCAATTTTACCACTGTTTTTTCAAAATTTGTTTACAGCCATCTTATAGATCTTGAAAACCAGTAAAACTTTTGTATGCGACATTGTTTTATAGCGCCTATACTTTGTGAGCTATAAGCACCGAAATGAAAAAGGCGACTTGAATTAAAGGGGTAGTTTCTCCCTTGAAGACGCGTATAGGCAGCTACTTTGTATGGCAAAATTTTTAGGTAGGACCATAGAATAATTGTACAAAGTTTCACTAAAATCGGCGATTAACACTCACCGAACTTCCCTTGTTAGTATCTCGAATGGTACTTCTCAAATGGTGCTTATATGTACTCGATCTGCAAGAATAAAGTGAACATAATCGTCTGAAACTGCGATTAGTACAGCTGGAGTGTACCTTCGATATGGTCACTTCGCATAATTTTCTTGAGGAATTGAGTTTTTCGGCTGTTTCTACAGGATTAATTGATGTACGCGATGGTTGCTAGGAATATATAAATGTATCTTCGATGATTGATTCGGCGGGTGCGGTCGATTGTGCCTTCTCTTTCGTTATCTTCGTCAAGGGGATAAGTCTAGTCGATTGTTGTACGTCGTCCAGATCTTCGACAGAAGGAATGACCCATGATACTCGCTTCTTGGTTCCGCTAGTTTTGCTCTGGGAATTTTGTCTTAGAATGTTTTCGACAGGTGCCTCTGTAGGCAAGTGTACACTACATCGATGGTTTTTCTGAGATGTATCTTCCACAATGATGATGAATTCAGGAATGCTCTGTTCATCGGCATCTAAAGCTGTAGAATTGTCCTTTGTTCTGTAGTAGTTTTCAAAAGGGGTGATTCATCATTGTTAGGAGCGTCATAGTTTTCGTGTAGATCATCAATGAAGGAAGAAGGTTCCTCATAGTTCGGCCTAGATTGTTATTCTCGGTGCATCCTGACCCTTTGCCCAATCCTTAGGACGGTTTCGTTTGCTGTGTCATTAGCAATCATTGGAAAAGCGTGTGCCAGTAGATTTCGGGACAGTACGTCCGCATTCGCGTTAATGCGGTCTTGTTTATAGATAATTTCGTAATCATGGTCAGCAAGTAGAATTCGCCAACGTGCTAATCGGAATACCAAGTCTTTGATTGAAAATAATCACTACAGAGGTCGGTGGCCAGTTACTAGAGAAAATTTTCTTCCGCAAATATATGTTTGAAAGTGTTTTACTGTGTATATGATGATAAAACATTCCTTTTCGGTCGTTAAGTAATTTTGTTAGCTCGAATTCAGCGCCTAAGAGATATACGCAATCGGCGGATTTTCACCTATTTTTTCCTGACTTAGTACTGCACCTACGGGTATATCTGATGCATGTCTGATAGTTTCTATAAAAGACCCGCCTTGAAACGGTTTTCGTACCCGTGAGGGATACCGTATAATGCGCCGCGTACTGCTGCTACGAAATTTTCCATTGAAATATATTTTAGATCAAACCGCGGTATACTCTCTAACACTCTGTAGACCCGTTCCTTGTCACGCCATATTTCTATGCCAGTCATCTTAAGGGACCGTACTATGTTATGTATTGTGTTAAGGACTCGTCTTGGCGGAGTATCTGAAGGACCGAGCGAAAGGACTGCTGGTGGTGATCGTGAAAGCGACATGTTGTTAACAAAGGGTACACGGTAGAGAAAGTTTAGTCAAGTTACGAGCAACTTGAAATGAAAGAAAGGAAGAAACAGTTTTCCTTTTTGGTAGAATATCCCACTTCTGACACCAGTTATTTTGTTACGTCCTAACTAGATGAGCGATCATCTCGAGCAGCGGAAATCAACGTTTAGGATTCTTGCTCTTTTAAAGTGCCAAAGCACGCCTTGACCAAATTTATCTCATAAATGTGTAGTGGAAGGAAAGGGGGCAAGTGAGCTGATAGATTATGCTTAGGTTTGCCAGTTTTATATATTTAATAACTTACGAATTACATACTAACTCCTTCTTTCTGTCAGTACAATCTCAACGTCGTTAGCTTGAAGGATAACTAATCGCTGGTCGTTCGTAATCGCTTCTTGACGCGGTTTCCTTGTTGCACGCACTTTTCTATTTCGGACTTCGCGGATTCTCTCGTCGGCATCTAAGGAGGCGGATTCGGACTTCGCGGAGTACGCTTACGATACCTTACGACTCTTACGCGATTTTCGGTTAAACGTTACAATACGCACATGTTACAGCTCGCACGCGGATGATGATTAGAGATTCACTCTGATCCTTGACTCTGTATAATTCCGGATTCAACTTCTTTTTCACGCTGTTGGTTCCTGTTATATTATTCCTTTTTGAGCCATAAGTTCAGCTCGATTGAATTGATTGCAATCGTCCGCAAACTCAGTTACATATTTCGAAATGCATCAGCATTTCTCGCTGATTGACACCGAAAGAGGGGACCAGGTGAAGGCCGGATGTAACTGCTGATGGAACATTCTTGTCGCTCCTCTTTATGGTCTGATAGGATGTAAGCGTACAATTTAAACCAATAGTTCAGAAAATATTATTTAAACCGATGAACGTGTATGTGACTGCATCAAAATCTGAGAAACTCACTTCAGGTAATAAAGTATTTCGAAATTATCTTAATTAAGATATCTTTTATTGATGATTAACATATACATAGTTAACGCGATGCTATTTTAATATTGCAGCTCATTTCAAAATATGGTTGGAAGAGGTATTTTTTCCTAAAACTGGAACCACAAATGTGTTCTTACTGGTGTAACGCCTCACGGTCTACTCCGTTGTCATCTCACTCTATCTTACTCTCTCTTGTGGGGATCAGCGTTCCGTACCCCCAGATTGGGGAGTGGGGGGGAAAAGGAGATGCGCATGCGCGCGTTACGCGAGTTAGGAGAGAGCGTGCTCAGCTACCGTTGTAAGTGCGTCGAGAGGAGCAATAAATGTGATACTGATTACTTGACTTAGTTTCTCTATACGTTTCCCATACGCACTGATCACTCAAGACGAACAAGGGCAGAGTAGGGCTGCCGATTCAACGATAACCCTATACTCTCTCTCCAACTATCGCCATCTCTCTCTTTCTCTCCTTCTATTTATTCTTTTCTTTTTCTGTTAATATCGTCCTATTATTTATTAGCGCATGTTCTATTATGTTAAATACTAAATTCACGTGATTGTACTTTATTTTATTGTCGTATACTATAGGTTTTAATTATATTTTAATATAAATATAACGTATGTCGTACGTTTTCATTCACGATTAGAGTAAGTGCGCCATTAGAAATAAGACACTACGCATGCGCGAACTGGTGGGTATATAAGGAGCTGCAAGAACAGCAAGAGACACATTTCTCTCTGGCATCGAGTTGCAAGAACACGAGGATCTGAGAGGCAGTTGAGGTACTCATGCACAAATCAAGACCGCTCCTTTAGAGGTAACGACCGTTTTTTCTGAGATCAAGACTATTCGATGCTCCTTTACAAACGTTTGCGTAACCTGTATGACAGGTGCAGCAAGACGATTTTAAGTGCAGTATGAGCGACATCTTGGAGGTAGCTGACGTAATAAGCCCTGTTGAAGCGAGACCGTTCTCCTAGGGGCAGCGACCGTTCTAGCAAATAAAAGTAATTGATGCTCCTTTAAGGTTATGGTTCGCACTTGTCATAAAGCAGATGAATCGCCTCTCAACAAGCGCTAGAAGCCGTTCTCAGTCTAACGGATATTCAGACCGCTCCTGAAGAGTATTTTCTGTAGAGTAGCGACTGACAAACCTAGATAACGAGAGGCTTACGGATGGTTAGTCAATTCAAGCAAGGGCTACTTGTTTCCCGCAGACATGAGACCGCTCCGAGGTTATAGCCAGCTATAGCTGTTGCAGCGAACAGGGCATACGAAACTAGACCTTTTGTACATATAGATACACATATACTTACCCTGCGCTCCGTATAGAGGATCCTCAACAGCGAAATATGCATATTAATAATTAATAATAGCTTAATTATCTAACCTACCCTTACTTAATAAGCGTAGACGTATACCCTTGCACTAGTGAAATGTTTGATAGATATCTAATAATCTAACCTCACTTTTGTACAATTACATATAATGTATAACCAGTTTATAACTTCCATTAATATTCAACTAAATTAGAGTATGTATTAATTATTGTATTAATGTTAGAATTAAAATAGGTTTTTATTAAATAAATTTTGTTAAGAAAGATCTAAGATTTGGATTTCAACTCCTTAACCGCACACCACAAGAATCCTCAACTTTTGTCCATTGGAAATCCGCTCTTCCATGGTCAACGTAGCATCGCTTTAGAGACGTTGCACTAGACTCCTGAAGTGTATGGACACTATCAACAAGATGTACATGATCGAAAACCAGTCGGCAAAGAAATTACAGTTGGGACAATTCTAAAGGACGAATCATTGGACGAATCTAGCCGTTAGATGTTTACAGATTTAGGGCGTGGAAGAATTATGTTAGGCGGTTCTCCGATGATGTACTGTTACACGACGACGACGTTAATCATCATTTAAGAAACAATATTATTAAATTACAATCGCTTGTACACAATCAGTTGTCCTCACCAAGGTACAAAAATCTATTTCAGTATGCTTGCTATAAAAGTGGATACCAGAAAATAAATTAGGAGATTTTGAGAATCCTGTAGATTTTGCTTTCGAACAGAATACGCATAGAAATTGTGCACTCTGTGATACTAAACCGATAGTTCGATGCTCGTGGTGTAAAAAAGCTTTTTGTTTTAAACATTTTTATCACAAGTACCACTTCTGTGACAAATATGAGCCACAAGATTTCCACTATACACTCAAAATGAATCATTTTGTGAACTGTATGTGTACATCCTCCAAACAATTCAGAATAAAACATATAATAGAATACTTATTGGTGTTTATTGTTTACAGTTATGTAACTGTGCTATTGAGGGTTACTTTCTCAATAAGCAAGATTGCATCTAACAATTGTTATCATTTGAAATTCAATTTTCGAGAAATAATCATGACTTGAATATCATCAGCTTATAGTAAGACAAATGTAGTTCACCAATCAAGGGTGGTGCATCCCTCAGTAGGAGTCGGAGGCAATAAAACCATGTTATATTGTTGCTGTGCAATAATTTATTAGTATAATGTCAAAGGTTTCTTAAAGATTTTAAGAATCTTCTTGCAGGTTTCAAGCCTTCAATGTGCATTTAAGCGATTAGGAGTAGTTTCTCCTGCGATAAGTGTGACTGACAGGAAGGACATTATTTGTCCACCCAGATATGTCACAAATTAAATTTATATCAAGTCTGATAGTAATTTTTTAACTAACTTGAGCTATTTCTCATATTTCATCTTATCAACTTTGAGTATTACGTTCACCCAAAAAATATGAAGACGGGTCAATATAAAGAAGCACGTATCTCTTATTTTTTGCTCCACTGTAATATATCTGGGAACTAAAACAATCGGAGGCGAACACCTAAAAACCCATCCTTGTTAGAAAGAAACTATCATCCGCATTTATCCAATGGTTTTCCTTGAAAATTCTATTATTTCCTAAGCATATGTATACAGACTTGTTTTAATTGTACATAACAAATGCGTATCGGTACAAGATATTGCACAGAACATTATTGATTAATCTTCAAACTGATTCCTCAAAATTTCATAAAAACCTCTGTTAGTTTTATCGAAAAATCCCGTTTTAACATAAGTCGAAAAATGAAAATATAACGGCAAACGTGAAGGTCGCATGATTCGTGGCTTATACCCCGTACTACTTGCCAGTGACTTGAACAGTTGAATACAGTGATTCAAGAGTGAGAGTTATGTATATGTTTCGAAGTTATGTATATGCGATTCATGCAGTAGTATGTGTAATGGAGGCAGAATTACAGTGTGGCTGCAACTTGCACTCATTAGGGAACCACGTCGGTAGCACTATTTCTGAAACGAAAATTGTAACAGCAGATACTGATCTGGCAATTTGGAAAAGTCACGTAACTACCCTACCACCTTAAATGATATTCTTATTAAGCGGTTTCTGTAAGTCGCTCAAAACTAATGCTAACTTTGGAAATTAATACTAGAAAAACTACGCATACTATTTTTTTTTATTAACACGTCCTATGTTACGTCGATATATGTATCAAGGAAAACTAGTGACCTTGGAAAACTATTGACGGAGCGTCAAGTGGTGCCTCCACTGTAGAGCGAACAAAACTTTTCCGAGAATTTCGCTACTCCAAACACTTGAACACGGAACGTGTTAGTATTTACCTCAATACATTAAAATTTGTATAAAAAAATATTTGTATTTGCTGAAGTTATGTAACTTTACGTTCAGCATCATTCTTTGAACTAGTGCAGGCTTCGGAATTAACTGCTCTTTTCGGTCGATTTTCGAAGGCGACGCCTCCTTTCTCCCTCGCATGTCACTTCTCTCCGCGGCGGCCCTAGTGCTCGGAAGGCCTCAGGCACGTGCCACAAAAATCGCGCGAAGCGCATTTGGGCGACGACACTTATACACTGCGTATCAAAAGTTTAAACGCACTCTATTTTTTTAACAAAAACGCAACCCCGATGAGTCTTCGATTAATTTTTTTTTGTCGACAGTTTACAATACCTTGAAAAACTATGATTACCACTAGAGATTTTTAAATTTGGCACTACAAGATAGTATTTTTTGTCTGAAGGTGGAAAACGGTCGTGTCAAAAGTTTAGACGCACTTAACAAAGCTTATTTATTCGACAAATTTTACAATTTTACATAACGACTAGTATTTTGTATAACTACCAGAACCCTGTATTGTTAAAAAAAATCGGTTTGGCATGCTGACGATTAAATTTTTTATGGTTTCGGGCTTGATTCTCGCCCATGCTGTCATAATGCCATTTCTGAGTTCATCAACTGAACTGTATTGGCGACAATCTGCATAAACATCGCGAATGAGGATTCCCCATAAATTCTCTATCGGATTTAAGTCCGGTGAACGAGATGGCCAGGACATAACATCAAGATTTTGCTCTTCGAGCTACTTTGTGCCTCTACTTGTATGAACGGAAGCATTGTCTTGTTGGAAAACGAATTTAATGCTTGGAAAACGGCGGATATAGGGTAGCAAATTGTCTTTAAGCACTGACTGATATCCAATGCTGTTCATTTTCGGTGAAACGAACGCAATTGCTGTGGTGCCGAACGCACTAAAGCTAGTCCAAATCATACACGAACCGCCTTCGAAATTACGCTTCGAAAAATACTTCGGCTCCTTCCTCAAATCTCGCCAGTATGAATTGAATCCGTCTGGTCCATCTAGATTAAATTTCTTTTCATCACTCCAGATCACCTAAAACGTACATACGTTCATACATTTCTTACCAAAATACAAAATATAGCTTGTAATATTACATTGTCCCATTCGTTAGTCCACGTCATATGATCCTTCGCGAAAACAAGGCGACAATTTTTATGTTCCTGCTTCAAATTTGGACAGTTTGTCATTTTTGCACGAACAATATTGGAGTTCTGATTGAGAACTCTCTAAATTGTCATTTTTGATACATTTAATCCTAAAGAGACCAGTAAATCAAATCCGTTAAGGTACTAGATTTTCCCATTGTAGCGGTAATAACCAATAATGTACAGTAATAATAATAGCACTAGTAAATAACTAACTAATAATAATAATAGCAATAATAATACAGTAACAGTAACAATAAATAATAAAGAACAACAAATCACACATGCCAATCACTAAATTTTTGCTGGTTAACTGTATTTATTTACTCCATGCTTTTGTTTTCGTTACCTAACAATTAAATTTTACAGCTTTTTTCATGTTGACTCGCTTCATACTGAACCATATTCATTCCGATAATTAATACAGCCATTAGATTACAATATGAAGTTGTAAACAACAAAAAAGAAAGTGCGTTTAAACTTTTGATACGTCCATTTTGCACGTTTAAGCTAAAAATGCTTTCCTGTAGTACCAAATTTCAATGTTTTTAGTTGTAATCATAATTTTTCGAAGTATTATAAACATTCGACAAAAGGATCAATGAAAGATTCATAAGGACCTGTGTTTTTATTTAAAAAATAGGGTGCGTCTAAACTTTTGATACGCAGTGTATCAATAGATTTCCACATCACCCATGAGGTACTATTGTTGATGCGTTTTTGTTTTGTCAGTGGTATCCCCTGACGCGCGATTCTTGTGGCACGCGCCTGAGGCTTTCCGAGCACTTCGGCCGCCGCGGAGAGAAGTTACGTGCGAGGGAGAAAGGAGGCGTCGCCTTCGAAAATCGGCCGAAAAGAGCAGTTAATTCCGAAGCCTGCCCTAACTCATAACCCTAACCTCAAATCTTTAAACCGAATCCTCGCGCGAGCGACACGCAACGCGCGTGCGCACACACGGAACGCTTCCCATTACACATGAGCACAAAATCAGTACGTCACCAGAGCGACATCCTGTGGCGTGCGATGGAACACGCAATGACGACAGGATGACGACTGGATGATGACAACACGAGTCAATCAACAAGCAACGCTCCCTAGACGCCTGCGCAAACACCACCAGACACATGCGCCAAAACTTCGGAACCAATTGGAGCGCGTATCCTGCAATGAACACGCAGGCGCAACACGACGCTACCCCTACATCGAGGGTAGTCATTTGACCCAAAAGAGGAAGGCAAATTGCTCGTATAAATAGAGCAACGCCAGCACCAGCAAGAGAGACGGAGATATAGGGAGAGTCAGAGAGTGACAGAAGTAGTAGTACGGAGCGCAGTTCTCTTTAACTTCCAAATCTATACCGAAGCAACTTTAACCACCTCCTTGATTCTTTCGATCTAGACAGCTTTAGCCAGCTCCTGGATTACTCTTAACCGAGGCAGTTTTGGCCAGCTCCTGGGTTTCTCCAAATTGAGGCAGCTTTAACGAGCTCCTTGATTATCATTCCGAGGCAGCTTTAACCATTTCCTTGGCCTTTTCTTGATCCGCATTGACACTGATCATCACTGCCATCTGTTCAAATTATAAGTAATTAATATTCCGTCGATATAGAACCTCGCGGCAAATATCAGTTCATATATTAAGAACCTATCTCATCAGAAGACTGAAGTTTGTATGATTATAAGAATAGAATTAAGTACCTTAGTAGTGTAAAACATTTAGGTTAATAAATCATTTGGTATTTTATTTTAAAAGAGGAATCATAGTCTATGAAACTTATTTCTTAACCGCACGTGACACGAATCCTACTCCCTGTTCACAGGTAGGCCGCTCTATCTCTATCTGTACGTTTTATGTACTACGACGCACGGTTCGTTACACAAGGAAAAACAGAGGACCAATACCGAAACAGCCCATACCGCGCGCACTCCTCGGTACATAGAGCGGTAGGGGAATACAGAATTCAAATACATGACTTGGGCCTCATCCCGGACCTCCAAGAGTCGCCAGGACTTCCACGTGCAACTACCCAGAGGGTTTACGACACGTAAATTGCTATTGAGTGCCAGGAAAAACATCAAGGGTTCCGTATCCTGTCTGGGATTTGGAATTTTTCCTGTTTACGACGTTAAATACTAAACAGTTGGAATAATTGTGCAGAGACGAAATTCTTATACTCAAAAATAGCGAATAAGTCATGTCCGCATCATAAACCTCATCAATCCCTCAATCTTTATCAATAGGCAAAATGTAGCGCCTAGTCCTATTGCTTTATAAAGAGAGGCACCCTGACTGGAACACTCCTTTTAAGCTGACTTTTAGTGATATCTACAAATTATTCAGAAGTACTGGAAGTATAGATATAAGAAAGCTTAAACACAAGAAACCAGTGACTAATGAAGACACGTTTATACATTTTGATATGTCCGCGACCATGAATGACCTTGAATAATAATAGTCACTGAATTCCTAATGAAAGGGACTATCATTGTAAGTGTTTAAATAGAGATAGTTCCGTTTGAAAAAAAAGGATACTGAAATCAATGGTCTTAATATCTTTAAAAAAATAAATGATAAAAAAGCAAAGATTCTCATGATATTGTTTGAGCTAAAGAACAATTCTTATGTTACGTTAATGTGAGAGTCAGAGAACAAAAGAAAAGAAAACCATGTGCGTTTTGTACAATTGCATCATCTTTATATTTTTTATAATAAAGTCTATTATTCAGTTAATATTAACTAGCCCTGTTAAGTTATTAAATCACAGTTCTCTTCTAATTGTAAGTTGGAAAGGGAAAATATTTGAGCAATTCAAAAGATCGCGCGCGGACAATCTTCAATTTACATTCGCCTTCTCTTTTAATTTTCCGAACAGTACAGTGTTCACGTACAATAACGCATATTGCTAATTTGAGTATCACAGATTCCGATTCCACATCGGCGGCCTTTTTAATTAGACGTCGCCTGGTTCACACAAGCCCAACTAAATTTGGGTATAATAACCTAGCAAAAAACAATACTAAAGCATGGGTTTACGCCCTGACCCTTTTCAAAACAAAAAACAAAACTGTAATGCAGCACGATCTGTTCATGATTTCGATCAAGACAAACTTTAAATTACATAAAAATACTTACCAACCGCACTGCATTGAACCTTTTTCTTTTGAATGAATCCTTTTCGACGAAATATAACGACGAAAAGTATCAGGACGTAAACACCTGTTTTCACCTTATTTTGTCGGTAATATCGCTGTCCTGACATATCCTGATCTACCCTCTTAATATAATATTGAAATTGTCGTGTTAAATACGCGTAAAGATAAAAACCATGCCACGAGAGAGAACAAACGTTATCAAAAATGCTCCAGAAAATTCAATTTGACTAGTAAAATATAATTGCATGTGCAAATGCGAAAGTATGTATTTATACGTACTTGATTAAACCGACAGTATAAACGTTACTTTAGCTTAAATAAACAAGACAAATGTGTACAACTTTTTCACTAAATCGTACTGTTTGCTCAGAGAATTCATCAAAACTTTAGGTATCCAATTTATAAAACGTCACATTTTCATTTACATTTGAGTTACCTCTGTTAGCTATAGGTGCGATGCTTTGTCTGTGGTCGACGCGCAATATCCCAGCATTTCTTTCATGCCTTCGTGTTTATGTAAATTAAGCCAATAACGCCTTGGCGTTAGGCTAACAAAATTACTCGAAAACCTAAAAGCTAAACATGGAACGAGATAGTCGTCAGTATGCACTTGTTTCGGATTAAAATGAATCGTCGCAAATTGGATTGCAGTCTTTGTCTCATAAACGTGAAAACTTTTATTAAATTTAATAGAACCTCTTAAAATATATAGGATGAGGCATCTCAAACTGGTCATTTAAATAAATTGCATGCTTTTCACAATAGAAAGAAAAGTGTGAGAAAAAACTTAATCGATTTTGACAGATATAGAATCTGGTGTAAATAATTATTTTATAGGTGGAAGCTTGGATAATATCTAGATGTCAACCCCGCCTCATTTAAATGCAGCTATACGATTTTTTCATTACATTTTAATTGAGTGTTTCAAGACGAATATAATGGCCTAGAGCTGAAGACCATTTAAAGTTATTCAAAGTCAACTGCGATAGAAAATAAATTACTTCAAGAAACCGAACACATACTTTCATGTCTTCTTTATTTATTGGTGTACCGCTCTTATAGTTACTGAAGCCTGTTATTGAACATAAATAAATATTGAATTATATAAGGAATTCTGCATTAGTGTGCTAACCCATGAAAAATCGTGTTTCAAATTATCCGTACAGTATTATTAATAATAGCATAATTAATGATATTTTTACTAATAAATATTTTAATAAGAATTTTTAAAATTTTTGAAGCCTATAATCATTTTTACGAACTGTCTTATCGAACAATTGTTATTTTGTAATTGTGTTCTATGCGTAATTTCGAGTGTAATTATATGTGTAGTTAGAATCCGTAACTCTTTAATATTCCTTGTACTACTAGCAAGTTCGAATAAATAAATACAAAAAAGTAAAACAATTATCCCAATTACATGAAAAGTCCAAAACGAAAATATCCCTATAGTAACCCAAAAATACACGCATGAGCTACAGGTACATTTCAACATAGATTCAAACTTTTTAAGCTTTTTGTATATAAAAAGATTAATATGTTAAAATTAAATCTTCACGGTATCGTTGTTACATCAATCGCTATATTTGCTATGCAATCTACTCATGTCGCAAAAATTTCAGTGTGAAGTGTACATGAATGTGACACCTACAGTGTTGCTACGTTGTCCACCACTTGGAAGTCAAATGCTATGCGTGGCCAGGCAAGGTATTCTAGGATCATTCATCGATACTCATACCTTGCCTTTACAGGTTGTAAGATAATTTGTCAGTTTGAAACTTTGACAATACGAAAACACTTTCATTATTTTGTATCTTTTAATAATTAAGACCATTCGTAGACATCTTGCCCTTGTCTGACCGCACCAAGCATTTAACTTCCAAGCGGCGAATATCAAAGCAAACCTTTAGATGTTACATCTACATAAACTCCACATAAAAATGTTTGCGATATGAATAGATTACATAATAAACATTGTAATATTTTCTTTTTGAACTTTTTTATATATTTGATGTAATGTTTTTTACATTTTTGAATTTTTTGTATTGGGATATTAATATAAGAGAAATCCTAGTCTATGAAATTCATTTCTTAACCGCACGCCACGCGAATCCTACTCGCTGTTCACTGGTAAGCTGCTCTATTCTGTGAACATTCCATGTACGACGGGCTAGGTCGTTACATGAGTATGTTATATTGATAAGACTACATATCATGTTCAATGTGACAATAAATGAATTGGAACATACAGACCTATAAAATGACCTGCAAGATCCCCCGATTTGTCATCATTAGATTTTTGTTGTATGGTCATATTAAAGATATTGTTTATACTACTGTAAAGATCTGATTTCGTCGTATATAGAATGTTCACAGATAGAGCGGCTTACCTGGGAACAGGGAGTAAGATTTGTGTGGCGCACGGTTAAGAAATAAATTTCATAGACTAGGGTCTTTCTTAAATTAATATATAACAAAATTTATTAGACTAAAGCCTATACAGATAATGGATAAACTTTAGATAATTAATTCTAATATTATCGTTAATTCAGCTGTTACGTCCGTAACGAAGAGACATATTTTCTTTCTCTTATTTTCTTATAGTAAAGGAGTTGCAGAGAGGAGAAAGTTTTCCAAATGTGTCGTTTACCAACTAACAGTTGCTTTTCAAACGTGGCCACCTAGGTTCGGTGCATAAACTCAAGCACTGCCAGAATAGGGACTTTAGGACGCAAAAGTTCTTAGAGACTGCGGAATCGCGGCGTTTCGTGTCCTCGGCGTTTTCCCTCGTTGTAAAACCCGTGCCAACCCTGAGCCTGGCTGGGCCCATATTGTACCGTACCGTAGTGATAGAAAACAGACATATTTGCCAGTCCCTGTTTTCTCATTGACTTTTCAAACTGGAGGAGTAAAATCCTAAAAGGCCCCTTGGCAGTGAGTCTTAGATTCTCGGTCACAGAGTTCACGTCTCTGCAGCTCCTCTTAAGCACACCACATTTTTCCAGCATTAAAGTATCCCAGAATAAAGTTCTTAAATGAATTGATTCAAAAACGGACTTCATTTATTTCACGCGATATTCCCGACACAGCTTTTAGATCAATAGCAAAAAAGGAACAACAGTCTATTATATACTTTCACTGAGTTGGCAACTAGCACTGCTTCTTTACCGATCAAATACTTTTTGGCTTAAGATTATTTATGAGATCTGAATGGGACAGTTTCCA